>NW_020954687.1:13784373-13885488 GCF_900497805.2 Vombatus ursinus
ATAGAGGGCACAGGGTGAGTTGAAGATGAAGAAGTGATATCTGGGTGGGAGAGGATTATACTGGGAGAAAGAGAAAGGGAGAAGTAGAATGGGGTAAATTAACTCACATGAAACAGACAAGGAAAGGCTTTTACAGTGAAGAGGAAATTGGGGAAGGTGAGAAGGAATGAGTAAATCTTATTCTCATAGGATTTGGCTTAGGGAAGGAATAACAGACACAATGGGGTATGGAAATCTATCTTACCCTACAGGAAAATAAGGAGGGAAGGGGACAAGAGAGCAAGGGATTAATAGAGGGGAGGGCAGATTGGGGGAGAGGATAATCAGAAGCAAACACTTATGAGGAGGGACAGGGTCAAAAGAGAGAATAGAATAAATGGGGGGGTAGGATAGAATGAAGGGAAATATACTTAATATTTTGCAACATGATGACTATGGAAGTGTTTTTCATGACTACACATCTATAACCTGTATCAAGATGCTTGCCTTTTCAATGAGGGTGGGTGGGAAGGGAGGAAGGGAGAAAATTTGTAAACCAAAGTTTTAAAAACACACGTTAAAAATTTTTAAAAAAATTTTAAAAAAAAGAATTTCATTTCAAAGCAGCAGGGAATACTGAATCTTTCTGTTAGTAGTTCCCTTAATAAAAACACATGTTTGTCTCCCATTTAAAAATAAAAAAGAAAAGTTTTTGCCTCATACTTATATATAAGTATGTATGTATATATGTATATATATATACACACATACACATATATATTCATACATATATATGTATATATAAGATGATATTTGTAACTCATGAGACCTTTCTCATTATTTGGGTAGTTGGAGGGAATATATATATACATATACATACATATATATATATATATATATATATACACACACACACACACATACATATATATATATATATATAAAATTTCTTGATTTCTCATAGAGTCATTAGCTTCCATTTGCTCCATTCTAATTTTTAAGGAAGTATTTTCTTCAATGAACTTTTGGGCTTCCTTTTCCATTTGGCCAATTCTGCTTTTTAAGGCGTTCTTCTTCTCCCCATTGGCTTTTTGGACCTCTTTTGCCATTTGGGTTAGTCTATTTTTTAAGTTGTTATTTTCTTCAGTATTTTTTTTTTTGGGTCTCCTTTAGCAAGCTGTTGACTTGTTTTTCATGATTTTCTTGCATCACCCTCATTTCTCTTCCCAGTTTTTCCTCTACTTCTCTTACTTGCTTCTCAATATCCTTTTTGAGCTCTTCCATGGCCTGGGACTGATTCATATTTTTCTTGAAGTCTTTGGATGTAGGAGTTTTGACTTTATTATCTTCTTCTGGTTGTATATTTTGATCTTCTTTGTCATCAAATTCTTTCCCAATTTTTTACTTTTCTTCCAATCTTGGTTGCATTGGCTTTGTTTGTGCAAAATCAAAGAAATATTCTATGGTGTGACTTTTTTTGTGCAGTTTGCTCATGTTCCCAGCCAATTACTTGAGTTTAAAACTCTTTGTTAGGGTAGGGGTCTGCTTCCAGTGTGGAGAATGTACTGTCTCAAGCTTTGGGGGGTTTTGTGCAGTTGCTTTCAGAGATACTTCTAAGGACTTGTAAATTTTCAGTTCTTCCAAGGTGGTATGATCAAGGGTGAGGTGTTTACTCCTTTCCTGGCCTGTTCTCTTGTCTATGAGTGACCACAAGCACTCTTTTCTGCCTTGGAATTGTGAGGAGGATTCCCTCTCCACCTCTGTCACAAGCTCCACCATGTCAGCACTCCTCCTCACCCCAGGACCATCACCTAGGACTGCGACTCAGATCTAAGCCCAGGCAAAGCAAAAGAATCCTGCCTCAGCACCAGGAAAGAGGTCACTGCAATCCCTCTCTGATCAGCTCCTCGATCCCCACTCTGTAAGTGGGTCAAGAGCTCTGGAAGCAATTGTTGCCACTGTGGCAGCCACCCTAAGGCTGTGCTAGTACTAGGGCTGGACTGTTCTCCTCTCTCACACAGGTCCAACAGATCATTCCCACTGACCTTCTAAGTTGTCTTTGGCATTTGTGGGTGGAGAAGTGTGGACAGCTCCACAGTTCCCCTTTATTCAGTCTCCTGAGGCCTACTCTGGGTTTGTTAGGCTCCGGGTTTGTTAGGCCCCGTTTTTGCCAGCATGCTTACGCTGAATTGTGTTCCTCTCCCAGTCCAGTGCAATAGACCTTTCACATTGACCATTCAGGTTGTCTTGGGATGGATATTTGTTTCACTCTGTCTTTTTCTGGGTTCTGCTGCTATAGAATTTGTTTAGAATCATTTTTTCACAAGCATTTGGAGAAGTTTGGGGGAGAGCTCAAGAAAATGCTTGCTTTTACTCCACCATCTTGGCTCCACCCCCTCAGATTCATTTCCTTGATAATTTCCTGAAAGATGATGTCTAGGATCTTTTTTTTTTTTTAATCATGGTTTTCAAGTGGTTCAAAAATTTTCAAATTATCTCTCCTGGATTTCTTTTCTTTTCCAGTTCTGTTTTTCCAATGAAATATTTCACCTTGTCCTCTATATTTTCATTATTTTGGTTTTGTTTTATTGTTTCTTGATTTCTCATGAAGCCATTAGCTTCCATTTGCTCCATTCTAATTTTTAAGGGATTTTTTAAAATTTTTTTTACAGTGAGCTTTTGGACCTCCTTTTTGATTTAGCCAATTCTGCTTTTTAAGGTGTTCTTTTCTTTAGTGAATTTTTGTGCCTGTTTTTCTATTTGTGCAATTCTGGTTTTTAAGGTATTCTTCACATTGACTTTTTGAACTTCTTTCATTATTTGGCCTAGTCTGTTTTTTAAGGTGTTATTTTCTTCAGTAATTTTTTGTGTCTCCTTTAGCAAGATGTTGACTCATTTTTCATGATTTTCTAGCAACACTTCATTTCTCTTCCTAATTTTTCCTCTACCTTTCTTACTTGATTTTTAGAAAAAAAAATCTAGCTATTCCATGGCCTGAGACCAATTCAATTTTTTCTTAGAAGCTTTGGATGTAGGAGCTTTGGCTTTGTTATCTTCTGAGTGTGTGTTTTGATATTCCTTGTCACTATAGTAACTTTCTATGGTCAGAATTTTTTTCTGTTGTTTGTTTTCCGTAGCCTATCATTTTACTTTTACTTTGTTAAAATAGGGCTCTGCCTCCAGGGTAGAAGATGCTGTCCCAGGCTTTAAGGGTTTTGTGCAGTTGTTTTCAGGGATACTTCCAGGGACCTGTAAGTTTTCCATTCTTCCAAGTTGGTATGATCTAAGGAGAGGTGTTCACTACTCTTCTGGCCTGTGCTCTGCTCTGTGAATGATCACAAGCACTCTTTTTTGTCTTGGAACTGGGAGAAGGGTCCTCAATCCCCACCATTGCCACAAGTTCTCTTATGCTAATACTCCTCCTTGCCCTAGAACTGACACCCAGGACTGGGACCTGAATTCAAGTATGGTCAAAGCAACAGAGTTCTTCCTCAGTGCTAGCAAAGAGATCCTTCTAATCTCCTTCTGACCTGCTGTTTGCTCCTCTTAGTGTCTGTGGGCTGAAAGCTCCAGAAGCAGCTGCTGCTTCTGCTAATTCAGGGGCTCCCAAGGCCTGCTTCTGTTTTGCTGTGGCCAGGACTGTGCTGATGTGACCTTCACTAGACTGCATTCTACTCTCACCAAGGAGTGACAGATTTTTCCTGCTGATCTTCTAAATTGTCTGTGCAGTGGAAAATTGTTCAACTCCATCCTTTTGTGGGTTCTGCTTCTCTAGCATTTGTTTAGAGCCATCAATTAATGGTATTTGGAGGGGTTTGGGGGAGAGCTCAGATGAGTACCTGCCTTTATTCTGCCATTTTGGCTCCAACCCTTAATGTCTTTTCAGCCAAACTTGAGGACGTGGTGAACAGTTATTGGTGTCATTTTTGAGAGCCATGCACACAGTAGGTAGGCAAGTTAATGAAGGAATAACTTTTTTTTTATCAGTACCAAGTTACTTTATTGGGATGTAAATGGTGGTAGTGTTTTGGTACAGATTATGAAAAGCTCAGATTGCCAAAATATGCGTGCACTGAAAGACAGTAGGAAGCACTCCCACAGTTCCCAAGTAAGGGGGAAGCCAGGTATGGTTTAGCTCTCCTTGTCACTGTCTCCAAGGATGTGATTATCAAAAAGATATTCTGCCATGTCAGAGTCGGGACCCCCCATTTTGCACAGGTTGGTTACATGAACACCCAGTTTTTGATGGGCTTTACCTGTTTGTCCAGGTAATGGGCTTCGATGAAATTATATAAATGGGGGTTGTTCTTGTCAACTGCCAGCTTGTGCAATTCCAGTGAGGACTGATTGACATTTTTTTTTCCAAGTTCAGAGCACACTCCATTGCACTTAGCCCACTCTCCCAGTCTTCTCTATCTGCTTTCTTGATGTCTTGCAGGAAGATCTGGCCTCCTCACTGGTTTTGGACTTTCATCAGCTTCTCAGCATGATCCTTCTCCTCATGGGATTGGTGTAGGAAATACTTGGCAAAGTTCTTCAATGACACATCATCTCGGTGGAAGTAGTAAGACATGGACAGGTAGACATAGAAGGCGTAGAACTCCAGGTTGATCTGCCGGTTGATAGCTGCCTCCAAGTCCTGCTGGTAGGTCTGTCACACCTGAGAAGGGGATGATGTTGTCATGGTGGCGGAGATGGTGGAGGCAGCAAGGAGGAGGCAGAAGAAGGCCAGAGGAGGTGCTGCCCAGCAGCTGAGGCTGGGGCAGCAGCACCTGCTCAAATAGGAGGAGGAAAGAAGTGTTGGTTAGTGGAGGTGAAGGTGGAGAGGTGGCTAAGGGCGGCTCTGGCCTGGAATTGAGCAGCGGGTTCTGTTCAAGCACTGTTGCAGCAGAAAACAGCAGCGACTCCCCTTCCCTGTGCTTCTGGCCAATGAAGGAAAAAATTAATGAATTCATATGCAAGTGATGTTCTCTGCTTTATTTATAAAATAAATATAACCATTTTGGCCAGCACTTATCTACATTACATTATTTTATCAAAAATGGCAAAGATATTGACTCTCTGCAAGGCATTTTTAGGTGGTACCTTGAAAGAGAAATGTTACATTGAACTAGTTCCCCATCTTTTCTTAAATACTTCTTTTCAACATTAAAATACCTGCATGATAGTAGCTGAATTATTAGTGTCTGGTAACTGAGAAAATAAATGAGGACAAAAAGTTACTTTGGATTCAGTTGCCTTTCAAATAAATTTGTATTTTTACTGATCTGCCAGGTGGTATAGTAGATAGAGCACTCATTCTAGAGTCAGGAAGACCTGAAGAGAAATCCTGCCTCATATACTTACTAGTTGTATGACCTTGGGAAAGAATTTAATTTCTCTTTGCCTCATTTTCCACATCCGTAAAATGGGGATAATAATAGCACCTAGCTTTCAGGCTTGTTGTGAGGATCAAGAGATAATATGTGTAAAGTACTTAGTACAGTGCCTGGCACATAGTAGGTATAATAGAAATACTTATTCTCTTACCTCTTTCCCATCAACTAACCAAGAAACTTTTATTAAGGACCTCTTATTTATTAAACCTTGATCTAGACATTGGAGGGGGAAAAAAAGTGAATCACTCATTTACTTCAAAAAGCTTACATTATTTTAGGAGTGAAGAATGAGTCATAAATCCTACAAAAATGAGCAATTCCTGAACTATACACACATACACACATATACATATACAAACATGTATACATACACATACACACGCATACACACACACACACATAAACACAATTGTTCTCAAGCAGGCAATAGGTTTCTCACAGATCACCCACTGGCTTAAAAAGTCTTTGCCCCACAAATAAAACATCCTTAAGAGGCAATGGCTTTTGAACTATTTGACATAAATGTTGCATAAACATATAGATAGATAGATAGATAGATAGATAGATAGTTATAGATATAGATAAAGGATATTACTGACTCATCACTGTTGCAGTGGTAGTGACAAATTTGCACAGTTCATCTACATTTTTTTGTATAGTTTCTTTTTTCCAAGCCCAGTGCCTAGCGCTTAACAGGTACTTAATAAATAATAACTTATTTAGCACTCAACAACCCTCTAAACCCTACCTCTCTCTTTTCATCTAGTGGAGGCTTCAAATCTAATCTACCTTTCCATTTTGAATCAGCCTACAACACCCTAAAGAAACTTAACAGGCAAACAATCCATGCTCCATTCCAGAACTAATGCTTTAATTGCATTATTTTCAGCATGTCCAAACTAATTTCTTTCATATAAAGGGTTAAAATGTGTTTTCCTTCATTTTTTTAACCCTCCCTACCCTCCTACCTACCATGATTTCTAGACATCCAAAATCATATTTAAGAAGTCTTTCAGGGCAGTAACAAATTGCTGAGGAAATCACTTCCATCCATTAAACAAAACAAATAAAACTCCTAAACCTGCAAGAGCATAATTAGCTATCTCTGATTATACTTCACTAAAATAATGCAGGATACATAATTGCCAAAAGCCTAGAAAACAAATTGAGTTTTAGGTTTAGTTCTGTCCTATTCAAAACTTCAATACATTACAAAATGGATTATTCAACCCTTGATTAGAACAGAAATTCAAATACCTTGCTTTATTATAGAGTGAAAATCAGACCTTAATAAGGTTTAGTCAGTTAATATTTTTTAACTTTGAATTTGTTCTTCATGATGCTTTTGATGTCCCTTTTCCAAAACTTACTCAGGTACCTTTTAACTTCTTGTTAGGATGTTTAACTCATCTCAGTGACTAATGGAAGTGGCTCTGAATGCTACTCAGACACAGTCCAAAATGTTATCCCTGAAACAAGGGTGTGCATCTTTTATTTATGCATTATGAATATGGCTTTTATTTTTCAGAAATTCAAAAGAACATGTCATTATGTCCTGTATATTATTCGCATTTGGAAAGGAAAATCTTTCCTATGTTACATCTTCACAAAGATTGATTCTTTTTACTGAAAATCTGTTTTGCCAAAGATTTTCCCCCCACAAGTTCATTAAATAGTCCATTAAATGGCAATAATTCATATGCATTTCATCTAGGAATTAAATCTGCCAGATGGTTTATAGCACAGTTGACTTCAGCCATTTAGAATGTTATTCATAAACATTTGTCATCTTAAATCTTGTCATGAATCTCTTTCATGCAAGCCTTATTGTTTGCAAGAATCTGTTATTTACATGGTCCTAATTCTATTCCAGATTTTCTACCCTTCAATAATCTCACCATTAGCATTCCCTAAATATTCTTCCAGGGCAAAGTCAAAGGTTATTATAAAAATAATACTACACAACCCTTAAACTAATTTTGTTTCACATTTAGTAGAATAATTAACCATAACTTAAAGAAAACAGATTTAAGTGATCTGAATTTGATTTTCATGAAGTATAATTCTAGACTTTGATAAAAAGAGAGGTGTATAACTAATGTTAACTCCTTTAGGAGAAGATGTCTTTAAGTCAGAGGCATTTCTTCACATGTGAAACATCTAATGATTATAACTTTGGAACCAGTTAATTATAATCACAGAACTTGATTTTGCTCTGAGGTAGGTAAACAGGAAGAACCTTATTACCTAAATTCTGATTCTGCACTGACACATACACTAAGTATTATAAATTAGGAGCCTATTTTAGAGATGCTGATGGCATACCTATTAGGAAATGATATTTGTTCAAGTAAGAAACAAAACACATTAATTTACACTACAAGAGAGGTGGAGCCAAGATAGTGGAGTAAAGTCAGGTAGGTACGCACCTGAGCTCTCCCAAATTCCCATCCAAACAACTTTAAATTAATGCTTCAGAATGAATTTTGGAGTGGCAGAACTGACAAAAGGACAGAGTGAAAATTTCACAGCCCAAGACAACTTAAAAGATTGGAAGAAAAGGACTGTCTCACCAAGGTGAGAGTGGAGTGCAGTGCAAGTAGGCTGTGCCCTAGCAAGCCAGCAATATGCCTTGGGGTAAACTGAATTAGCAGCAACTCTCAGCCCATAGATGATAAGGGGGACAGAATAATTGTCAGAATGAGATTACAGGAGATCCTTTGCTGTTACTGGGTGCAAGACATTGCCCATATCCATCTGGATCACAGTCCCCGGGTGAAGAGGAGCACTAGCACACTAGACCATGGGACATTAGGGAACCAGTGATCTCGGTCACAATTTCAGGCCAGAAAGCAGTGCACATGGTTGCTCACAAACCAGAGCACAGGCCAGGAGAACAGGGAATACACCTCTCCTTAGATAATACCACATTGAAAGAACTGAACCTTTACAATTCCCCCAGAATTTGCCCTCAAAAAAGCAGCATGAAAGACCTGAAGCTTCAGAAAATGTCCCCTCCATCCTAGAAGCAGAATCCAACTTTAACATGTCAAGAAGTAGGCCGATTAAATAAGCAAACAACAACAAAAAAAATGAACCTTACCAAAGTTACTATGGTGACAGGGAAGATTAAAAAACAAACCCAAAACACAATGAAGTCAAAATAGCTACATGCAAAGCCTCAAAGAAAAATGTGAACTTGTCTCAGGCCCCAAAATATTCTTGAAGAACTCAAAAAGAATTTTGAGGATCAAATAAGAGAAGGAAATAAAACATTTGGAAAAGAAATGAGAGTGATGCAAGAAAATCATGGAAAAAGATTCAACAACTTGGTAAAGGAGGCAGAAAAAATACTGAAAAAAATAATACCATTAAAAAAAAGAACAGGCTAAATGGTTAAAAAGGCACAAAAAGCTGATAAGGAGAATGCCTTAAAAAGAAGAATTGGCCAAATGGGAAAAAAAGTGTACAAAAATTCACTGAAGGGAAGAACTCCCTAAAAAACAGAATTCACCTAAAGGAAAAGGAGTTACAAAGGCTCACTGAAGAAAATAATTCCTTAAAAATTAGAAGTGTGCAAGTGGAAGCTGATTGCTCCATGAGACATCAAGAAACAACAGAACAAAATCAAAAGAATGAAAAAAACAGAAGAAAATGTGAAATTTCTCATTGGAAAAACAAATGACATGGAAAATGGATCTAGGAGAGATAATTTAAAAATTTTTGGACTACCTGAAAGCTATAATAAAAAATTGCATAGACATCATATTTCAAGAAATTATCCAGAAAAACTGCCCTGATATTCTAGAACCAGAGGGTAAAATAGAAATGGAAAGAATCCACTGATCCCCTCCTGAAAAAGATCTCAAAATGAGAACTCCCAGGAATATTATCACCAAATCCCAGAGTCCCTGGGTCAAGGAGGAAGTATTGCAAACAGCCAGAAAGAAATGATTCAAATATTGTGGAGTCACTGAGAGGATATCACAAGCTTTTGCAGCTTCTACATTGAAGGATAAAGAGATTTAGAATATGGTATTCTGGAAAGGTAAGGGAGCTAGGGTTACAAACAAGAATCACCTACCTGGTGAAATAGAGTATAATCCTTCGGGGGGGGAGGGGATGGAATGGACATTTAATGAAATAGCAAAATTTCAAGCATTCCTCATAAAAGAATCAGAGCCAAATAGAAATTGGACTCTCAAAAACAAGACTCAAGAGAAGCATAAAAAAAAAGAAGAGAAATCATAAGGAATTCAATAAGGTTAAATTGTTTACATTCATATATGGGGAAATGATGCATGCAAATCTTAAGAACTTTATCATGATTAGAGAAGTTAGAAGGAGTTCTTCATTTTCAAGAAGGAGCAATGACATCATAGGAAATGTCTTGACTTGCATGTGAATTTGATTTAAGTGAGGGAGAGTTGCACAAAGTCATTAACCTTACTTTCTCCTCCTGAATCATTGAAATCCAATGTCAGGACAAAAGTCAAAATGACTTGTGATGGCCCAGGATGCAGCAGATGACTTTGGTGTCTTCAATTACTGACCAAGCTCTAAGTGCTCCACAGTGCCTGCATTAGAACCCTTCATGACAGTTGGAACAAATTGTTTTCATCTGCCCATTATTCAGGAAAAGTCTTCACATACTTGGAGTAGACAACCACCTAACTCACAAACAGGTGTGAGGCCTGTCAGTTGCCCTCAACTTGGTTTAGCCAGTGTACCAAGATGGTTAACCACGGTGTGGCTGATGTACATGCTACATCCCCTTGGAGCCACAGGTGAGAGTTGGGTGAATCAGATGGACACTAAAGTTGGATGGGCAGCCCTGAGAAGGGCTTAGAAAGCCCTCACATCAGAGGCACTAGTCTTCCCTGAACACTTCACACACGCCAGTTTAGAAGGAGTATACGTAGAGGTTTGGGTGGGAGTTAACTATGATGGCATGATATCTAAAAAAAATAAATTGAGATTAGAAAAAAAGGATGGACTGGGAGAACAGGGAAGGGAGAGTACAATGGGGTAAATTATTTCACATGAATGAAACATGAAAGAGTTTTTCAGGTTGAGGGGGAAATTTTTTGGGGGGTAGACAATGCTTTAACCTTACTTGCATTTGAATTGGCTCAAAGAGGAAAGAGCAGACATAGTTGTATATAGAAATCTATCTTACTAGACAGGGATATAGGAGGGGAAGGCGATGTGAGAAGGTAGACTGAGGAAATTGAAGGAAGATTGAGGGAGGTGGATGTCAGAAGCAAAACAATTTTGAAGTGGGACAAGGTAAAAGGAGAGAGAGAGAGAGAGAGAGAGAGAGAGAGAGAGAGAGAGAGAGAGAAGGGGAAAATAGGATGGAGAGAAATATACAGTTAGTAATCATAATTGTGAAAAAAATTACATTGTTTCTCTGATAAATACCTCATTTCTCAGATATATAGAGAACTGAGTCAAACTTATAAGACTACAAGTTATCCCACAAGGGATAAATGGTTAAAGGATATAAACAGGCAATTTTCAGAAGAAGAAATCAAAGTTACTTATAGTCATATAAAAATGCTCTAAATCACTATCAATTAGATAAATGCAAATTAAAACAACCCTGAGGTGTCACCTCATGCCTATCAGATTGGCTAATATGACAGAAAAAGGAAAATGATTAATGTTGGAAGGGCTGTGGGAAAATTGGGACACTAAAGCACTACAGGTAGAGTTGTGAATTGATCCAACCATTCTGGTGAGCAATTTGGAGCTATAGCCAAAGGGCTATAAAACTGTACATACTCTTTGATCCAGCAATACCATTACCAGATCTGTAACCCAAATAGATAAAAACAAAATTAAAAAAAAAAGAAAAAAAGGATCCCTTTTTGTGGTGACAAAGAGTTGGAAATTGAGAGGATATCCATCAATTGGGTAATGACTAAACCAGTTGCAGTATATGACTGTGCTGGAATGCTACTGTGCTATACAAAATGATGAGCAGGATATTTTCAGAAAAACCTGGAAGGATTTATATGAACTGATACAAAATGAAGTGAGCAGACCCAGGAAATCACTGTACACAGTAATAGCAATCAATATAGATCAACTGTGAATGACTTAGCTAGTCTCAGCTATGATCCAAGACAATTCAGAAAGATTCATGATGAAAAATGCTGTCCACAACCAGAGAAAGAACTGATGGAGTCTGAGTGAAGATTGAAGTGTATTTTTTTAACTTTCTTTTTTTTCTTATCTGTGTTTTCTTTTACAACATGACTAATATGGAAATATGTTTTGCATGACTGCACATGTGTAGCCTATGAAGGGGCTGGAAGGAGGGAAAGAATTTGGAATTCAAAATTTTTTAAAGTTTAGATTATTTTATATGTAATTAGAAAAATAAAATATTAATTTACAATGGGAATCTATAGTTTCATTGATTTTCAGCATAATTCTTCTTTTCTTAATTTTGGTACATTAAAATGTCATATTGTCAACATGACAATCTTTGTAAAAATGTAATTTAACTTAGTTCAACAAATGCTTATAAAGCACTTACATGGGATAGACAGTATGGAAGGTACTAAAAATGAAGTAAAAAACAAAGCAACCCCTGCCCTTAAAGAGTTTATATTTAGAGGCAGAAAATAGCATGTACACAATTAAGGAAATATTAATTATGTATAAAGTGATAAAGAGTAATTTCAAAATACAGATAATTCAGGTAATTAAAAGGATGAACAAAGACCTCCTGTAGGAGGTATCTATCACTTATACTCTGCTTTCAAGGAAGTAAGATATTTTATGAGGTGGATATTTATGAGGTGTAAGGAAGAAGAGTGCATTCCCAGATTGGGAATTTGCAAAGGCATAACACGAAGATAAAATGACATGTGAAAGGAACTTCTAGAAGTTAGTTTGACTGGAATGGAGAATGAGTCATGTAAGACATTCATTAAAATAACTTATAAAATAAAATAGTATATATTGGCAAATATTTTTAATAGGTGCATTTTTTTTAACTTGGAGGAGGTCAGGAGAGCAGTGGTGATTATTTGAACTCTGGATCTCGTTTTTGTGGTAGACTCACAATGTGGAAGTAGATCACTCTCTTGACTTAGACTGACAGGTGAAGAAGTTAAGTGACTTTTCAATAGTCACACAGCCAAGATGTTTCAGAGAGAGAACTTTAACTCAGGTGTTTCTGGTTCAAATGCTGATCCTCCATCTACTCCCTCTTCCCCATTTCTTTTCCCTTTTCCCCTTTCCTCCTCTTTCTCCTTATTCTCCTCCTCCTTCTTGTTTCTTTAACATGATCTCTCTTTTTTATTAAATACTATTTTCCCAATTGCATTTACAATTTTTAAACATGTTGTTGGTTTTAATTTTGAGTTCCAAATTCTCTTTCTCTCTCACTCCTATCCTACCTCTGATATGGTAAGCAATTTGATACAAGTTATACATGAGCAATCATGCAAAACATAGTTCCATATTAGTCATGTTGTGAATGAAGAGAACAAAAAAATCCACAAAAAATACGGTGAAAAAGGATGATTTTGATCTGCATTCAGACTCCATCAGTTCCTTCTATGAAGGTGAATAGCATTTTTCATTATGAGTGCTTTGGAATTGTCTTGGATCATTGTATTGCTGAGAATAGCTAAATCATTAACAGTTGATTATCCTACTATATTGCTGTTATTGTGTACAATCTCATTCTGCTCACTTCATTTTGCATCAGTTCATGTAATTCTTTCGAGATTTTTCTGAAAACATCCTGCTTATTATTTCTTATGAATAATAATATTCCATCACAATCATCTACAACAACTTGTTCAGCCATACCCAATTGCTGGGCATCCCCTAAATTTCCAATTTTTGCCACCACAAAAGAGCTGTTATAAATATTTTCTGTACAAATAGGTCCTTCTCTTTTTTCTTTTTCTTTTTCATTTCTTAGGGATACAGACTTAGGAGTGGCATTGCTGGATCAAAGGATATGCACAGTTTTATAGAACTTTTTTTAAAAATATGACTATAGATAGCTTTGATTTCTTCTCCTGAAAACTGCCTGTTCATATCCTTTGACTATTTATCAGTTGAGGAATGATTTACATTTTTTATAAATTTTACTCAGTTCTCTATATATTTCAGAAATAATGCCTTCATCAGAGAAACTTGCTGTAAAAAAAAAAAAACCCAGATTACTGCTTTCCTTTTAATCTTGGCTGAATTGCTTTTGTTTGTACAAAAGCTTTTTTCAATTTAATATAATCAAAATTGCCCATTTTATATCTTGTAATGCTTTTTATCTCTTGTTTGGCCTTAAAATCTACCCTTATCCATAGATCTGACAGGTAAACTACTCCATGCTCCCCTAATTTTCCCATGGTATCACCCTTGATTTCTAAATCATGTACCCATTTTGACCTTATCTCAGTAAACAGTGTGAGATGCTGGTCAATAACTGGTTTCTGCCAGTTTTCTTCCAGTTTTCCAAGCAATTTTTTTTTTCAAATTGTAAGTTCTTGTACCAAAATCTTGGATTTTTTAGTTTATCAAACACTAAATTAGAATGGTCATTTATTACTATCTATTGTATATTTCATCTCTTCCACTGTTGTATCACTCTATTTCTTAGCTAATACATGATTGTTTTGAAGATTACCACTTTAAAACACAGTTCAAGAACTGGTACAGCGAGACC
Organism: Vombatus ursinus; assembly: GCF_900497805.2. NCBI lineage: Eukaryota > Metazoa > Chordata > Mammalia > Diprotodontia > Vombatidae > Vombatus > Vombatus ursinus. The sequence goes on from NW_020954687.1 coordinate 13,798,426, forward strand.
ACATTTTTTTTCCTTAATTCCCTTTATCTTTTTAATCTCCTGTTCTTCCAGGTGAAGATTTTACTACCTTTTCTTGCTCTATAAAATAATTTTTGGTAGTTTGGTTGGTATGGAACTAAAAAAAAAGTGAATTAATTTAGGTACTTATAATTTAAACCCATGAGCAATTAATATTTTTTTTCCAATTGTTTAGATCTGACTTTATTTGTGTGAAGAGTGTTTTGTAATTGTTTCCATATGGTTCCTGGGTTTGTCCAAAGTATTTTACATTGTCTATCATTATTTTAAATAGAATTTATGTGTCTATCTCTTGCTGCTGGACTGTGTTAGGATACTGATTATTTGTGTGGATTTATTTTGTATCCTGCAACTTTGCTACAGCTATTAATTATTTCAACTAGTTTTTAGTTGATTTTTTGCTGGGTAGGTGATTCTTGGTTATAATCTTAGCTCCTTTGCCTTCCAGAATATCATAGTCCAAGGTCTCTGGTCCTTTGATGTAGAAGTTGCTAAATCTTGTGTTATCCTGACTATGGCTCCATAATATTTGAATTGTTTCTTTCTGGAGGCTTGCAATATTTTCTCCTTGACCCAGGAGCTCTGAGATTTGGCTTGGGATCTCTTTCAAGAGAAGATCAGTGAATTCTTTCCATTTCTATTTTATCCTCTGGTTCTAGAATATCAAGGCAGTTTTCTTTGATAAATTCTTGAAATATGATGCCTAGGCTTTTTTTTTTTATCATGGCTTCCAGGTAGCCTAATAATTCTTAAATTATCTCTCCTGGATCTATTTTCCAGGTTAGTTTTTTTTTTTCCAATGAGGTATTTCACATTGTCTTTTTTTTTCATTCTTTTGATTTTGTTTTGTTGTTTCTTGATGTCTCACAGAGTCATTAGCTTCCACTTGCCCAATTCTAATTTTTAAGGTATTATTTTCTTCAGTGAGCTTTTGTAACTCATTTTCCATTTGGCAAATTCTGCTTTTTAAGGAGTTCTTCCCTTCAGTGAGCTTTTGTACATCTTTTACTTTTTGGCCTATTCTGGTTTGTGTGTGTGTGTGTGTGTGTGTGTGTGTGTGTGTGTGTGTGTTATTTTCTTCAGTATTTTTTCTGCCTTCTTTACCAAACCATTGACTGTTTTTTTTTCATGATTTTCTTGTATCACTCTCATTTATTTTCTCAGTTTTTCCTTCTACTTTTCTTATTTGATATTTAAAAATTCTTTTTGACTCTTCTAGGAGTTTTTGTTTGTTTGTTTATCTGTTTTTAGGTCTGATGTCAAGTCACATTTTTTTTTCCTCTGAGGCTTCACATATAGCTATTTTGACATTGTTGGCCTCTTCTAAGTTTGTATTTTGATCTTCCATGTGATCATAGTACTTTTCTATTATTAGGTTCTTTTTGTTGTTTGGTTTCCTATCCTTTTTGTTGACTTTTAATTTTATGTTAATATTCTGCTCTGTTCCTGGGGCAAATGAGCCTCTGTCCCAAGTTTTAGGTTTTTCATGCTGCTGTTTTCAGAGCTAATTCTGGGGACCTGTAAGTTTCTGACCTAGAACTGTGACCAGGATCCCCATTCTCCTGTGGCCACATGTTCTTATGTGCTAGTTCTCCTCCTCACCATGGGACTGTGACCCAGGTCTGAGAACTGGATCCCTACTTGGGCAATGTAACATAGTCCTGCACTCAGTGCTAGTAAAGTGTTCCATGTAATCTTTTTCTGACCAGTTGTCTTGCCCACTTACTTTCTATGGGCTGAGAGCTACAGGAATTAATGCAGCTAATTCAGTTGCCCCTAAGCCTGCAATGGCTTCCATACTGTTTCTTAAAAGATGTGATAGGGACAGCTAGGTGGAGCAGTGGATAAAGTACCAGCCCTTAAGTCAGGAGGACTTGAGTTCAAATCCAGCCTCAGACCAAACACTTAACACATACTAGCTGTGTGACCCTGGGCAAGTCACTTAACCCCAATTGCCAAAAAAAATAAGTTGTGATATATTCAAATACTGTTTTCAGGATCCATATTCATACATCTGTTTCTTAATGTTATAAAATGCAATCTAGGAATTTTGGGGGGAGGTGGAACAAGCAAGGGGATCCAAGAACTATGATTTCATCAGTGTGGGGAAATCCCAAGATGAAAACTCCTTAAATCGATGCATATCAGCAACTAATCTGTAAAAGCACCTTAGGGTATTCTCGAGAGCACTGTGGTTGTACAACTTGCTGGTAGTCACATAGGTAAGAAGTATCAGAGGAAGCCCTATATTATCTTTCACATACATTCTTGAGGAATACCAACTACTGATTCTGTGTGATTTCTAAATGTGAAACTAATCATAACACAGTTGGAATGTAGAATACTAAATGCAATAACTTTGAGCTTTACTTTTTATAGGATTCACCTATTAAATAAAATTAAATTTAAAAGGATTCACTCTATTTTGGGCTCAAAAGATCTGCTCTTGATGCCCCTAAACCTTTCCCAAAAGAGAAAGTCACACACCAAATGATATAGCAATCAACCAACCAAACTCAGGAGACAAATCCATGCAAAGTAAGGGAAGGGATAAGGAAAAAAGCATGATGGAACTATATTTTTTGACAGTTTGGAAATCCTGTTTTCAAATGTTTTCTGTAATCCTTTGAAGTAATTTTAATGCCATGTTATGTAGATCTTTTTTTTTCTGAAGTCATATTTTATTGGGGGGTTGGGAGAGGGAAGAGGGAAGGGTAGGTTTGTAAATGATTTCACAAATTCTTTGTATCTGTGGGTTTTGTTTTTCTTTTGTTGTTGTTGTTTGGGGGGTTTTGGGGGGTTTTTTTGTGCTGGGAGGAGCAGATCAAGTGGTCACCTCCACCTTGGAATGAGAACACTCTATCTTTATCAGATAATCTATCACTTTTCAAATCTTCTCATTATATAGCTCTTTATGCCACCTCCCTCTCCTCTTTGTCTATAAAACACCACTCCATTCCCCTCCCCACTCCCCCCAACACAAACATAGTAACCTTTCTACTGAGATTATTTTGTTTATCTTTTTTTGGAAAAGTATCAATGATCAATGAAACTAGCAACTGATAAAACAATAATGACAGAATCCAAACAGAATGTCAATAAATTGCTCACCTTTATAATGACTTGGATTTCCACGGAAATAAATATGAAAATAACTGAGATAAATTCCACCACTTCCCCTAATATTGTGGTAATAAAAAATTGTGTTAGCAAATTTTGACGTTTTATTTAATTGGGAAGGTCTGGAATTAGTTTAACATGGTATTAAACCCAGTAATCTGATCAACATCACTATTGTTTGTTATTATAAAATAATAATCCATTAACACACATACATTGATTTAAAACTTTTACTACTTTACCTGGGTTTCAGTGTAACCATGTCAGGGATTTTTTAATCACATGCCAGAACCACTAAAAACAAAAACTATCACAGATTTTGAGGTCAGGAAGGGGGCTCAAAATGCATCTTTTATAACCTATATCTTAAGAGGATCATGATGATGGTGATGATGATGATGATGAAGATGATAATGATGACAATGACAACAGAATATATTTATATTGTGTCTACTGCATGGCAGGCACAATACTAAACACTTTACAAATATTATTCATTTAATCAACAATCATGAGAGGTAGACATAATATTCTAATTTTAGAGAGGAGGAAATTGAGACAAATAGTAAAGTAACTTGACTGAGCCATATAGCTAATAACTGTCAAATATCATATTTGAATTCATGTCTTCCAGACTCTAAGTCCACTGTGCCAACTAGATGCCACCACTATACCATATATGACAACTCATCATTTGATTTGTACTTGAAGAACTCAGATAAAGGAGAAAATATTACCTTCCCAGGTAGTCCATTTTACTTTTTGATAACTTTAATTGTTAGTGTGCTTTCCCTACCATTTAGTCTAAATTTGCTCCTTTACAACTTCTACCCATGACTTCTGGTCTTACCCTCTGGAATTATACAGAATAAGTATAATCTGCCTTTCACATTTAATTTCTTAAAACATATTTAAATTTCACATTTAAATTCTTAAACCCAGTTACATAAACCTTCACTTCTTCTAATAAGCTAAATATTATCAATTCCTTCAAATAATTCTCATATCAATTGATCAATAAACATTAAGTACCTACTTTGTGCAGGGCACTGCACTAAGCTCTGGGAACATGAAAAAGAGGCAAAATACAGTCTCTGAGCTCAAAGAACTTACAGTCTAATGGAGGAAAACAAGATGCAAGCAAATATATACAAAACAAGAGTTCTCTCTCTAAATATATATATATATATATTTACACATATATACATACATATATAAACATATACATGCATATGTGCATATGTATGCATGTGTGTATATATGTATGTGTATATGTATGTGTATATATATAGTATATATACATATATGAATAATTAACAGAAGGAGGGGCAGAGTGGTTGGGGAAGGCTTCTTATAACAGACGGGATTTTAGTTGAACCTTAAAGGAAGATAAAGAAGTTAGTAGGCAGATTTGAGGAGGGACAGCACTCTAGGAATGGGAGATAACCAGAGAAAATGCCTGGCATTCTCATATGATAACATAAACCAGTTCCTTCACTATCCTAGTTGTTCTAATCTGGACCATTTCTAATATATTGATATCTTTTTTTAACTGCCATGTCTCAAACAAAAAACAATAATTCAGGTGTAGTCAGTTCAGGGTTAAGTACAGAGGAAATTTTATATTCTTAGTAGTTATAACTCTCTTAATGCAGCCCAATATATGAATTATGTTTTGTGCTTTGCTTTATCTTGTCTATTCTTTCTTTCCTCCTTCCTTTTCTTTCTTCCTTCTTTCTTATCTTCTTTCATTATCTTTCCTTCTTTCTCTTTCTTTGTTTCTTCATCTGTTCATTCATTTATTCATCTGCCTATCTATCTATCTTTGGTCTCCAATCTACCATCCCTTTCTTTTCTTCTTTTCCTGTGCATTTTATTTAATGTTCATTAGATTCAAAATTTAAAAAAAAAATAATGAGCAAAATAAATCTAGGTAATCGTTTTTTTTTCCTTCACTATTAATATAATTTCCTCCTGATCTACTGGATTAGTAACCCTATCAAAAGCAAATAAGGTTAGTCAATCAGTGAGTCACTAAATATTTATTATATACTATATTCCAGGCACTGTGTTAAGAGCTATGGATATGGTCAGGTGGAGCCAAGATGGCAGAGTAAAAGCAGTGACTTGCTTGAGCTCTCCCACAAACCCTTCCAAATAACTGTAAAAAATTACTCTAAACAAATTCAAAAGCAGCAGAACCCACAAAAAGATAGAGTGAAACAAATTTCCAGCTCAAGACAACCTGAATGGTTGATTGAAAAGGAATATTGCACTGGGCTGGGAGAGGAACACAGTTCATCATGGGTGCACAGGCCTCTGTGAACCTGGAACAGGCTTCAGAGGACTAAATCATGGGCATCTGTGGCAGGTTCCAGACTTCTCAACCCATGAATGCCAAAGACAACTTAGAAGGTCAGTGGGAAAAGTCTGTGTCTGTGGTGAGAGAGAAGCAGGGTGCGGTCCCAGCCCCAGTTCCCACGTGAGGCCCCAGGGTAGCGGCTATTTCCTGAGCTTCCAGCCCACAGACTGTGGGGGAGTCTAGTAGCTTATCAAAGGGGGATTGCAGGGATCTCTTTGCTGGTGCAGGACTCTCTTGCTTTGCCCATGGTTGGATCTGGGTCACAGTTCTGGGTGGTGGGCCTGGGGCAAGGAAGAATGCTGGCGTGGTGGAGCTTGTAGTAGCTGTAGAGAGAGAATACTCCTCACAGTTTGAAGACAGAAGAGAGTGCTTGTGGTCACTCATACACCAGAGCACAGGCCAGGAAAGGAGGAAACACCTTGCCCTTGATCATAGCACCTTGGAAGAACTGAAAATTTACAGGTCCTTAGAAGTATCTCTGAAAACAGCTGCACAAAACCCCTGAAGCTTGAGACAGTGCATTCTCCACACTGGAAGCAGACCCCTACAATAACAAAAGTTTATAACTCAAGTAATTGGCTGGGATCATGACCAAACCTCACAAAAAGAGTCAGACCATAGAATCTTACTTTGGTGACAAAGAAGATCAAAACATACAACCAGAAGAAAACAAAGTCAAAGCTCCTACATCCAAAGCCTTCAAGAAAAATATGAATTGGTCCCAGGCTTTGGAAGAGCTCAAAAAAATTTTGAGAAGCAAGTAAGAAAAATAGAGGAAAAACTGAGAGTGATGCAAGAAAATCATAAAAAACAAGTCAGCAGCTTGCTAAAGGAGACCCCAAAAAAATACTGAAGAAAATAACACCTTAAAAAATAGCCTAACTCAAATGGAAAAAGAGGTCCAAAAAGCCAATGAGGAGAAGAATGCCTTAAAAAGCAAAATTGGCCAAATGAAAAAGGAAGTCCAAAAGCTTACTGAAGAAAATACTTCCTTAAAAATTAGAATGGAACAATTGGAAACTAGTGACTTTATGAGAAATCAAGACACTGTAAAACAAATCCAAAAGAATGAAAAAATAGAAAACAATGTGAAATACCTCATTGGAAAAACAATTGACATGGAAATTAGATCCAGGAGAGATCATTTAAAAATTATTGGACTATCTGAAAACCATAATCAAAAAACAAAAAAAAGAGCCTGCACATCATCTTTCAAGAAATTATCAAGTAAAACTGTCCTGATATTTTAGAACCAGAGGGCAAAATAGAAATTGAAAGAATCCACTAATCACCTCCTGAAAGAGATCCCCAAAGGAAAACTCCTATAAATATTGTAGCGAAATTCCAGAGTCCCCAGGTGAAGGAGAAAATATTGCAAGCATTCAGAAAGAAACAATTCAAATATTGTGGAAACACAATCAGGATAACACAAGATTTAGCAGCCTCTACATTAAGGGACCACAGGGTTTGGAATATAATATTTTAGAGGTCAAAGGAGATAGGATTACAGCAAAACTGAGCATAATCCTTCAGGGGAGAAAATGGACATTCAGTGAAATGGAGGACTTTCAATCATCCTTGATAAAAAGACCAGAGCTGAATAGAAAATTTGACTTTCAGATACAAGACTCAAGAGAAACATGAAGAGGTAAACAGGAATGGGACTTATAAGAGATTTATTAAGGTTGAACTGTTTACGTTCTGCATAGAAAGATGATATTTGTAACTCATGAGCCCTTTGTCTGTATTAGAGCAGTTGGAGGGGAAAAATGTATGTATGTATGTAGGTAGATAGATAGATAGATAGATAGATAGATAGATAGATAAACAGAAGGCACAGGGGGAGTTGAAGATGAAGAGGTGTTATCTGGAGAGTGAGAGAGGATTATATGGAGAGAAGGAGAAAGGGAGAGGTAGAATGGGGTAAATTATTTCACATAAGACAGACAAGAAAAGGCCTTTATAGTGGAGGGGAAACAGAGGGAAGGTGAGAGGGAATGAGTGAATCTTATTCTCATTGGATTTGGCTTAAGGAGAGAATAACATACACACTCAATTGGGTATGGAAATCTATCTTACACTACAGGAAAATAGAAGGGGAAGGGGACAAGAGAGTAGGAGGATGATAGAGGGGAGGGCAGATTGGTGGAGTGGGTTATCAGAAGCAAACACTTCTAAGGAGGGACAGGGTCAAAGAGAATAGAATAAATGAGGGGCAGGATAGGATTAAGGGAAATATACTTAGTTTTTCACAACATGACTACCATAGAAATGTTTTGCCTGACTACACATGTATAACTTGTATTGAGTTGCTTGCCTTCTCAATAAGGGTGGGTGGGGAGGGAGCAAGGGAGAAAATTTGGAACCCTAAGTTTTAAAAACAAAAGTTAAAAAAAATCATTTTCACATGCAACTGGGAAATAAGATGGGGTATAGAAATCTATCTTGCCCTACAGGAAAATTGAAGGGGAAGGGGATAAGAGAAGAAGGGGAGAGATAGAAAGGAGGGCAGATTAGGAGAAGGGGTATTCAGAATGCATGCCATTTGGGGTGGGGGGGGACTAGATGGGGAGAAAATTTGGAACTCAAAATCTTGTGGAAGTGAATGTTGAAAACTAAAAATAAATAAATCAAATTATAAAAAAAGAGCTGTGGATATGAAGAAAGGCAAAAAGTGGTTTCTGCTCTAAAGGAGCTCACAAGGAGATAATTGGGGAGATACCCTAACAACTACATACAAACAAGCTATATATAAGATTAGATTTGAAAACTAATGAAAGAATGAGGAAGATAGAGGTGACATAATCTGTTTTATCAATTTCCTTGATCTACTTAAGGCCCAGTTGAGATAAGATAATATAAATTTGTAGCGAATAGGGATAGAGTTTCATTAGGAGGGATCCAGGTCTCAGTGAGTGCTAGAAGATGGAAGGAAGGAGAAAAGGAAATGGTTTAAGATGAAAGCAAATTTGTTAAGTATGGAGGACACATTCCAGAGAGCACAGCAGTTGGATAAACCTGGAATTGCACATTGCAAAGTCAAGAGAACTGGGAGTTCATACTGTTAAGTGATTTTTCTCTAGCTCCATTTATGATATAATAATAAGAATAAAGCCAATTGGTGGCAGGAATAATCCAAGGTCTAGGCTTGGCAAAGCATGACCACCTTTAAACAAGAGAATCAAGGGATATGGGAATAGAGGAAGCTAAAACTAGTTCACTGCAGTGTTGAGGTGGGGAAGGAAAAATAGTATAGCCAATATAGGCTTGATGGCCTGGGAAGGAACTGTGGAATAGAGGGATTGGACGTTACAGTGAATAGTTAGCAAAAGAAGAGGGAAAATAGAATGAGAAAAGATTATCATTACAATAAGGAATTTCATAGCTCATTAACATGGAAGTGGAACTCTTATGCATGATGGTAATATCAAGGCTAAGGCCACTTCTGTGTATAGCTGAGATAGGGTGGAGGAGTAATTCATGGGTTAATTAATAAATAGGAGAAACTAGAAAGGTAAGGCATTTGAATGAGCATCAAAGAGAAAGAAAAAGCATGATCTAGACACGGAAATTATTGAATTAGGGAGGAAAACATCCTATGCATTAGAAGATGACAGATATCTTGATTGGGTGAAAAATATGGTTTGGGTGAACCTGAAATGTGAAGAAATTATTGAGCAGTAATGGTAGAGGGAGAGTCTAGAAATAGCAATGGGGAAAAACAAGTATACCAACTCCCTTAACACTACTAGTGAGCCCAGTGGTATTAAATCAAAGTACAACCAGTACTAAAAAGGGTGGGCAGTTGAAGTTTAATTAAGAGAGTGTCAGATCTCAGTGCATGCCAGGAGATGGAAGGGATGAGTACTCTTGGCCTACAATTTAAATGAATTCATACTATATTAATCACATCTGATTATCATTTAATTATTATTTACTAACTATATAATTCTTCAATGTTTTCAAAAAGACTGTACCCGTTATCTCAATTAATTGTCATAAAAACATAGTTAAGCAGGTGCTGCTGTCCTTATTCCCATTTTATAGAAAAAGAAACAGATTCAGAGAGATTAATTAGCTTGCCTACACTCACAGATATATTAGATTTCTAAGTCATGATGCGAACCCAAGTATTCATGACTACAACTCCACACTTCTCTCTACTATGTTTCATTTCCTAAGTACAGACAGTATTTTTGTTTTTTATTATACTGAGCTGGTGCTCATTTAATAAGATGGCAGGTCAACATATAGGTATCATGGAACTATAGTAGTAGCAAGATTAACATGAATACAAGATAAGGATGTTGAAATAGAAGAGAGTAAAATCAAATCAATTTAAATTTAATTGAATAGCAAAAAGATGAAAACATCAGATAATAAATATATTTAATTGATCTATGTAACTATAAATATGCTCTTGTTTGATTTACAATTGAGGTTATTTTTGTAAATAATGGTGGGACTAGTGAATGAGGAAATGGTTCTTAGATCATGTACAATATTTATTCTTGATCCAAATTTTGACCCGTCCTCAGTGTATTTTTCTTGGTATACTATTAACTCTATAGGGGGGATATACAGACCTTGTTCAGTAAATTTCCTGGTACTTGCCATCTTAATATAGTTTGGTTACTTTGGGGAGCGGGGAAAGGTAATGTTCTGCTTGGTCTATAGACTTCATGGGCTAGGCCCACTTCTCTACCCTAAACTACAAAGAAACCTTCAAATGGAATTTCTAGCAGAAATTTTTAAATACTTTTGCTATGGGTAGTAGAGGCTCCCTTTTACTTCCAGTTCAACCTGTCTATTGCCTTTCATTAGTTTTCTTAGATAATAACCCTGAGACGTTTTCCTGTAACTTGCCAAATAACATTTTCTTTCCAAAGTTAAGGCCTAAAAACAAAACAAAACCAAAAAGAAAAACATTCTCTTCCTCAATTGGGATTTGCTTTCCCTTCTATGTTCAAAAAGAAAAAATAATCTTTGCAAGATACTAATTTCTAGGTTTCTCCCTTCCAACTCCTCTCCCCTCCCCTTCTATGCTATGGCACTTAACCACCCACCAGGATTAGATTGCCAAAGTGACTAAATCATATATATACATATATATGTATATGTATATATATGCATATATCTGTATGTATGTATATATGTGTATAAGTGTGTGTATGTACATGTGTATATATACATATATATATAAATTGAGGTACCATATTTATTTTCTAGTTTCATTATATTGAGTATTCTGATATGTCCTTCGTAATATTTAATTATGTCAAAATTAGGGTCTTAACCAGGAGGATTTATTTTTCTTCCTCTTTTAGAAAAACCTTCTAAGATGTTCTTTTTATTTATTTATTTATTTTTTTTAGGCAATTGAGGTTAAGTGACTTGCCCAGGGTTACACAGCTAGTAAGTGTCAAGTGTTTGGTCTGAGGCCAGATTTAAACTCAGGTCCTCCTGACTTCAGGGCCGGTACTCTTTCCACTGCGTCACCTAGCTACCCCTGATGTTCTTTTAATCTTTGTAAATTTTTAAATCCTAGCTGAATAGAGACTTCTAATATAGAATGGCATAGGTTCCTTACTGAAATACACATTTGGGTTTTTGACTATGCAGATCAAAAATTTTCTTCTAATGATTTGGGCATTTGGGGAATGTTTAAAGGGATAATAACACTACAGGGCCATTAATGTAAGATAAATGTTTTGTGGAGCATGACCAAAGACCATTTATTTGTCTCTGTTTTGTACTTCTATCAAAAAAAATGAAATTTTACTTTTCATTGTTTTTGTTCATGTCTGTGATTTTTTTTTCTGTATATGAAGTTTTTGGTGAGGAAATTTCCTTTACCAATGATAATCACCAACTTCCCTGAAACTTAAAATCTTAGAGATGTACCTGTGGTACTGAGAAAGTGAGGTGCTTGACTACTGTGACCTAGAAAGTGTTTTAGAGATAGGACTTGAATCTTGAAATTGCTGATGCTGAGCTCAGTTCTTTATCTACTATGCCTTGTTACTTCTCAAAATTTGATTTTGAAAATAATTCTTGGGAATGGAGAGCTTCATAAAGAGATTTGAACACTGAATTACTGATCCTTTTCTTTAGTAATGTATTAAATCACTCTGAGAATTCAAGGGGAAGGAAAGGATGGCAGTAATGTGAGACTACTCTTAAGAAAATGAAAGGAACAAATACTCCCTTTCTATTACACAATCAAGATATTTATCATGCGAAGAGTTAAAAAAAAAAAAACAACATCCTTCCAAATAACATAAAATTATATCCATTTGTTTATACTCCAAATGAGTTTTCTCATTCCCATATCTAAGGTATGAAACACCCAGTGAATTTTGTAATTCTACTTTTCCTTAATATCTAGACATTCATGTAAAACTTTAATGTTTTTTTTTTCTCTTCTTTTTATATTGCCTCTTATCTCATTTAAGAAGCTGGGGTAATTTCTTACATATAGAAGTATTTTAATTTGTATTTTTATGACCTATACATATTTGTTTTTTAAAAGCCTCTAAATTTAGCATAATTGTCTGAAATTTAAAATCTCATAACATTTTTCTAGATTTAATATATCATTCGGCATATCAGTATCTTGAAAACTTCTGTACATTACGGATACATGCTGCTGTCTATATCAATACATTTCTGAAACATCAGGCATATGGCTGGGTTCAAATATAATACATGTAATAAATTATTTCAGAGAAAAAATATCTCATTTAAAATGATTGATTCTTATTTGTTCCAAATTAAGTTATTGATTAATATATATCTAAAAATAGAGTGGACGTCATTTCTGTTACTAACCATACAAAATCAGTTCAAATTTCTATTTTATGTCTTTTCTCACTTAGCGAGTCAACGTTATGCATGGCCCAGTGTATTTGCTTTTTCATAACAGTACAGCCCCTGAATTAAATGGAATATATGGAACTACAGTACTTTTAATTAATTGACTTTAACAGTGATTCCTTCTGGAAAATTATTATGAAGTTGGCTTATGGTTTTTGGGAACTTTTTATGTCCAATACCATTTTAGCATTTGAAAACAATGCTGCTTAAGTTCCAAGAGTCCATTCAAGAAGGAGAAGAAAAATAACTAACAAGAACAAGAACACATTAGCAGATTGCATGTTTTGTATGAATTACATAGATTCCTATAACAAGGTATTCCAATTTTAAAAGTATTCTAAGCATTCATTCAGTACTTGTAATAGCTACTGTTTATTATAATATTTGGCATTTATATAACACTTAAAAGTTTGCAAAGTGCTTTATAAATATTATTTCATTTTACCCTCACTACAACTCTGGAAATTAAGTGATACTAGTATCCTTATTTTACATATGAGAAAACTGAGACAGAGATTAAGTAGACTTACTCAGGGTCAAATGGGTAGAATGTTCTGAGGGCAGATTTGAACTCGTGTTTTACTGACTTCATGTCCAGTACTCTTTTTTCACTGTGCCTCCTAGCTGCCATGTGAGATCAGGAACACACACACACACACACACACACACACACACACACACACACACACACTCATTGGTTCATTTAGAATGCATTACCCTAGAAAAAATTCTGTTTTTCTCTAATATCTTCAAAACTAGCATAAAAGCTCAATTTTCTATGTAGCAAATATGAAATCTTGCCATTTAAGAATACTTATTTGTACATTTCCCCCTAGAAAATTCATGGAAACGATTTCCAGAAAAAAAAATAAAGATAAGGCTTATGAAGTTTGGTCATCCATTTACCATACTAGTCTTTCTTCACTTTGGGCAGGTCACTTAACCTATGTCTGTCTCAGTTCTTTCATCCATAAATTAATAATAGCACCTACCTCCTTGGGTTATTCAGAGACTCAAAAGAGACAACACTTTTAAACCCTCTGAAAATTTTATGTTCTATATAAATGTTAGTTATTAGTGATTTCTGATAGTGACCCACTAAAACCTCTAGCAAATATTGATTCAATTTATCATGTTGAAAATAGAAGAACATTACATGAATTTAATTATGTAGTAATCACACTATCCAAGACAAAACTCAAATCAATCTAATGAACAATACACATTTATTAAGCGTATCCTATGTGCCAAGAACTCTGCTAAATGCTAGAGGTACAAAAAGAGGCAAAAAATAGTTCCTGCCATCAAAGATCCCACAATATAATGGACTAAATACTGGTGATTACTAAATCTTGGTGATCAACATTGCACTGCTTGTTTTTTTTTTTAATTTCAGGAGAAATCAAAATATCAAATACAATAAGAAAAAAATATTTAAAATGTTTCTAATGAGAGTCCATTCTTGGCAGACATCAAAGTGTATTATGGGTTGTTAAAAGTTAGATGTGACTCTGATGAATAGATGGAACATTTTTATTCTCAGTTGATCCTCTAAAAATGTTTTTATAATGGAACAATCATTACTATCACTACTACTGCTGCTGCTGCTGCTGCTGCTGCTGCTACTACTATTACTATAACTAGTAGTCCTCACTAACATTTATATCGCAATTACTATGTGCCAGATGCTTTGCTAAGTGTTTTACAAATATTATCTCATTTAATGTTCAAAATAATCCTGGGAGATAGATGATATTATTATTCTTATTTTATAGATTAGAAAACTAAGGAAAACAGAGGGAAAGGAAGGAAAGTGAAAGGAATGGATTAGGAAGGAAAAGTGTTCTCTTTTATTATAGACCAATGAGCAAGGCTGGATCATTAAAATGGTTACGAGATCACAAAGAGCCAAGCCGCATCATGGCATCATCAAGAACAGGGCATGAAACTGAATAAATGTTAAATTCCAAATTGTTGCAGGAGTGCAGGATATTGCAGTCATGTCTAGACAGTAGTTACTGTAAAAAACAAACAAACAAATAAAAACAACCAGGGATTTTTTCATCAGCAATCTCAATATGAGCATCAATGTCTACTGGTTAATTTCCTTTTGCCTACAAACATGCCCTTGCTTCCTTCATCTTTAAAATACCCTCACTTGGGGCAACTAAGTGGCATAATTAATAGAGTACCAGCCCTGGAGACAGGAGGACCTGAGTTCAAATCCAGCCTCAAACACTTGACACTAGCTGTGAGACCCTAGGCAAGTCACTTAACACCAATTGCCTCACCAAAAATAAAAAAAAGCTGTTATTTAAAAAAAAAAATACATCAACATGTGGCCCTCAGAGATGCTTTGCAATTTGGAACTATGCCCAAAGGGCTATAAAAATGTGCATACCTTTTGATCCAGTAATAGCACTTCTAGGAATGTATCCCAAAGAGATCAGACAAATGGGAAAAGGACCCATATGTACAAAAATATTCATAGCAGCTCTTTTTGTGGTGGCAAAGAATTGGAAATGGAAAGGATGCCCATCAATTGGGGAATGACTGAGCAGGTTGTGATATATGAATGTAATGGAATACTATTGTGCTATAAGAAATGATGAGTAGGCAGACTTCAGAAAAAACCTGAAAAGACTTGTATGGTTTGATGTTGAGTGAAGTGAGCAGAACCAAGAGAACGATGTACACAGTAACAGCTATGTTGTACTATGACTAATATTGATAGACTCAGCCCTTCTCAGCAATGCAAGGATCTAAGACATCTCCAAAGGCCTCATGATGGAAAATTCTATCCACATCCAGAGAAAGAACTATAGAGTTTGAATGCAGATTGATGCATAATATTTGCTATTTTTTTCATCTGTTGTGTTTTGTTTCCTCTTTCTGGTGGTTCCTCCTATTGGTTCTAATTCTTATTTACAATATCACTAATGTGAAAATATGTTTAATAGGAATGTGTATGTATAGCCTATATCAGATTGTGCACCATCTTGGGGAGGGAGGTAGGGAAAGAGGGGAAGAAAAATTTAAAACTCAAAAGCTTATGGAAGTGATTGTTGATAAATCAAAATAAATTAATAAAAAAAATAAAATGAAAAAAGTAAAATACCTTCATTTGATCTGACCATCCCTACTTGTTATCATCCTACATCTCTTCTCCCTCTTGTTGCCAATCTTGAGAAAACTGTCTCTAAGCTATTTCTCCATTTCTATTTTCACTCTTTTCTAAATTTTCTTCAGTCTGATTATTGACTTAATCATTTAACTAAAATTATTCTTTTCAATATTGGCAATAATCAGAAAATTGCCAAATCCCATGGTCTTTTATTATTCCTCATCCTTCCTGATCTCTCTGCAGCCTTTAGTACCATCAATTACACTCTTCTGTTTGATACTCTCTTTGCTCTAGCTCTTTAGGACACTGTTCTTTCTCACTCTCCTCCTTCCTGCCTGACTTTTCCCTTTCATTCTTCTTGCTGGATCTTCATCCAGGTCATGTATACTTATATAATTGTTCCTGGATTCCATTCTCTTCTCCTGATATATTATCTTTCTCGGTGACCTCATCCATTTTCATGCATTTAATTATCATCTCTATTCAAAAGATTCTCAGATCTCTTGATCTACCCTTATCTTCTCTCCTCACTTCTAGTCTCACAATTCTAATTGCCCATGGACAATCCCATATGGTTTGGATTTCTTCTGTTAAGACTTCATAAGCTTTTCATTCCACATAGCCTAGAGGTAATTAATATTTGATATGGCATTACCTATTTAAAATGTTAATTTTAATGGATTAAAAGGTTATCTTGCAAGATATGTTGTATTTTAAGTTTTTGCAACCTATAGTGATGTGTTATAGATTTTCTTCCATTTCAACATGTCAAATAAAACTGAACTCATTATCTTTTCCTCCAAATCCTCCCGTATTCTGAATTTCCCTATTGTTTGATTTATATGCAATCTTGGTCACCATATTAAAAAATAAAGACATGAAAAAGTTGCAGTGGCTTCAGAAAAAGAATGATTTATCATGAAAGAGAAATAGATTCTTTAAGGTACATTAGATTTGTCAAATATAACAAATAACTGGCTTACCTCTGAACAGTGCCAGTAAAATGAACAGGGTTCAAGAGGAGAAATATGCCAAGAATAAACTGACAAATAAGTAATGAACGAATAGCTGAGTCTTGGTGTTTTGTTTACAGAAGTAGAAGGATTTATGATAGGGTTTTGAGACCAGTTTTTACCTCCAGAAAATACGGAGAAACTATTCTTAATGATATTAGATTTATTGACCAGGGTAGAATAGGTTAAGAAATGGTAGAAAACATATAATACGTTACTATAGGTTGCAAAACCTTAAAATACTTGCCACATACCTTGGAAGATATAACCTACTGATCCATTAAAATTAACATTTTAAATAGGTAATGCCATATCAAATATTAATTATCCCCAGGTTAAATGGAATGAAAAGCTTGTAAAATATAAAGTCCTAGCAGAAGAAATCAAAACCATATGGGAACAGGATGAGAAAAATATCATCCTGGATACTATGGCTAACCCTTGGTCTAAGACAGAGGTATTAAACACCAGTCCAGAAAACTCCTAAATGTAGCCTGAACCAAATTCAAATGTAATTTGGAATGTTTAGTGTTTAGTCATTTTTTCAGTTGTATCTGACTCTTTGTGACTGCTTTTGGGTTTTTATTGAAAAAGATATTGAAGCAATTTGCCATTTCCTTCTCCAGATCATTTTATGGATGAGGAAATTGAGACAAACAGGGTAAGTGATTTGTCCAGGGTCACACCACTAGTGTCTGAGTTCAGATTCAAACTCAGGTCTTCTTGACTATAGGCCTTGCACTCAATCCACTGTGCCAGCGAGTTGCCCAAATATTTCATAAGATTAGTAAAAATACAATTTACAGTAGTGTTAATTTATAGTTTTCTAAGTAAATATGTGACCCTCAGGGACACTTTTCTATCTGAGTTTAACCCCACTGGTCTAAGATATTCCAATAGAACCTACCAGAGTTTTCATTGGAGTTATTCTGAAAATGCATTCAATGAAACCTATAGAAGAGAAGCTTACATTCAAATTTTTTTTTATTTTTTAAAGCAATAATTTTCTCCAGCTGTGAAATAGTTGGCAGAACATTTGACCAGAAAGAATAATAGTAGGATAGTAACCAATCAACAGGACCATTTCTATCAGCACTCAATCACATAGTTAAAAGTCAGAACCAAGTGTTCTTGATGTCAAGTATAGAACTCTCCACTTTATGTCACATTGCCCTTCAATCTATGATAATCTCTACAATTTTGTATCAGTTATAAAATATGTGTGAAGACATAAGCCAATCTTGGTAGATTAGAAATGCCAATACAACTAACAGCAAAATGCAATTAGTTAAATAGTTTATTAATATAAGCATTGCTATGGGCACTAATTAACATGAAAATTAATTTAATAACCTAGTGTAAGGAAACTTCTAATTACATAAATTATCACTAGTACAGGAAACAATTGCCTTAGGATATTGCTTCTTGAAGATTATGTTAATAAACTACATTAAAAATTCCCTGTTTATTTTATCTACCTGGTTATTTTACTGGAATACAGATTACATAGAATGATGCCAAACTTGGAAGAAACCTTTATAATTTTCTATTCCAATTCCTAGTTCTAGACCTTAGCTGAAGAAATTAAGGTCTAGAACTGTCCCAGATCATAGAAGTAGTTGATGGCAGAGTTGGGTCTATAATACAGGGCTCCTGGTTCTCAGTGCAGTATTTTATCTGTGCTAGTCTTTCTCCTGACCAGTAAAATCAAACTGTGGCTTTATTTTAATAGATACAGATGAAACAAGATATTTACTTAAACTGTATATTCTTTAATATATTTTTTCTAGCAATTACATTTAAAAATATTAAGAATTTAATAAACATGGGTGAAAATATATCCATTGAAATATAATCCATACTTCCCACCTTCAAATCTGACTTATTTAAAGCCATTATGCAACCTATACTTACTTCAGTCAAAGAGCTCTAATTTCATATGTGCGAGTTCTTTCTCCACTGATGCAGATTATAACTCTTCAAAACTTGGAAAAACATCATGAGTTGATGTAGCCAAATGATTCAACACCTTGTGACTGATTTGGTGATAGCCCTTTCTGATTTTAGTGAGATAGGTCTTCTTACCAAAAACATGCTAACACAGGCCCATAGTCTATATTTCAATAGGACCTGCCAGAGCCTGAATATTATTGACCTAGCCTTCAAGGAGAAATCATCATTTCTTTGACATAAGTAGGCAGAGAAATAGGGTTTATTGGAAGTCTTTAACCTCTGACTTTAAATGTAGTATATGATTGGTATTATTTGGTCACTGAGTACAATGGTATGTCTCATTTGTCATACATGTAAAGTTGCCAAAGTGGTCATACTACAGCATAAGTTTGACCATGATATCCTCCACCATTATCCACAAAACACACATACACATAGACACATAATCAAAAATCTCCAGTGACTCTCTATTATATCTATAATTTAATATGAAGTCCTTTGGCATTCAAAATTCATCACAATCAGGTCCCTTCCTACATTTCCAGTTTTCTAATACTTTACCCCCAACCACATATTCTATGCACTACAATCCAGTTACACCGGTCTATGTGCTGTACATCAAACACCTACTCCATTTCCCATATGTGCGCCTTTTCACTGTCTGTTCCCTATACAACTAGGAGGCTCAGTGGGTGCTAGACCTGGGGTCAGTAATACCTGAGTTTAAATTCTGCCTCAGACCCTTACTAGCTGTGTGACCTGGACAAGTCATTTATTTTCTGTCTGCTTCAGTCTCCTTAACTGTAAAATGGGGATAAAAATAGCACCAAGCTGTTGTGAAGATTAAATGAAATACTTGTAAAGTTCTTAGCATGATATCTGGCACATAGTAGACACTTAATAAATCCTTGTTTCTTTCTTTTCTTCCTTTCTATTTCTGAAATGCTTGTGGTCTTCATCTCTACTGTTTAGAAGCCCTGGATTCCTTTAAAACTCAGTTCAAAAGTCACCTTCAGTAGGCCTTTCATACTTCTTTAACTTCTAAAGCTGAGGAAGGTTTCCTCTAAGGTTTTCTGTGATCTACAATGTGAGTATCTTGTACACAACTATTTATATACATGTTGTTTCTCACATTAGAATATATGCATTAGGATGAATTAGAATGTATGCTCCTTGAGGACAGGGACTTTTCGCTGCTTCCTTCTTTGTTCCTTCCTTCCTTCCTTCCTTCCTTCCTTGCTTCCTTCCTTCCTTCCTTCCTTCCTTCCTTCCTTCCCTCCTTCCTTCCTTCCTTCCTTCCTTTTCTCCTTCTATATCCCTAGCCATTGGCACAGTGCCTGGCATATGAAAGTTCTAAATATACGGTCATTGACTGATATGTACATGCATACATGCATACATACATATTAATTGATAATTAGGAAATTATAAAATGGGGGTAGGTATGCTCAATTCTTTGGGTACTCACTGTGACAGACCATGATGACAGCAGGAAACAGGGCTATAATCACCCTTTAATAAGGCACAATGTATGTACAAGCAAATAGTAGAGAAAGTAAAGAGACAAGTGGGAATGAGACATATAGAGGTAAACAGAATGGGAATAGAGGATGGAGTGATAAAGGAAGGCAGGCAGAGGTGGGGAAGGGGATAAAGAGAGGGAAAGGTTATTCATGTAACCATGAATTAGAGTTGGGAGTACTCTGCATCATAGACCCAATGGAGATGAAAGAGTGCTTGGAGGGGAAGGAATTTGAGGTCTCATTTTTATAGAGTTTTTTTTTGGGTGGGAGACCAATTCTTATCTGTGCTACATTCAGGTTGGTTCATTAACATATTCAAATCTTTAAAGTGAAATTTACACATCATCTCAAAGTTAACACCATTTTGTGTTCTACTGATCTTACTTTGGATGTTTGGAACTTGTCTGAGGTTTACCTAGGACTAAAAGGCCCCAACAGTAAAGACTAAATGGTTTCCCTGATTTAGTACATATTATCAGGATGTGACTTTTGGTTAATATATGACGCAAATTGTAAATTATGCTTCTTTGATCTTTGGGATGATCTATACATGACTTCCAGGTTCCCTTTTGCAATCTTATTTCCTGCTATTGCCATTATGCTGGCTACTAATAAACTTACTATACTGATTAGAAGAGAGGGTGGGTCAGGCAGACCAGAATAAGATACAATTTTATCACACATAAATACATACATGCATGTGGATATATATTTCATATCTAGTGAACGAAGGTTTGTTTAGGATTCAAAACCAAGGTATTCTGATTCAAATCTCATCTGCCTCTCTACTATATCACACTGTCATTTCCTCTTTTATACTACCTTAAATCATGATAGAATGGTAAATTATAACAAAATATCATAAATATATTTTATATAAATTTATATATGTTATAACAAAATATAACAAAAATATCAACAGCTAATATTTATATAGTACTTACTATATCCAGGCACTGTGCTGAGCACTTTATAATTATTATCTCATTTGATTCTCAAGACAATCCTATGAGTTAGGGGCTACAATTATCCCCATTTTACAGATGAGGAAACTGAGGCAAACAGAGGTTAAGTGGCTCGCCTAGGGTCATCCAGCTAGTAAGGGTTTGAGATTGGACTTGAACTCATCTTCCTGAATCCAGGCCAAGCACTGGGTCACCGAGCTGCCTCCCTAATAAGAGAGATAGGAAAATCAGTGATAGAATATGAAGTTATTTAGTCTGAAATTATCTTCTGATGCTTTAGCTGGAAAACCCCAAGTTGAAATTTTACTGAAATCTATGCAAAATGCTTTAATTTTTTTGTGTATGAATTTTAGCTTTTGGTACATTGTAAAATCCCATTCTCTCATAAGAGTCCTCAATTTCCAAAGGGCCCTAAATCAAATGCAGGTATTAGCTTAAACATTGAAAGAGTCTGGCTTAATTAGCAATATGCTGATGTTCAAAATGGTTCAGCAATAGCAATTGCAAATGCAGAGACTAAAAAAGGATGCAACATAGCTTCAAGGGCAAAATTTTAACATATGGAAAAGCAGAATTATTTTGGTTGTATGAAATATAATAATACAAATACTAAAACATTAATTCATATGTCACTAATTTGGAATTTTTGATAATCAAGAAAAAAAAAAGACCCATGTCTTTTAACCTATCTGATGAAAGGTTGTCCAAGAAATATAATAATGTCAAAAAGTTGCCTGGAGAATACATAGCTTTTCTTTTCTTTTTGGGGTGGTTGGGAAGACTTAATAGTTACTCAAGGTGGGATTTCTTTCCCATCT
The DNA here is from genome assembly GCF_900497805.2 of Vombatus ursinus. Lineage (NCBI taxonomy): Eukaryota > Metazoa > Chordata > Mammalia > Diprotodontia > Vombatidae > Vombatus > Vombatus ursinus. The sequence continues at coordinate 13,820,198 of NW_020954687.1, forward strand.
TATTTGGAACCATCCTTTTACAGCAATTTACAGAAAATGGTGTGTCATTCATTACTGTAACAAATAATTTTAAAAATAGAAGAAAAGCAATTCAGCAAAACTAATCAACACATTAAATGAACTTGACAGTATATGCAATGTCAACCTCTAATCATCACCACCCTCTCCTTCTACCACTTCTGCAAAAAGAGCAAGCTGAATTTTCTCATACCTGTTTTGGAGATCAAGCATAGCTATTTTAATAACATAATGTTCATTTTTATTTTTTTCCAGTGTCTAGCTCTATGCTTTACTTTGTTGTAGTTTTTGTGGATATTGTTTTCTGGATCTGCTTAATTCACTTTGCATTAGTTCATACAGTATTTGCCTCCTCATGCTTTCAAATATTCTTCTTATCTGTCATTTTATATGACACAATGACATTCCCTTGCATAAAGGTAAAGCAATTTATTAAACCATTCCTCACTCAATGGACATTTACTTTATTTCCAATTCCTTGCTGTTAAAACAAGTGGTATGATAAATAATTTGTTATATATTTTGTAGGACCTTTTTATCTCTTACCCCTTGAAACAGTTTTCATCAAGGCTCAAGTATCATCTTCTACAAGAAGCCTTTCCTGAATCTAGTGCCCTAACATCAAAATTATTTCACATGTATCTTCTATATATCTACGTACATGAGAGAGATGTTGTCTCCTGTGGTTAGATCACATGCTAATTGAGTAGTGGTTGATTTTAATCTTTGCATCTCCAATGCCAAGCAGTGGCAAATGCATAAAAGGTGCTTAAAAATGATCTTTGAACGATTAATTGATTGATCAAATAAGCTACATGCCTACAGCAGTAGGATTATTCTTTGCACCACACAGAATTGCTTTCCAGAATGGGTTAGAACAATTCAGAGCTGCCCTGCAATGCATTAGTTATTCAGCTATATCAGTCAATAAACATTTATCAGGTGTTTACTAGGTAGGTGCTAGGCACTGAGTTAAATGTTGAAGATAAAGGTAGGCAAGGTCACAAAGGAGCTCATTCTAATGGGAAAGATAATATGTAAATGAATCTACATGTAAAATATATACAGACTAGATGGAAGGTATTCTCCTAGTGGAAAGCACTAAGCACCATCTGGAATAAAAAAGACCTGCAGAAATAGTCAATCATTTGAGTTGAGTCTTCCAGAAAACCAAGGAAATTGAAAAGCAGACTTGAGGAAGGAAAGTATTCTCACCATGGGGTAGGGGTTAGCAAAGTCACAGAGACAAAGAAAGAATTTCAAGTGTGAAGAACAGCAATTAGATTAGTTGTAGTTGAATTGTGTGATGTAGAGGGCAAATTTCTTCTTCCTTCTTCCCTGACTTCCTTCCTTGTTTGCTTTCTTCCTTTCCTTTTCCCCTTCCTTTCCTTTTCCCCTTTCTTTCCCTTCCCTTCCTTTTCCTTAACCTCAGATACAATATCTCTCTTTCCCAAAATTAGTATAATAATCATATATTAAATATAAAAATATATCAAAATTACAATGTAAGGAAAGGAAATCAATTTCATTTGGAACATTTTTATTGTTAATACAAGCTTCTAACTATTTTCATATTAAAAGTTACACTCCACCTTGTTTTTTGTTCATTATTGTTTATGACAGTTTAACATATAAATATGATAAGTAGAAAATTAATATATTTCAGTCTATGTACAAACTATTCAGTCTCTAGCACATTGTTACATAATAGAAGACACTATGCCACATGATATGAACTAGCATGCATGCATGCCCACGTTGATGAAAACTTTTAGTCTTCTAGTTTGAAAAGGATAACTTTTAAATTTAAGTTTATTATAGTTACAGTCATAACTTTAAAGATTACAATATATTTAAAAAACAAATTTAAAGAATAGTGGCTTATTTTGTGAATTATTAAGAATATAGGTGAAATGTAGAATTTTTAAGAAGCCAAGACAAAGCATAATCAGAAACTCTAAGAAGCAAATGCAGGGTATCAAAAGTTACTAGACACTCAGAACATGGAGAGTATGATATAAGTTTCAATATTTAAAGATCAATATTCTAAAACTAAAATGTAATAGATGATGTCTCATCTCTTTTCCTCTGTGTCTCTGCACAGATTATCCCCCATGCCTGGAATTCTCTCCCTCCTTATTTCCTCTTTACTCCCTTATGAGAGACATGGTAAATAGCATAATAAATAGACTGGCTTTGGAGTCAGGATGACCTACCTGCCTCTGATACATACAGACTATATGACTTTGAGCAAGTTAAAACCTCTTAGTGAACTAGGCAACTCTCTAACTCAAAAATTGGATAAATATGGGCTTAGTAGAGGGAATTTCCTCACTTTGGAGCTCTCAATACCAAAGAACTAAATGGTTTAGTCCACATCTTAAAAGTCAACATTTGGATTAATAGAAAGAAAAAAATAAAAACAATTCACTGACTTACAACTTTTTATAATTTTTGTCTTGTGTATCTTTGAACAAACATGCTTGGCTAACTGCATAAATAAAAAAAAAGGAATAATTAATTTATAAAACATTATCGTTGCCCTATCTGTAAGGACAAATGTATTTTTTATTAATAAAGCATATTTGATCCCACCATTCTCATAAAAAAAATTAACATTCTTAGTAAGATCAAAAAGGGCATGTGTCAGTGGGACATTCTGATCTAGGTTGTTACCTCTTAACAACAATAGTTCCTTACATTGAGTTGAAACTTGCCCTCTCACAGATAATATCCACTTCTTCTAGATTCCCTATCAAAGCAACAGAGAATGGAAAATTGTTTTCAAATCCAAATTTACTACTTCTGAGGTTCCAAAAATAGATAGCACAGTGGAATGAGCACTGGACTTGGAATCAGGAAGATGCAAGTTTGAATCTTGGCCCAGGTACTGACTACCTGTGTGACCCAGCCAAGTCATTTAACTTTTCTCATCTTTAGTTTCTTCATCAGCAAAATGAAAATAATAAAGTATCTATTTTCCTGGGTTGTTTTGAGGATTAATTGAGATAAGCTATATAAAGTGTTTTGCAAACCTTCAAGTTCTTTGTAAATGAAAGAGGTTGTTGTTGAAATCATTATTATTTTGTCTCAACTATATACCTAATTTGAGAAAAAGAGGCATTCACAGCAGGAACATGACATGACTAGGCCATTCCTATACTTAGCCATTTCATCCTGCTGTTGGAGAAAGGATCTACAATGCCTTTGGCCTCATGTTTCTCTGCTATGCAGATGACTTTTTTAATCCCTTGAAAAGCCATCTCCATTGAGTCTCTGGAGCAGGCTTCATGGTGAGTTCCGGGAAAGGCTGGAAAAATTATGCTATGGCACTGGGTTTATGACCTCATCAGTCCTCAATACATGGTCCCCTCCCTTTGTTAGGGAGCCCTGAAAGGGTTTCCCCTGCAGACTTCCCACCCTCACCTCAAGATTCAGTGACATCTATGGAGAGGGATGAATTAAATTCCCTGAGACAATCCTCAAACACTCATCCTGAAGGATCTGGGAGTAAAGACTTGGTCTTGGGAGTTAAGCTTGTTGTAAGCATAGACTAGGCAACCAGCTGCCTCAGATCCAAATTGGGAGCTTTTCCCTTGTGGCTTATTCCATTTTCCCTCTTGTTGCACTTCAAACCACCTTCAAACCATGTAATCCAGGATAAATGATTGGCTTAATTTAAGTGCATTCAGATTTTCTCATATTACCATATAATATGCAAAGAAGATAACATTGCTTGGTTGTATAGGTCATTCATAATTATTTTGTTTTATTCTGCACATTTTATTTCTATCTTAACACTTTTTGTGCCTACAATGAATGAGATCATCCAAAGACCAAGAAAAGCAAGTGTAGATAGTTGTTTGTCCCCCGCCACCTCCCCCAGAAGTTTGGTTAAGGAAAGGAGGAGAGATATAGGATAATGACTTGAGAGGATATAAAGATATAATGAATGTGTGACTGCTGGAACAGGCTTTTCTTATATTCTTTGGTTCATTGTGTCTCCAACCCAGGGTAAAACTCTAAAAGACATCTCTTAAAAATAGTATGTTTGTTTGTTTGTTTTGTGACTGTCATTATTTTGTTTTAGAGGGGATAGGGAGGGTTATATCTAGGGTCTCTCCTCAAGGAATTTAGAAGGTCAGGTAAAAAAGATAAAAGGGCAGTTTATTATCAACACCACAAATGAAATGCTTAAAAAAGGCTCGTTGGTGTTTTTCAACCATATTTAAATCATTACATAACAAAGCATCTACTACTACTACACTCACTTGGAGGTAGAGTCAATTTTCTAAGTTCAACACTTTTCACTACTACATAAGCCCCCAGTATAATACTCTATCCTACATGTACAAACTCTGGGGAAGTCTACTAGATTTAGAAATGATAAAATGGTAAACTAGAGCTCTTGACGTTCCAGAACACCTTGGGGTATATGGAAATAAAAGAGGTGTTCTTTTGATAGTGTTCTACAGGTAAAGGATTTAACAGGTGGTGACAGATTCCCTCTGAATCTACCTGAGTTGAAAGGCTTCAAATACTACCTCACAATGGTATCACAGCACAAGGCAATTAATTTGAACTTGAGAAAAGTCATTCCATTCATATAACTAGATTGAAAAGATAGCTTAGTAAGAAGGAAGGTAAAAGTATAAAGAGAGGTAGAGGAGTACAATAATATTGCCTCATGCATAGGACAACACTATTGCCAGGATACACATTCATCACTATACACAATATCTTGTTCAAATTATAACCAAACTCCACTTCAGAATATTCTCTACAGCTGTTTTCTGCCATCATAAAGCTTTGACTTAATTGAGCACTCAGAAAAGAATGGATCTCTTGGGTTTACAAAATAGAGTTAAAGAATTGATACCAAGAGGTACTTCTAACACATTGCTATTGCCTTCTGCTTCTGAGCAAAGCAGAAAACAGCAGGTCAGGTTTTCAACCAATTAGTGAAAATTTCTTCATAAAAGAAACAGCTGAGAAATTGGTCTAAAATTAAAATGCTTGTTGTAAAATGTCAGACACTCATAGCTTAGTTATGTATCAAATGATTTAGAGCTAGGAAGGATATTTGAAATCATTAAACCCTTTGCCTTTATTTTACAGATGAAGAAATGGGGGTTCAGAGAAATGCAGTCATTTGCCAAAGCTCATACTGTCAATATCAGAATAAAGATTAGAACTCAATTCCTCTGACTACAAATCCTGTGCTTGTTCCTATATGATAACCTCAACCACCACCACCACAACAACAAAAACTTGGGAAATTAATCAAAATTTCAACAAATATTAAATTTTTCTTTAGAGTAATAAGAGTTATTTTTTTTTCTTTTCTGACTTTTCATTTTATGTGCACTAGTTCACAAAGTTATATCATAAGGTATCATATACATGTTATTAAAACAATATGTTGAGTATATGACTGGACATTTTGGTTTAAAAAAATCAATGAAACATTCACTAGGACAAAATAAATTATTGAATGCGTGATTCAATAAGCAATTGAATTGGTGTCACATGAAAAATCTGTGTATTCAACTCAAATAAAAATGATCTGTTCTTTAATTATGAAAATGTATTTTAAAGTTTGATGTGAAAAAATTGGTGAGTAGAGTGAGCAGGAGAGGGAGCCCAACTAGGTCAGAAGGGAAGAACATTGGCACCCAGGTGAGGCAATTCTGTTCCCCTAGAAGTCACTTGGGCTAGAGGGGAAAAAAAAAGTCATGTTTTCTTTGATTAAGCACTCTCGAATGATCTGGGGATTTAGAAATGAAAAGGGTTTTCCTTGCCTTATAATTTCTTCTAGAGGGGAAATGATGTGTACATGCAGTAATTATTAAAATGTAAGGGGGCATACATAAATTATTCTGGGCAAATTTTATTAAGGAAAGAACACTTTTTACTATGAAAAACCAGGCAAGGCTCTATAGAAGAGGTAGAAAATTTTGGTTTCATCATTATTTGTTGGTTCATCATTATAGTTTTCTTTCACATGCTTATTACATATTTCTATTATTTGTTAATCTCATTATTTAGGATTTCATTGTTAATTCTCCACTTGAACCTATGTTTTTTTTTTGTTTTTGGCCCCTGAAACTATAGGAATTTATTCATTGTTTCTACCTTTTTACATTTATCTTTGTGCCCAAATACACAGTCAGTTTTTCTGTAAAATTTCCATGTGGTGCTGAGAAATATGTATATTCTTTAGCAGTCTCATTTACTAGATGTAATTGTCATTTAACTCTAGTTTTTCTAGCAATTTTTTTTCAATTCTATGTTTTCCCTTCTGCTTATTTTTCTATTTGATTTATCCAAACTCTGATAGGTACATTGCAAATGTGACATTATAGATTCAAATTTATCTCTTCTGACAATTATTATTATTAATATCCTCCTTACTAGTTAATTTACTTGTGATCAGAATTTTTAAATTAGTCTTTTTCCCTCTGAAACCTATGGTAATTTCAGTCTTTATTCCTTTATATTCTCCTATAACTCAATTTCTGACTCCTTTTGCTTTGATGATGGCTCCCCCAAAGGCTGAACCTAAAACTGTCTCAGACTCCTCTCAAACCAGGAAATTCACTTTTCCCTGGCCTCAGTTTCTGGCCCAAGTGATTTCTAGGGGAATAGAATTGCCTCAGCTGGGAGCCAGTCTCCTTCTTTTCTGACCTAGCAGGGCTCCTTCTCCTCCTCACTCTACCCACCCTGTAGCCAATCCCCATTTCTTTTAATTACTTGCTTCTTTGACTGAACATTGATGCTGAACAACTAAATAACACCCCAAAGGAGAGTACACATAATCATCCACATAGTTCTACTTCTTCATTGTACAATGTATCTGAGTGGGGGAGGAGAAAGGTTGGAGGTGAATTCTGCCATTCATTCCTACATAATGATGGTTTGAGGGCACAGGCAGGATTGTATGCTGGCATATGCAACAGCAAGGTAACTGTGACCCCAGAGTATAAGCCCATGGCCCTTTCAGAATGTAGTGGTGATAGCTGATGGAGGCATTATTGAGTGAGCACATCAAGGATTAGGTATTAGATATTTTCTGATGCTAATCCATCAGATTGTCACCTCCATAGAGTTCCTGGTGCTTTAGCCTGTGGAGGTAGTTGTAATTGCTTAAGAGGTCATGAGAATCAGAGAAAATATCTAGTCCTCTATTTTGTCGGTTATGTAGCCTGAGAATAAAGGCTAAAGCATGTTAAAAGACCAGACCCAGGTAGAATCTGGGGGGAAAAAAGGATACAAGAGAAACCTAGAAAGGTAAATATATTGGAGTATTTCAAAGAGTTTAAATAATGAAACACTAATCATCTAATAGGGGAAGGGGTTATTTAGGCCTCCCTTAAAAGTTCTATTGTCTACAAACATCACAGAGATGAGACAAGTGTATGATTTGTGTATGGATTGGTTGTACTTTTTGTTGTGTTTTAAAGAGAAGAAAAAAAGGACAAGAAAAATGTTATTCACTAGTTTAAAAAAAGTGAGGAAGAAGGAGGGGGAGATAATATTTATCTGAATTGGGCAAAAGAAAGTTAAATATGCATAGAGTCCACAGTTTAAATTCATTAAATACAATGGAGAAATTCCCATTGTCAACGAGAGAGTTAAGGTGGAAGGTGGAGTTTGTGACAACCCAAATAAATTTTAACAACAGAGGGAAAATTATGCAAGAGGCATTAAAAGAAAGAAATCATTAGAACCAGTAATTAAGGTTGAGTGAAGAGAGGAGAGGCAGAGGAGGAGGATCAGACCTCTTCAGTTATAGAGTGAGACTATTAATATTTTCTTTCCACACATTCTTTTCTTTGTAAAATGTTCTTTGACCGAGCAAGAAATAGAGAGATGAACACAAAAGGGAAAAAAAAGTGCAAGCTTGATAATATAAAACTGAAAGCCTTTTCAAACAAAAGAAATGAAGTTAAATTTAGGAAAGTTAACTCGGAAAAAATTTTAAAAAGAAAACTTTGAAGCAAGTTTTCTTGATAACGTTTTCATTTCTAAGATATAAGAATATGATTCACTGTTCTAAAGTTAAATGATCAAAAAACGTGAAATGGCAGTTTGTTTTTTTTTTCACATTAGTCATGTTGTAAGGAAGAAATAGAACCAATAGAAGGAACCACAAGAAAGAGGAAACAAAACAAAACAGAAGAAAAATAAAAAGAGCAAATAGTATGCTTCGTCCTGCATTCAAACTCCATAGTTCTTTCTTTTGAGGTGGATAGTATTTTCCATCATGAAACCTTTGGCTGTGTTTTAGATTCTTGCATTGCTGAGAAGGGCTAAGTCTATCAACATTAGTCATCGCGCAACATGGCTATTACTGTGTACAACATTCTGGTTCTGCTCACTTCAGTCAGCATCAGTCCATACAAGTCTTTCCATTTTTTCTGAAGTCCACTTGCTCATAATTCCTTATAGCACAAGAGTATTCCATTGCTTTCATATATCGAAAGTCTCATGATGGAAAATGCTATCCACATCCATAGAAAGAACTACATACTTTCATTGCAGATTAAAGCATATTATATGCTCTTTTTTTTTCTCTTTTGTTTTTCTTTCTTTCTTGTGGTTCCTCCTATTAGTTCTAATTCTTCTTTACAATATGACTAATGTGAAAATATGTTTAATAGGAATGTATATGTAGGGCCTATATCAGATTGCATGCCATCTTGGGGAGGGTGGGGGAAAAATTTTAAAACTCAAAAGCTCATGGATGTGAATGTTGAAAACTAAAAATAAATAAATTAATTGAAAAAGTATTTGAAAATATACATCACAGATGTTTATAAAAAAAGAAAAGAAAAAAAGTCCCTTGAGAGCAAGGATTATCTTTTGTGTTTATATCTTCAGTGCCTTAACACAGGGCATGGCACATAGCAAGAATTTAATAAATGTTTTTCAATCATTCATTAAAAAAAATAATTTGGATGCTATACCATTTGGTGCATACATGTTTAGTACTGATTCACTGTCTGTGGGGCCTTTTAGAATAATGTCATATCTCTGCTTTTCTTCTTTAATTAGTTCAATTTTTGTTTTTGCTTCGCCTAAGATCATGATTTCTACCCCTGCTTTTTTTTTCCTACTTCAGCTGAAACATAATAGATTCTGTTAGAGGCCTTTATTTTTACTTTGAATGTGTTTCTCTGTTTAAATTGTGTTTCCTGTAAACAATATTGTCAGATTCTGATTTTTTAATTCATCTTCTATCCTCTTTTCTTTAATTGGTTAGTTCATACCACTGAGATTCACTGTTATGATTATTAACTACATTTCTCTCTATCCCTTTTTTTCCCCATGTGTATCCTTCTTTCTCTCTCTTTTTTCCCCTCTTTCCTCAAAAGTCTGTTTTGCTTCTGAATGCTGCCTCTCTTGATCTGCCCTCTTTTCTATCAGCCCCCTCAACTTCTTATCTTCTTCCCATCCTACTTCCCTGCAAGGTAAAATAAACTTCTACACTTAATTCAGTGTGTGTGTGTGTGTGTGTGTGTGTGTGTGTGTGTGTGTGTTATTCCTTCTTCTAGACAATTCCAATGAGAGTCAGGTTCAAGTGTTGCCTGTCACTCCCTCCACAATGAAAGCTACTCCTTTCACATCTCTTTCATGCAAAATACATTTTTTCCATTCTTCTTCTCTTTTCCCCCTTCTCCCAGTGTGTCCCTCTTTTTCATCCCTAATTTTTTTAAATCATCCCATCATAGTCAATTCACACCCAAGCCCTCTTTCTATGTATATTCCTTGTAGGAGCCCTAATAATTGTAAAGCTCCTAGGAGTTAAATATATCATCTTTCCATATATGAATGTAAACAGTTTAACCTTATCGATTCCCTTATGATTTCTCTTTCATATATACCTTTGTATGCTTCTCTTGAGTCTTGAATTTGAAAGCCTAATTTTCTATTTAGCTTTTCTAGTCTTTCATCAGAAATACTTGGAAATCCTCTATTTCATTGAATATTCATTTTTTCCCTGAAGGGTTATACTCAGTTTAGCTGAGCAGGGTATGCTTGGTTATCATCCTAGCTCCTTTGTCTTCCAGAACATATATTTTTTTGAGTTGTCTTATGAGTTTGTGTCTTGATCTTCTGCATTACCATATTAACCTTCATGGTCAGGTTCTTTTTTTGTTCTTATTGTTTGCTTGATTTCTCAGTCTATTCCTTGACATTTAACTTTATGTTAAAGTTTGACTCTGCTACTGGAGTGAAGGGGCTACCGTACCAGGTTTCAGGGTTTTGTGCTTTTGTTTTCAAAGCTAATTCTGGGGGGTCTGCAAGTTTTAGGTCCTTTCAAGTTGGTATGATCTAAGGAGAGGTGCATTCATTGCTCTCCTGTCCTTTGCTCTTGTTTGCGCATGACTGCAGACACTCTTCGCTGCCCTGGACCTGTGATGGGGCCTCTGCTCCACTGCAGCCACAAATGCTCTTGCTCCTTATGGCCCTCCAAATTTAACTAGGTCCCCTGCTTTCCTGCAGCTTCAAGTGTTAATGCTTCTTTCTGCCTTGGACTTGAGACCAGGACCCCTGCTCCCTTATGATCAACTGCAAGCACTATTCTCTACTCTGGTCACAGTTACAAGGGTGCTAGTGCTCCTCCACCCTGAGAATGTGACCCAGAACTATGTACAGGCAATATAACAGGTTCCTGCACCTATTGTCAGCAAATGGTCCCCTGTAATCTCCATCTGACCAGTTGTCTGACCCCCCTTACTGCCTACAGTCTAAGCTCTGGAAACTACCACCAGCAAGGCCTGCTGCTGGTATGCGATGGTGAGGCCTTGTGCTGCATTGCACTCCAGGCCAGACTACCACCCTGGTGAGAAAGAAAACTTTCCTGCTGACCTTCTAAGTTATCTCAGGATGGAAAACTGTTTCACCCCATCCTTTTACTGGTTCTGCTGTTCCAGAATTTGATTTGAGTTGTTATTTTAAAGTTGTTGGGAGGGGAATTTTGGAGAGCTCAATTGAGTTCCTGCCTTTACTCTGTGATCTTGGATCTGCTCCCTCCACACATTTTGAATGAAGGGATTAAACTAGATTGTTTCTGAGGTTCTCTTTAGCTTTAGACCTATGACATATGAACAACAACTTAAAGGAAAACAACTTTGATTAAGAACTCTGATCAATGCCATGAATTATTATGACTCCAAAAGATTCTGATGATGAATAATGCTTCTCATCTATTGGCAGAGAAGTAATAAACTAGAAATACAATGTGATACATCCATATTCAGATGTAGGAAATTTTAAAAATTTGTTTCACTTGACTATACTTATTTGATACAAGGATCAACTTATATGTATATTGGAGGGAGTCATAGAGATGGGTTTATAGTGATAGTAGTGGGGAAAAAAGAATAGGAAAGAAAGAAAAGAAAAAGAAAAGGAAAAATATGTCAACAAAACATTTTTAGAAAGAGTCACTAACCTCAAGAAATTTACAGAACTCAAGAGACTCTTATCTCCTCATTAGTTTGAAAATAACATTGGATTTGATGTAGTATTTTGGCACCACTCAATATCAATAATAAAGTAATACCCTGACTTTTTTGTCGTGTCACATGGCAGTACAATTTTACTTCACAAGTCAAAAGATTAAAGGAAAAACTGCATTGCAAGTATCCAACTAAATGAAAAATAATGAACTGCATTTGTTTTGGGTTTATCATTTGAATTTAAAAGATAAAGAAAAAGATTTCTAGCTCTACAAAAAAAAAGTTTGCCTGCTTTCATTTGAGATTTAAAAGGATTTTTAGATTTGTTCAAAAATACATAAAGCAAACTGTGTTCTTGAAAGAATGTCATCTGCATAAATATAATTTTTGCCAATTTATTTGTCTTGAGAATGATGTCAAGTTCTTATGGGGAGAAAGTTAACATGATGTTTACTTATGTGAGCTTGCACTTTGGCTCACAGATATGATTGGAGTGGGGAAATGAAGCTTGAGGCTCTTAGAGTTAGGAACACATGAACATAAAAGCCCTTAATACAAAGGAAAAAAAAATACTCAAGTATTTACTATATGTGTGGTTTTGCTAAGTTTTGGGGTCCCAACAAAACAAATAAATAAAAGAATCATTTTCCCCACCCTCCCATTTCCATCAAGATTATATTTTAACTCATTCAATGAGTTGGGAGACTCACTGAAAAGAAGATAATTTGTTACAAATTGTGGGATGATTTCATGTTGTTGTTGTTGTTGCTGTTGTTTTTCCTTTTATCCAATTGCTTTGTCATTGGCTTTTGAATTAGTGATTTAAGAGTATGATTTCATTATCAGGGGGTGTGACAGTGGATAAAGGACAGGCCTTAGAGTAAAAGAGATGTAGGTTCAAATTCTGCATCTGATATATGTGGGATCATGGTTCAATCTCTTAGCAGCACATTGTCCCAAGTAACTATCTATGGTTCTATTGTGTAGATGTGTTGTCTATATGCATCCATCAAGGGAATTTCCACAAGGGAAATTCCTCACATTGAAGAAGTCATAGGTCCAGAAACCTCCATTCTTCAAGAGTAAGGTATGTGTAGGGGAGGGAGTGACAGAGAAATGTCAAAACCAAATTCTAAGATACAGTGAAGCCAATACCCTTTGAATCTGCATACTCAACTGCAAAATAACTCAATATTTGTTGATGTTTCCCAACATTTTCTTACTTAATTACAATTATAAAAACTCAAATTCATATATTTTTACTTTGTGAATTTCTTCATGTAGAAATCAATACTATGATTTTAAGCTATTTCATATTTGAAAATATTAATCTGTAGCAGTTGTAACTATACAAATGTTCACATTTTAAATGGAATTGGAAATACTTTTAAATGGCATTAAAAACAAACAATATGAAAATATAATTTAGAATAATGACATCTAAAAATAGTATGGTTTTTTTTAAGAAAATTTTGAGACTTCCTTCATTAAATTGGAAAAAAAAGTAATAGTAATTTCTTTTTAATCCAGATAATGAAAAATTTCATTTATACTTTTTGTCCCACCAAAAAGACAACAAATTTATATCATTTATAATGTCAATGCCTATAATGTCTTTTTTTTTTTGTCTTTGTTTATCTATTCCAATTGGCCTTATGGCCTCAGCCCAGGAATGTTAGTCTAAATCTACTTCTATGGAGGCAGGCAAATCAGACTATTGGCACAAACAATGCATTAATTTCATCTTTTTATGATTGACCCTAATTTTGATATACAAATCAATCAGGCAGAGAGTTGCACTTATCACTATGATGTTTGACACCAACAGGATTGCCATATCATGATGCCATATCATCAAGCTTTCCTCCTTTTGGTTTCACTATGATGTCAGCAACCATTTAAGTGTCTACTATATTCCAGGCATTGTGTTAAGCTCTTACCATCATACTAAAGATGAAGGGGGTGAGTTAGGGTGTAGCTCGTGGCTTTAGAGAACCTAGCCTTGGAACCATTTTCCAACTTCTTATTTTAAGCTTTTTGAGCACCCAAGGCCATTACTTACCTGTGTTAGCCCAAGTTTTTTTTTTTGTTTGTTTTTTTGTTTTTTTTTTTTAAATCAGGCCACTCTAGACATAAACATTAGAGTTTCATTCAAACTTATGCTTCAAGTGAACACTGGAAATTCTCAAGCCAGTTTAACTTTGTTCCTTGGATTCTATTTAAAAAAACAAAAAACAAAAACAAACAAAAAAAAAAAACCTGGAACTCCTGTCTTTTTAATTCAATAGTTTATAAGATGCCTATTGTGTGCAGAGAGCACTATTGAAGACTCTGGGAGAGATAACAAGACTCAATTACAATCACTCCATGCCTTTATGGAGCTTATAATATAATTGGAAGATGTGTTAAGTTAAAAAGGGCAAGTGTAAGCAAAATTCTGTGTAATGTATGGGGGTGGGGCAGAAGTGAGAAGTTCATTAATAAATAAGAAACAAGGAAGATTTTCTCAGAGAAATTGCATTCAGAGTTGGGCTTAAAGGAAAGGGGAGATCTTAAGCAGTCAGAGGTTGAGAGCTTGCTTTCAAATAATGAAGAATAGCATGAAGGAAGACGTTGCTGGAGAATAAAGTTCCCCTAACCTTCATTACAGGAAATGTGAGTATTGATCTATTTGAACATATTAAGAAAATGTTGTGTTAATGATGAATTTAATAACCTGTAAAATGGGTATAATGTTATTGGTATGTTGGGTAAAATGTTACTTTCCATGATTTTAAATTATATGTAACCCTAAACAAGTACAAAACAAATACCAATTTGTTGTATGTAATTAAAAATTAATTATTCTTACATTTCAAAATCAAGTATGTCAAAACCTATGTGTGCATATATGTCTGTATTTACCAGAACTGGCTACTAGATGTCACTCTTGTCTTAGACACAATGCCACATATAGACCTGTTATAAATAATGAATGATCACCATTTTGAATTTGTGAAATGAGATATCAATAGCCACATATTTTTATTTAAACTTAAATCTGTAACTTAGTAATAAATAGCAGACCTTTTTTTATTATTTTTTCACACTATTTTTAAAAAGTTCTGAAATACCAAAGTCCTGCTCTGTTAATTTTTAAAAATAAATTTTAAGAAAAGTATGACTAAATTTTTCTTAAAGTATTGAAAATATATTGTGACTCGTTAACTATTTGATCCACGCAAAATACATTCTTTCAGAGAAAGAATAAATAATGATTATTTTTTATTTGAATGCTTCATGAATATGGAAAGAACATAGAATTTGAAGTCAGGAATATGTAGTTTTTCAATCTTGCCTCTGACACTAGTTGTGTGATCTTGGTCAAGTTACTCACCATTTCTGACCATCAGTTTCCTCTCTAAAATATAGCAAATAATAACCCCATTATCTACTTCATTAGGGTCATGGTAAATCTTAAATGCAATAAAGTAAATAAAATGCTTCACAAACCTTTTAGCATTAAATAAATGATCATTATCAAAATGCTAATAAGACTTCCAAAAAGTCACAGATTTTTTTTCATACAGAAAATCAAAAATCTCCCAAACGAAATGAGTTAATAATGAAGACTGCCCCATGTAGCCTTGCCAAAAAGGGCCTATTGTTTTTTTTGTTGGTTTTTTTTTCTTGAAACCTGTCCAAAGTTTGAAGGAATTTATATATAGATGGCTACAAAAAGCACTGAAGGATCATATAAACCTCTTTTAGTGTTTGATTTGAAATGTTCCTCGTGGAACATTAATATTATGCATTAGCAACTAGTTTGTGAAAAAACAACAACAAGCAACAACAAACATTCACTTACTATTTCTCAAAAATAGGAAAAGATTTTTTTTCCTAGCAGAGCAGTGGATCACAACAGTGTGTCTTTGCCCATATCTGCTAGCGTGTTTCTACATGTATTTCTCCATCAACCCTAATATTCATGTTGTAATTGTATATTCAAATGATAATTTCAATTCTTCACAAGTTGGAAATACTTCCATTATTTAATGCCCTTTCATTGCAAACTTAGAGGAAAATGTTCCTCACAGTTTTTAATCTCAGGATTTTCCTGTCATTAAAAATGATCAATTTTCAATGGCTTTATTTATAGATTGCAGATGGAGGTAGGAGAGGAATCTAACACTTACAGCCTGCCCAACTTTGGGAAAGTTATTTAACTTCTCTGTGCTTTTTTTCTTCTCTGCAAGATGAAAGGGTGGACTTAGATGATCACTAACACTCTTTCCAAATATATGACCCTATAACACTATGAATCCAGCATTCCAGAAATAGTACTGGACAGTAACATTATTTCCATTTAAAAGAGTCTCCCTGAGTCCCTTCTTCTCACTCCCTTTCTATTGCTCCTCCATATATCATTGCATTTACACTTAATACAGCAACAGCACTACTGTCATTGTCACTGGTTTAATTAAGAATGAATAAATGAAAAAAAAATATTTATTAAGTCTTCACCATATACCAAGCATAGTGCTGAGTATTGGGAATACAAATGTAAAGGCATCCTCTGCCTGCCAGAACTTTATATTGTAGTGGGGAAAACAACAAATATATGACAAAGGTGATTAGGGAAGTTATATTAGTATACGAAGTCAAAAGGATGTGAGTGGAACAATACACCTGTCTATTGACATAGTTCTTTCCAGAGGCAGTGCCACTTATTTTATCCCTATCCAAATGTCCATATCCATATTATCTTTATTAAAAATGTTTTTATTATTTTGTAAAAATAGAAACATATGCTTTACTTGTAGCAGCATGATATACAGATATCAATGTTTGCTCAAGAGAATCATTTTAAATTAGCTGAAATAAATTCTATGTGACATGTTTTTCTTCTATCTAACACCCTGCTGTGGCTAGCACTCAAGAAAAGATGGAGTTAAATATAGTGAACCCATGCATTTGGAAAACTTCCCATTAGCATTTCCTATTAAAAGTAGTTCCTAAAAGTATAGTTGAGTGATTTCAGTTAATTCTTTCACCTTCATATATGCTGACAGCTCTGTAAATAGTTGTATTGATCTGTTAGTGTTCTCAGTTTTCTATATATAAGAAGACAGGACAATAAATAGATAAAGACTATGGGACTAAAATATTTAAAAGTAGAATTCTAGTAAAGTTTATTTCAGATTGCTGTGAGCATTTTCTAGTACTCCAAGATTGTAACTGATTACTTAAGTTCATAGAAATCTGCATACATTTTATGTAAATAACAGGCCTATAAATTACAGTGTCTTGCTAGTTTCTTTTTGGTATGCAACTCAGCTCACATGTATAAAACAGTGGCATTGAAACTACGAGTAACAATAATAACTCAGCTGAATGATTTTCTATTAATCAGTCCAAGAGAAAGTTACATGAATTGGGAATTCATGGAATCAAAGAATATTTGATGAGTTTTGACAGAAGTCCTATTATCAACTAAGTATTTTTTTCACCCCTGACTCATATTCTGGGGAAGCAAGTACTTATCTTGCAGATCAAATATTACAGATCTTAGTACTAGAAAGAATAATGAATTTATGCAATGCTTTACTGCTTCAGAACATTTGTTAAAATTAATCTAGTATATAGGAAAATGCTGTGAGAGAAATAGTAATGATATCCAACTTGCAGATGCATCCATTAAGAATACATCATAGGACATAGAAAGTCCATTTCATCCCTGTTGATGATTGCAATGTTCTCTAATACCACCTTTTATTTCTACTATCTTGTAATATTTGCCATCATAGTTTGGGTCATGTAAAATGGCCAGCATTATATAATCCATAGAGGTTCCTTGGGTCCTGATAAATTCTTTATGGTGAGACAAAAATGTATGTGGAGCTTTAAAAGAAATGCAATGGTAGAAGTAGCATCAGAATGGAATTTCTCTTTACACAGTCACATAATAACTGGCGAGCATATACATGGAACTTTAAGGTGTGCAAAGCACTTTACAAATATTATTTCATTTTATATTCACAATAATTAACTATTATCACTCCTGTTCTACAGATTAAGAAAGTAAGATAGACAAAGTTTGGGAGATTTGCCCATGATCACACAGCTATTAATTGTCTTGGCCACATTTGAACTCAAATCTTCCTGACTCCAGGTCACTGCATGACACTGTGCCACCTGCAATCTTTTAACAACCATTATTCCACTTATTAGGAAAATGATATCCTACAAATGAATATCAAATGTTGGGACTGGGCCCTAAGAGTTTTGTCATTGAGATACACAGATAGATAGACAGATAGATGGATAGATAGATAGATAGTTAGATAGATAGATCTAGATAGATAAATATAGATTTACATCTCCAGCATTTACTTGAACATTGTGGTTAATAAATGTTTATTATACTGAATTTATTTGTTCTATTTTTTTTCCCAAAAATATCGTCAATAGAATCAGCTAATAGCTGGTTCTTCATTAGTTTACCATGAGGAATCTCTCTCTGTCAATGCAGATGAGCCCTTTTTCTGTAGCTTACAGTCTTAGGAGATTGCCTAGAGCAGTGGGTTCAAATTCAAATAGAAATAGAAGCCACTAAATCATGTATAAGCATACCTGTGGGCTACATATTGACTTAGAAAACCATACATGTTTATACGTTTCCTTAATGTATCAATATAATAAAAGCAGATAGGAAATACATTTTAATCTGGTTCAGACCACATTCAGGAGTGTGTAGACCACATGTTGGACATGTCTGGCCTAGAGTACTGTGAGATTAAGTGCCTTCCTCAAGATCACAAAATCAGTATTTCTCCGAGGCAGGAAATGAACTCAGGTGTTTTACTTCCATTGTGCTATAAAGTTTCTAAGCAAAGCAGTTAGCATCCAGTAGTCCCAGAGAGCCTCCCATCTAAATGCTAACCAGGCCAGGGTGGTAGGGCCATTTGTTTACTTGTCACCAAATAACCAGCTTGATATTTTAATGACATTTTTTTTAAATCAATGATCAAAATAATTCTTTGCATGGGGATTGTTCAAAAAGAGTGATCAATGGCCAGTGTAAACTGAGTGACATTTGACCCCTAAGCTGCATCTTTCACTTTCACATACTGCCAAAATAATCTTCCTAATGCACAAGTCTGACCATGTCACTCCCTGTTCAAAAACTTTCATTGGCTCCATGTTCCCTCTAGAATAAAAGAAAAACTCCTCCACTTACCTTTTAAATGCTTCCATAAGTTGGTTCCAGCTTTTCTTCTAAAATTTAATATAATGCCCTTTCTAAATCCCAGCCAAGTTGGACAATTAGCTCTTCCCTGATGTAGTCACATACTTTCGAACATTGTAATTACTTACCTTTGATCAGCTGGCACCTGAGGGTGCTTAGGTTAACAGGCAAGTGAGTGAAGAACATGGAAGGAGGGGCCCAGATCAGCATACTACTAGAGTTCTTCAGGTCTTAAATCTTAGGACCTGAGATAAGCTGGGGAGAATTAAGCATTCAAGTAGTGAGTCAAGTCAGAAGACAAACCCCAGTTCATGAAACAAGATGGAAGGCATGTCAGAGTTGATCATTTGGGTCTACTAGTTTCTCCAAAACTAGTCCCTTATGGTGGCAGCTTGCATGTCCCTGCCTTTTCACTGTGCTGATTTGCCACAGGGGTTGTAGAATCTTTCATGTCTCAGGTAATCCAGAGTAAGTAGAAGCATTGGCACAGATAGCCATTCCCTAGTCCTGACATATACTCCCTCCTTTTGAAATCAGTTATTTCTTTAAAGACTTGGCCTAGGTGTCACCTCCTCAATGAAGACTTTCTTAATTTCTTTAGCAGGAAGGAATTCTCCCTTCTCAAATTTTCCTATAATACTTTTAGAGCTGCCCTTGGTTTCTACTATTATTGTTATTGTTTAGTTGTTTTCAGTACTGTCTGACTCTTTGTGACCTCATTTGGGGTTTTCTTGGCAAAGATACTGGAGTGGTTTGCCATTTCCTTCTCCAGCTCATTTTACAGATAAGGAATGGAAGCAAATAGGATTAAGTGACTTGCCCAAAGTCACACAGCTAGAAAGTATCTGACGCTGGATTTGAACTATGAAAATGAGTCTTCCTGATTCCAAGACCAGTACTCACTATTGTGATGGGGCGGTGAGGGAGGAATTTCATAATTCAGGTACATAGAAATGAAATATTTGTTCTTCATTCCTTTCAGTTGTTTCTGGCTCTTCCTGATTCCGTTTGGAGGTTTTTTTGTTTTTTTGTTTTGTTTTGTTTTGTTTTGTTTTTGTTGTTAGCAAAAGCTGTAGTAATTTGCCATTTCTTTCTCCAGCTCATTTAATAGAGGAGAAATTCATGCAAACAGGGTTAATGAAGTGACTTGTAGAGGGTCATATGGTTAGTAAGTGTCTGAGGCCAGATTTAAACTCAGGTTTTCCTCTCTTCAGGCCTGGAGCTCTATCTACTGTGCCATCTAGCTGTCCTTGGTTCCTATTAGTTTTCTTTAAATTATACTTGTCCATCTCCATATTTTATCTACTTCCCTTCATCATTGGGTACTTAGACTATAAACTTCTTGAATATAAGAATTGTGTTGTCCTGGTTCCTAGTATAATGCTATGAATGTAGCATCCTCCAAATTAATATTAGTTATTGAATAGAGTAAAATTGAATTAATTTTCCTACCTCCATTTACTACCATTTATATTGAATACAAATCAAGAATAATATGATATCCTATCAATCAGTCAACAAGCATTTAGTAAATACTTACTAATGGCCAGGCACTGTACTAAGTGCTGGGAATATAAAGAAAGGGGAAAAGAGAAAGGAAATGAAAGAAAAAAATACACCCTCCTTTCCAGGAGCTTATACTCTAAAATGATTGCAAGATATATACAAACTAGATGGTAGGTAATCTCATAAGGGAAGGAGTTGGGGGACTTGGAAAGGCCTTTTACAGAGGGGAGAATTTGAGCCTGAAAGAAGTAAGGTAATCTAGGAGATGGACTGGGGGTAGTATCCCAGGCATGGGGCACAGGCACTGGAAATATCTTATGTGAGGAACAAAAAGTAGACCAGTGTAGGTGCAAGGATATAAAGTATAAGAAGACTAGAAATGTAGGAAACAGTCAGAATAAGAATTTGAAATGCCAAATAGAGGATTTTGCATTTTATCCTGCAGGTAATAGGGAGCCACTGGAATTTACAGAGCAAAGGAGTGACGTTTCAATAGCCAAATGAAGAAGGGATTGGAGTAGAGGTGGTAGGGGGAGAGACTTGGAGAGAACAGTTAAAAGGCTATTAAAATACTCCAGATGAGAGGTAATGAAAGCCTGAACCAGAGTGACAAATATGTAAGAGGGTATATTTATGCAATGGTGGATATAACATTGGAAAAAAGTAAGAATTTTGCAAAGGTTTTGATATGTGGTCCAAGTGAAAATAAGGAGTGTCAGATGTCAATGTGAATACAAGCCTGAGTGAGTTACCTGGTCATGTCCTTAAGACTAATAAGGGAATTTGGAAGTGTTCAAGGGTGACTACGACATTTTAGGAAGGATATTTAAAAGCTAAGAGCATCCACAGAATGGCAACCAGAATAGTGAAGGGAATTTAATTCATGCCAGAAAAGGATTGTTTAAAGGAAGAAGGAGTGTTTAACCAGAAAAAGAGAACACTTAAGAGGAACATGACATAGTAGCTGTCACCAAGTGTTTGAAGGGCTGACCTTTGAAACAGTGACTGTACTTAGCCTGCTTGGACATAGAAGACAGAACTAGAATGTGCAGACAAACAAGTTCGGTCCGTATCTAAGAAAAAAACAAAACAAACAAAAAACAAAACAAAACAAAACAAAAACCCTCCTATCAGAGCTGTCCCAAAATGGAACAGTGGATACTGGTGGCGTAATGGTCAGCATGCTGGGTCTGGAGTCAGGCTGACATAAGTTCAAATCAGATCTCAGACACTTACTACCTTTATGTCCCTGGGCAAGTCATTTAAGCTCTGCATGCCTTGATTTCCTCAGCTGTAAAAAGGGTATAATAGTAGCACCTACCTCTCAGAGTTGCTTGAGGATCGAGTGAAATAATATTTGCAAAAAGGCATTTAGCACAGTGGCTGGCACATAGTAGGTGTGATTTAAATGCCTGTTCCTTTCCCTTTATTTCCCTGTATAGAAAATTTAAAGCAAAGAATGGATGACCATTTGTTGGGAATAAGATTGAAGGGATTGTCATATAGTTAGTTCTTGTTCATGACTTAAACTTGATATGTTCTGAGGCACCTTCCCCTATGAGAGTTATTTGTGAAGTCAGAATATACTGTATATATCACATAGACTTGCTCATCTTTTTTCATGAATCAGAAGGATTAATTTCATCCACCCCTTTTGGACAGCAAGGGAAAAAAAATGAAACTCGAGTCCATATGTGGAAAAATTACTTAACAGGATTTCTGCTTTTATTTTTTGTATCCAATACAAATTGCTTTTCTCCCAAATACAAAGTTTAGTCAGATTGTAAATGAGGAAAAGAAAAGAACAAAAACTTTACTTAAATAGTTTAATATTCAATCTACTCTGTCTGAGTCAGTTAACAAGATCTATGATGATTCATTTATCTCTTGTTACTTTTAGTACAGTTATTGCCTGGGATTTAAATGGTCTTGGTATGACTTTGTTTCTTTTTCCCTCTTGGAGAATATTTGCTTCTTTAGAAAATGACCTTTGAAAGTGAGATGTCAATATGATGACTTTTTTTTTTGTCAAAATGTGTTGTTCTTACATTTCATGATTCTATAGCTTTATTCTATGTGAACACACCATTTTCTAAGTAAAGCTGCCGAACCTATGTTCTGAGGATATCTTGGTGAGTGAACTTTTGTGTGAATATGTGCGCATGTGTGTGCACATTCACTTTAGGAACCATCTATTTTTTTCAGGGTAGGCAATATCAAGAAAAAAAAAGCCCCCTTTAGTTTTTCATTTGAGTTCATTCAATTCAACTAAAAATTAATAAGTGCAATCCCTTGCACAAGGAATTATGCAAAAGACAGTGAATGCAAAGGCAAAAAAAATCTTTTAAATCTCTGATTTCATTTTTTTGGAGAGCAGAAGTTAAGGTGGAGGTGATAATGGAGAAGTACATGAGATTTATCTATTTAATTTTATTGTTTAATGCAATAAAGCTTTATTTAAAATGTAAAATCCATTCCTTGCTCACAGGTCATATAAAAACAGGAGTGCCTTTGGCCATGTGACCATAGTTTGCTGACCTCTGAAATAAGTAAATACAAAGTATATACAAAATTGGACAAAATCATTTCTAGAATGAGTGATAATACCTGCGGAAATGAGTGGAGATCTTATGTAAGATGTGGCAACTGATCTGGGTTTTTGAAAGAAGTTAGAGGTTCTAGGATGCAGAAATGAGGAAGGGGCCCATCCTAGACACAGAAGCACAGAATCTCAGAACCACTTGATCAAAGGCTGGGAAGTGGGAGATGGAATATCAAACAGAGAATATATACTTAGCAAGCTAATTTAACTGGAACTGAGTGTGTGTAAATTGGAGAAATATGAAATTAGACTTGAAAGGTACATGGAAACTGGATAGTGGAGCTCATTAAATGCCAGTCTATAGAGTTTGTATTTTAAAAAGTAGTATGGGACAGTGAGGGGGGAAAAAAACACCACCAACAACAACAACAATAGAGGATTTGGAATCAGAGGATCTGTGTACAAATCATGGCTCTACCAAACGTTGTCTACATGAACTTAGACAAATGGTTTAACCTTTCTGATCCTCAATTTCCTCATCCATAAAATGAGGGGATTGAATTAGATGTTCTTGGATGTCCCTTCCAGATCTGAATCTATGATTCCATGAACACCTATTTGGTAGCTACGTAGCTAGGTGGCACAATGGATAGAACACCAGCCTGAAGTCAAGAAAGATTCATATTCTGAGATTAAATCTGGCCTCGGCCAACTGCTACCTAGTGACCCTGGAAAGTTTCCTGGCATGGTGCTGGTATACTGTCCAGGTTTCATAAGCATTGCAGCAATGAGGTCAGAAAAATGGCTCTATACCCCTTCAGGCTGATAAGCAGTTTAATACCTCTTCTTTCCCACATTTTCCTTTGGAGCCTCTCAAACACTGAGCTAGCTCTGGCAATGTATGTGTTGACCTCATTATAAATGTATACAAACTAAATCATTTCCATTTGAATTTTCTTAGAAAGATTCCGAAGATCCCCTAGCAGGATAAGGTACTGGACACTGAGGTCCTTTCTTGAACTAAACTGCCAAGCATTCAACCCTACTGCAGAAAACACAACTCAAGATGGGTTGGCCACATTGTTCAAACGCCAAAGGTACACTTACCTAAAAGACTATTTTGCAGAGAACTCACACAACACAAGCACTCACATGGTGGAAGGAGAAGTGACACAAGGACACTCTCAAGGTCTCTCTGAAGAACTTTTGCATTGATTGCACGACATGGGGAACACTAGCAAAGGACCGCCCAGCATGGCACACCTGCATAGAAGAAGGCCCTGTGCTCTATGAGGGAAACTGAATTGAAGTACCTCAAAAGAAACACAAGATGTACAAATTTAGAGAATCCACTGCAAATGGTCACATGGACTATTTGTGCCCAACCTGTGGTAGAGCATTCTGAGCTCATATTGGTCTGATCAGCCACAGTTGGACAGACTGTAATTTGATTCTAACACAGTGGTCCTTTGGTCCTCTTTAAGAACAAAGGACAATACAAAGGATATGAACAGACAGTTCTCAGATGAAGAAACTAAGTCATCTATAGTCATATGAAAAAATGCTCTAAATCATTATTGATTAGAGAAATACAAATCAAAACAACTCTGAGGTACCACATCACACCTATCAGCCTGGCCAACATGACAAAACAGGAAAATGATAAATGTTGGAGAAGATGTGGGGAAAGTGGAACACTAATGCATTGTTGGTGGAGTTGTAAATTGATCCAACCATTTTGGAGAGCAATAAAAATGTGCATACCCTTTGACCAACAATAGCACTTCTTGAACTATATCCCAAAGAAATCATACAAATGGGAAAAGGACCCACATGTACAAAAATATTCATAGCGGCTCTTTTTGTGGTGGCAAAGAATTGGAAATCGAGAGGATGCCCATCAGTTGGGGAATGGCTGAGCAAGTTGTGGTATATGAATGTGATGGAATACTATTGTGCTGTAAGAAATGATGAACAGGCTGACTTCAGAAAAACCTGGAAAGACTTGTATGGTCTGATGCTGAGTGAAGTGAGCAGAACCAAGAGAATGTTGTACACAATAACAGCCATGTTGTGTGATGACTAATATTGATAAACTTAGCCCCTCTCATTAATACAAAGATCTAAGACATCTCCAGAGGCCTTGTGATGGACAATGCTATCCACATCCAAAGAAAGAACTATGGAAGTTGAATTGCTATTTTTTTTCCTCTTCTGTTGAGTTTTGTTTCCTCTTTCTGATGGTTCCTCCTATTGGTTTTAGTTTTTACTTACAACATCACTGATGTGAAAATATGTTTAATATGAATGTAAATGTATAGCCTATATCAGATTGTGTGCCATCTTGGAAAGGGTGATGGGGAGGAAGGGGGAGAAACATTTTAAACTCAAAAGCATATGGAAGTGATTTTTGATAAATCAAAATAAATTAATAAAAACAAAACAAAAAAGAACAAAGGACAATAAACAACCAACCCTGGGCAAGTAACTGAACAGTGTTTGCCTCAGTTTCTCATCTGCAAAATAAATTGAAGACAGAAATGCCAAACTACTCCAGTATCTTTGCCAAGAAAACCCCAAATGAAATCATGAAGAATCAGATACAACTGAAATGACTCAACAACAACAACGACAACAACAAAGCTATGCTGAGTACGGAATTACAAGGGAACAGACAGAATGTAGAGAAAATAATTAGGAGCTACTGAAATTGTATAGAAAAAAAGTAAAATGGGCCTAGACCAGGAGAAAAGCTTTGTAAGTTGAGACCATGAGATGGTTGTAAGAAATCTTGGAGAGTGGAGTTGACAACTAATTAGACCTTGGCAACTAATTAGATTTGGGGGTTAAGATAGAATGAAGAGTCAAGGAAGTCTCCTATATTGGACACATTAATGGAAAGTTGGTAATGCCACTTTAGAGAATCAATCAATCAACAAGCATTTATTAAGAACTTGGTATTTGTCAGACACTGTCTTAAGTGCTAGGGATAAAAGAAAAGCAAAGAGGCTCAGATTCTTAAAATCTGGCCAAGGCTGAGATTCAATGTGGCCCATGGCTCAGATTCAATCTAGCCTGATTGTCAATATGACCTTTACAAATGTTCAGATTCCTATATAAATTTATATATATATTTATATATTGCTATATATATTGCTATATAAATATGGCAGATCTTTAATAAACCTTGTCTTTGGCTGAAAGAAGGCTGGAGTCAAATTCATTTGGGCAAGACCTGAGTGTAGCTATTCCAGGGTCACATCACCCCAATACCCCTAAACCTCAACACTACCAATACACACAGTGTCTGAGAGAGAGAGTAGAACACACTTAAAAAAAATCTAGGAGGAAAATACATATACTTGGGTCAATTCGCAACTCGGGCAGTATGCTTGGATGTTGGTGGTCTCTTTTAGCCCATATTACTTACCATGAGTCTTCTTTTCTGAGCCTCTCTCCTCTCTTGCTAGACAAAGTTGCTATCTGCCACTCTCAGGCCACTGAAGCAACGTTAAGCTCTCCTTTAGTAAAGCAGCAGTGTTACACTCTTTCAATGAAACGATAGCTCTAAATGCAAGGACCGAAGCTTTACAGGTCTTTCCTTGGCCAGCATTGAAGTAGTGTGAAGCTATTTCAATGTCAGATAGTTCCTTTAAGTTGAATAACCACAAAGCTCCTCCATTCTGTTTTCTGGATTTTGAGCAGTTTCTCCCTTTCAAGGCAGAGAAGTCAGTAGAAGAAAACAAAATCAAGCTTTTGAGGATTTCCCTTTCCTAGATTATAGATGGTGCTAAAGAGTCAAAGAACTAGAAAGTCCAGCCAGCACTTCATATAACCAGAGGATTCTGCTCTCTCCCATCAGCCTTCAGCAGCTATGACACTGTTTTCCTATCAAACAGCTCCCTAAATAACAATAATAGCTAACATTTATGTACTGTGTGAATTATTATTTATCATTTATTAATATAGTTTAAACCTAATTTTATGTGGATAAAAAATTATCTAACCCAAAAAAGCTTACTGTAGAGGTCAGGTTGACCTCAGAGACACTCTAGGATGGTTGTAAGGAAAGCTTAGATTGTGCTCAATGGTTGTTCTGGGTCCCCACAGATTTTGTTTTGGATCTACCCAAAGCTTGTGTTATAGGTTTCCCAAAATAGATGGACTTACCTGTTGATATACATTTCCAGCTGCATTTATCTTAGATACTACCTAATATCTATATGAGACCAATTAGGCAAATGTCTTTATGCCTTTCTTTGAACGTTATATAACGTAACCTCACAAAGACTTGTAGAGGGTGCTACTCCTTCTTTTGTGCTGTCTCTATCAAAAGATCTAATCAATTTCTTTCTAAAACTAAAAAAAAGGAAAGCTATGGCATGGCTTTTAGGAAATTTACATTCCATTGAGGAAGACATTATCTAAAAAAAAAAAATAGACACATACAAGATGTATCAGAGAATAGATGTAAGACTCAAGTGGCTTAGGATAAGGAAAGGTCTGTTGTAAAAGATGTCTTCAAGGAATCTAGATATATTAAGAGGTAGAGGTAGGGAAAGAAAGCATTCTGTGTTTGTGGTCAGCCAGGAAAAACACAGAGAGAGGTGATGGAATATTATGTTCAAGGAACAAGAATTTCAGAATTACTGGATATTAGAATATAAGTAATCAAACACTGTACAAAAAAAATGGAAAAGGAGCAAGAATTAAAATATGAAGAGCCTTAAATGACAAAGAAATTTATATTTTATCTGCAGTTAATAGAGAATGATGGGAGTTTGCTGACATGGTCAGATCTATTCTTTAGAAAAATCACTTTGGCAACTGAATGGAGAATGGATTGCAGTGGGGAGATACTGTAGAGAAGGAGAATGATTTAAAACTATTGCAATAATCCAGTTAAAGTGTGACAAATTCAGAAAATGGATGAATTTGGGACTGAAATGAGATCTATTTAGGACATGTTTAATTTGAGTTTCCAATCAGATAACATATTAAAATATTACAGTAAATGAAACATTGAATTTGGAGTCAGGAAGACCTGGTTCCAAAACCCATCACAGAAAGTTGTGTGACTCTAGTCAAGTCACTTAACCTTTTGGTGCCTCTGTTTCCTATACTATAAAAGGAAAGGGTTGAATCTGATGTCCTCTAACGTCCCTTCCAGCTCCAAATCTATGAACCTATTACTACATTGCAACTTTATGATTTAATAAAAATAGATCATAAGTCCACAGATTTGGAAATAGAATGGCCTAAGGTGTTCCTCTAGTCCAATATCTCCATTCTATAGATAAGGAAACAGAGGTCTGGGGATAGGGATGTTATGCAGCCTAAGATAGAATGAGCATTGGAGTTTGACCTCATGTTATGTACCTCCAGAGTCAGTGCCATATATACTATGATTACATTTTTTAAGCCAGTATAGGCTTAAAAGAGTTGGCTTCAAAGCCAAGATGACCTGAATACAAGTCACATCACTTATACTGACTGTGTGACCATGGACATCACTCATTTATTGGTACCGTCCTCTCCTGTCTCCCCTACCTCCCCATTCTCTATGATTATAATTTGCAGAAGTTGCCAATTTGAATTGGTAGAGAAAGTTTCTTCTCTGAGTAATTCCCTTCATGGATGAAATCATAAGACTAAACCAAGCCAAATATAACTTAATATCATGTGAATTACGATAAAAAGTGATATCCCAGAAGTATAACTGTATAAATATTTCATATTCTCATGTATTATATTTTAGGCACCATAATAATTTATGTTGCTTAAATAATAGACAATATTTTAATAGGTTTTAGAGCTTTTATCTGTATTTTACAATGGGAAGAAATGCAAAATTTTTTTAAAATGACCCGTTCCAAAAAATTCAACTTCTCTCCCTTAATTAAATCTCTTTGTTCTTTCTTCCCTTAACTCATTTTAGTTTTATTATGTCCGTTGAAATTATGGTGACTTAAGAAAAGTCTTCTTGAATTATGTCAACGAACTTTTTTTTTTCCTTTTTGAAAATTATTAGAGATCTTTCCAATTGATGGTAGAAATATTTTGGAACATAGAATTTAGAAGATGAAGTTCACTGAGGTCATCCAATCAGATGTTATGCAAATCAGAAATTTTATCTATAATGAAGTGTATTGAGGAGAATGCTTTGGAAACAAGATGATTAGTATAAAACGATAACAACAACAACAAAATACATCATTCCTTTTTCTATCCTAAAGAAAAACCTTAGCTAAAGGGTAGGCATCTTCACATGCTATTGAAAGCTCTTCCACATATACCTGCCCCCTTTTTCAGATCTGGGTACACATACACATATACACACACATTCAATTAAGACTTGAGAACTCATACAATGTCAACAATGTTTTGTCCCTGTAACTTCCCACCTCTTTGACAAGTAGATAGAATTATATTTTGTTGTATGCTTTAGAAACAAGAATAATCATTGCAGTTACTCTGAGTTACATTATTATAGTCATTGTGTCTATTGCTTTTCTGGATCTGTTTATTTTAGGCCATCTCAGTTTACAAAAATGTTCTTTTGTTTCCTGTATTCCTCACATTCATCATCTTATTGTATAATAATATTCTTTTTCATTATTAAACTATGCCATTTTTTCAGCCATTCCTCTCAAAATATATACCCACTTTGTTTTCAGTTTTTTGCTTCCTCTAATTCTGAGGTGTATATAGACCCAAGTATAGGAAAGAATGTGCTAAAGTGACGAGAACATAGGACTTGGGAGTATAAAAATTTGAATTCCAGCTCTTCTATTTAGTATCTCAGTTGTTGCTGTTTTTGCTGTTTTTATTGTTGTTGAGTCATATCTGATCTATGTGACTCCATGGACCATATTATACGTGGTATTTTCTTGGCAAAGATAATGGAGTAGTTTTCCATTTCCTTCTCCAGTGGATTAAGGCAAACAGAGGTTAAGTGATTTGCCAAGTCACATCGCTAGTGAGTGTCTGAAACTAGACGAGCTCAGGTATTCTTGACTCTTGGCTGGGTTCTCTATCCACTGGGCCACCTAACTGCCTCCTAGGCAAACAAAGATTAAGTGACTTCACCAAGGTCATACAGCTATTACATATCTGAGGTTAAATTTGAACTGGTAGCTGCATTACCTCAAATGAGCCATTTGTCTTCTCTAAATCTCAGTTTCTTCACTTGAAAAATTGTGATGCACCTCTCAGGGCTGTCTGAAAGGAAGTCAGTCAATATTTATTAAGTACCTAGTATGTGTCAGGGGCAGCTAGGTGGTACAGTGCACAGTATGCTGGGCCTGGATTCAGGAAGACTCCTCTTTGTGAATTCAAATCTGGCCCAGAAACTTACTAGCTTGTGACCCTGTGCAAGTCACTTAACTCTATTTGCCTCAGTTCCTCATTTGTAAAAAATGAGCTGGAAAAGAAAATGGCAAACTACCCCAGTATCTCTGCCAAGAAAATCCCAAATGGGGACACAGAGAAGCAAACACAACTAAAAAAAAGACTGAACATAATATTTCAAGCAGTATACTAAGTGTTGGGGATACACAAAAAAATGTAAAAGACAATGAACTCATTGTCTAATATGGGAGTCAACATGTAAATAGCTATGCACAAACAAGCTCTATACAGGATAAATTGGTGAGTCCTAAACAACAAAGCACTAAATAAATGAGAGCCATTATTGCTACAAGTAAATTTAAAACGTTCTGGCATGCATTGCCTTTAAGAGATCAAAACAGAATGATTAATATTTCTCAAGTCACAAGGAACTTGTTAAATATTTACACTTTACTTCATTTGTTATTCCTTTTTAAAGTCTTCCTGAGTCTGTGTACCTGAGCTCTGTTAGAAGCAAATATCCAGCTTATTTAACAAGTTCCCAACGAAAGTTTTGATATGAGACTTTACTAATATATTTTCATTCCATCTCCTTCAAGTGGAACATAAAAAGCACCTTTGATGACTCAAGATAGAATTATTGGAAAGGATTTTCAAGTTTATGTCAAAATAGATCCATACATCTGTGGACTATACACTGACCTTCCAAGTGGCTTATGAAGATCCATTTTCTAGATTAATTTCCCAAACCTTCATCATTTACATTTTCACCATTAATGCCAATCTCTTCTGAAAATCTCAGCCAGAGCAGATCTCTACTTCCTGCCCCCTCCCCCAGGAGACAATGGCAAAACTCAGCATTGAGCTTAAAGGTAAATAATTCCTGATACTTTCAGAACTTATAAAAACAAAAGTGAAGAGAACTAACATTACTCAAGTGGCATTATCCTTCTGAGAAATACACAATAGTTTCACAAGCCTGATGAATATTTCCAATACCTACACAGGGCCAATCCACAAAAGTGGAGCTTAAAAAATACTTTAAAAATGCATTATGAAGCAGCACTAGAAATGTTGATGGTTTTAGGAAGGTAGATATTGAGGAATTGTTGAGAAATACAAAACAGCATGTCTGTGGAATGACAGGCATTATGGTGTTAGCATGGTAGCTCTTCTAAAATGACAGGGAGGAAAGATTTATGGCTGTAACTCCTGATGGCTTCACATTGACAGAAGTCTGGATTCCTTTGAATAGAGAGAGATTGATTTTCTCATCTAACAGAAGGGAAAATACTTAGAACTCAGGCAAAGAGGCATTTCCCTTAAGAGTCAGTATCATCTAGTCTGGAGAGTATTAGAAGTAGTTACATGTGTCTACCTGACCTTAAGGAATCCATTGACCTTAGGACATCTCCCTGTACTCCTATGACCTAGAATTTCTTAGTATAAAATGGCAGTACACTACTTTCTCTCACTTTATCTCCTCTCAAGTATTCTAAACATAAATGCAATGACTGACATGGTCATAGGCAAGATACCGTGTCTCATTATTATTTAAATAGAAGAACATGAATTTCTTAATGTTTTAAAGTTAAATGATTGTTTTATGAAAATTGCAGAGGACCATAAAGGACGTAGGGGGAAAAAAGGAACGAACAAGGAATTCAGTGTTCATTTGGATCCAACAAACATTTATAAAGCATCTACTATGCACAAGTCAGTAAATGAGCCAGGCACTAGTGATTCAAAGACAAAACTGAATGGTCTCTGCCTTTAAGAGCCTTACATTCTCCAGGTGCGGATAGAAAATGTGCACATATAAATGCAAAGCAATTTGAGCAGAGACAACTGGGGAATACTTTCTCATCTGAATTTTTAAAATGAATCACAATTTGAAGACTTTCTTTAGATTTTCTATACCTAATATCTTGAAAAATTTCACTTTAACCCACTTGTAATGGGGAAAAGTAATATCTGTGGTTATGTTCAATATATCAGGACACATTCTTTTACATAAGTCTTAATTGAGTCCTCTCCTTAGATGTAGCAGAGAAATAATACATATAATAACAATAATAACATGCATCTGTGATTCACTTAAAATTTGCCCAAAAAATTTTCTTTTTGTAACTCAAGAAAATCTTTATGAAGGCCCATAGAGAACAACAAGAAAATAGGAGATGTTTTCTGACCCATTTTCTTGAAATAAGGAGTTTCTAAAAGCCAGAATAATATGTATACCATGCCTTCCAAGAATGGGAAAGGGTTAGGGGTAGATAAAAGATTAAATATGTAGCTCTGTTGTAAGCTTTGTATTTTTTAAATACCACAAACAGTTACCAACAATGCTAGAACTTTGGGTGAAAAAGAAAAGACATCTTGGCATAAGGTTCTGAATCAATCAAAACTTGGCATGGTTCTGAATGAATAAAAAAAACAAACTATTTTTGAATACTTTTGAGATGCCCAGCACTTTGACTGCATTGAATGATGATATAAAAGAAATTTTAAAAAAATACATCCTTGCTTGAAGGAAATTAATACCATATCTCTATATGCAATCACATCATATATGTTTTAAAGATATTTTTCAGACGTGTAATCCTTTAGAAAATTTCCTTCTAATTCAATGCCAGATGTCCATCAGTTTTTCGTGTTTTTAATATACAGCTAATTAGAAGTAGCCCCAGAATAGCTGATTAAATGCTGGACTGGAAGTCAGGAAGATGGGGATTCAAATTCTTTCTCACACAACTACCTGTGTGACTCTAAGTAAGGCAACAATGAAATTACAAGACATTAATTACAAGACATTTGTGTATCAAGGCCTTATGGTTCACTTTCTGTTGTAGAGAGAATGTTTTTTGTATATCTTTATGAAGCTCTAAGAGCTAAAAGCTTGCAGTTAGGGTACTTTTCATTACTTATGAATACCCCCAGAAGGGGGGAAAAAGTATAACATCCACACAAGAGAAACCAACTTGATCTCTCTATTAATAGTTCTATCCATTGCCACCATGAGAATTTTTGAATTCTACTGTAAGTTCCCTCTCAGAGTGTTTTTTAGCTACCCAGTCACTTTGTGTACCTGAGAGAACTACAGAAAATAAGTTGAAATTTTTTTTTACCTTTGTTGACCTCTATACAGTATACTTTTTTTTTTTTAGCAGAATTAATGGTCAGAAAGAGTTAATGATCCTTGGCATCACCTCAGGGTATAACTCTCACAGCTGGTCATTAATCCTTATGAAATGCCCTTTGCTCCAGGTGTCACTGACAAAATGAATGAAGTACATATGACAATCAGCATGTCTTTTTCATTGTTACTGTAGAAATCGGCTTACTTTCTGAGCACTAGTCACCTTGAAAACAGCGTCAAAGTTTGAACATCTAGGTGTGAGAAACTCATATTTATGTCAGAAGTTCCCATTCCTTATTAGTTCAACAAAAAAACAAATTGAATCTCCTGATTCTTTAGAGTGTGAAATTATCTCTTTAAATGAGTCAAATGAAGGTAATCATTGATGTATTTTTGACATTTTAGAATTCTTCAAATTTTATTATTTGTATATTTTAAAGTGTGTTTGTATGCTCAGAGACAACATGCCTCTAAAGGCATTATTCTTTCACCTAAAGTTTAAAATATTTTAAAAATAACTTTTAGTTATACAGTTCTCAAAAACAATACAGTACAATATGTTGTTTCCAGGTAAATTTTTAATGGATATAGTTAGGTTATTTGGGATAAAGAAAGATCAAATTATAACAAAAATTCCACGTGATTTTTTTTTCATTCTTTTAATTAAATTTTATTTTATGTTATGCTTCCCTCCTACGTGCCCATTGAGAAAGCAATAAAAACAAAACCCCTGTTATGAACATGTATAGTCTATGTAAAACAAATTCTCTCACAGGTCATGTCCAAACATATTATATCTCTGCATCTATTCCTTGAATCTATCTGTCACAGGAACGATCACGGGGTTGCGCTCTGCCTTAGGAGTTCTGGCTACCTCAGCAGGAAGCTGAGGGTCACAGTCTGTTGTGTGAAAACAAGGAAGTCTTAACTGACCTCTCGCCTGTTGGCATGCAGCAATCATGACTGCTTCGGCTCTCCCCTGAATGGCTGAGCGTTCCTGTGCACATCCCTGACACGAGGCCTGCATGCAATGATGGGATCTACTGATTGGCTGACAGGCTCTGATCATGCGATCCTGAGGTGCTTTGAGGGCTATATAGGACACACCCAGCTAACAATAAACGGAGCTTCTGCCATCTTGTTGTCTCCCGCCTCATCCATGTATCTCCGGGTCACTGAGCATTGAGCTGGTCTCTTGCTCTCCACTGCAGCAGCCGTGACATCTATCACCTCTCTCAGAAAGTGAGTTTCATAAGCATTTTTCATGACTTCTAGAATTCTGACTAATCATTGTGTTGATCAGAGTTATTATATTTTAAAGTCATTTGTCTTAGCAGTATTGTTGAAAGTACAAATTGTTCTACTGGTTCTGCTCATTTTGCTCTGTATCAGTTCATATAAGTCTTCCCAGGTTTCTCTGAAACTACCCCTTTCATGATTTCTTACATTACAATAGTATATCTCATTACTATATCACAACTTGTTCAGCTATTCTCCCAATTGATGGGCAACCCCCACAGTTTTTTTTTTAATTCTTTGGCACCATAGAAAGACTTGCTGTAAATGTTTGTGTACATATGGGTACTTACCCTCTATCTTTGGTAGTCTTTGAAATGTAGATTCAGTAAGGGGGTCAATGGGTCAATGGTCATGCATAGATTAATAGCTTTGGGGATATATTTCCAAATTATTTTCCACAATTTCTGGACCATTCCAGCTTTTGGTAGATGTCACACCAAGAGTACATTTATATAACTGTATTTTCATATCCCCCCCAGCATTTGTCATTTTCTTTTTTTATCAACTTTATCTATTTGATGGATGTAAAGTAGAACCACAGAGTTGTTTTAATGTGTACTTCTCTAATTGTTAGTGATTTATAGCAATTTTTTTCAGATGGCTCATGATAACTTAGACTTCTTCATCTAAAAACTGCCTATTCGTATCCTTTAAGAATTTATCAGTTGGAGAATTGCTCTCATTCTTATAAATTTGAATAAAAGTAAACTATATATCATAGAAATGAGATCTTTATCAGAGACATTGGCTGCATTTTCCCCCTATTCATCTGCTCTTCTAATTTTAACTGCCTTGTTTTTCATTTGATTTTTTTCACTTTTTAAAAATTAAATGAATGTTATTGATAAATTTTGTTTTTGTATCACCTACATTTCCCAACATAGTCTTTCTCCTACTCCTTCCTATACAACCTTCCCTTAAAACAGATTTTTTAAAAGGGAGGGGGGGTGAGAAGTTTAGCAAAACTAACCAACAAATTGAAAAAATAATTTGTTGTGAAAAACAGATATGTTCCATCACCTCTGCAGAGGAGAAAGGGAGAGGCCTTATCATATTTATTATTTAGATTCAAGCTGGTCATTATAAAAAAAAATCACAGTATTTTGTTTGACCAATTTTATAATTAATCTTCTTTCTATTTATATTGTATTCATATACATATGTATACATATACAGTGTATATGTATATTGTATTATATTATATTCCATTTATATAAGTTAAAGGTGGTGAGACATATTTCATAAGCTGCCACTGTAGGACTCTATTTATGGATAAGGGTCATGAGGGATATCGCTGTCAAAGGAGCACTTCTGCACATCAGTGGCCATATCCTCTAAAGAGTCAGATAAATGAAGACTAGATCAACAGCATTGCATTGTAAGGTATTATGAGACCTATAGAAGGAGTATTAGATTAAAATGTCTATGATACACTGCCCGTATTCAAAAGTGGCATGATCAATATTTTTAGTATGCATTTGAAGACCAATGAGAATTGATGCTGAGACAGAGTATAATACCATGGTTTTTTGTTTGTTTGTTTGTTTTTTGTTTGTCTGTTTTTTTCCCTTGGGAAGTACATAAATAAGTTGTTAATAAAGATCCAAGTGTTATACCTGTCAATTCTAGTCCTCTCCTCACCAATTTCCATTTCCTCTATCTCCTGTTTTTGAATTGAACTTATTTCAAGGACAATTGATACGTAGCTACTCAATCTGTCACCAAAAAAAATGTCTACATAGGTTTTAGGATTTTTTTTTTGTTTTTTTGTTTTTAGGCAATTGGGGTTATGTGACTTGCCCAGGGTTACACAGCTAGTAAGTGTGAAGTGTTTGGTCTGAAGCCGGATTTGAACTCAGGTCCTCCTGACTTCAGGGCCAGTGCTCTATCCACTGTGCCACCTAGCTGCCCCAAAACACAATCCCTGCTGTCAAGGAACCTCATTCTTTTTTTTTTTTTTTTTTTTTTTTAGGCAGTTGGGGTTAAGTGACTTGCCCAGAGTAGGATTTTTTTTAACAAATAGAAGTCTATTAAAAGTCATTGAAGCATGTGGCAGTTCATTTGTCTGTTACCCTTTGGGTTGTTTGTTATTATAATTCTTCTGAATCATGATCAATGACAATTTGTGTCATCAGGAGATAAAAAGATGAGATGTGTGTATATGTATTAATGAGAGAGAGAGAAAGACAGAAAGAGAGAGAGAGAGAGAGAGAGATGTGAGTGATGAGAAGAAACCAAGAGACTTGGTGATGACACATTGCTTCTCATAATGAAGCAAAGGTTAATCTGAGACTTGGATGCAGTTTTCAATGGATCTGTAACCTCATATGTTTTCAAAAAAATTATCTGTGTAGGGAACATAATGTGTTGTTTTGTTATGTGTTCATTATTTTTTCTTATAGCAATACAAGATGTGAATGATTTGTATGAAGTACATAAACGTATAACTGGAATATTTTTGGAGGTTCCACTGGTATTTTCATCTCTTGATAATATAAATTTAGTTCTTTTTTTTTTTTCAAATAAATATGGTATGAGGCATGGCTCAGAGAGCTAAATGCATACTCACTCCTTTTGTCGATTTTCATGACACTGACATCTCCTGGTTCTTCTACCTTGTATGACCACTTCTCAGACTCCACTGATGATTCAATAGCCATATTATACCCCCTAACTATGGGGACAGCCAGGGATTTGTCCTAGGCCCTCTTCTCTCACTACTCTTTCTCTCTCTCTCTCTCTCTCTCTCTCTCTCTCTCTCTCTCTCTCTCTGTCATTAATTCTCATGGATTTACAATCATCTCTGTGCAGATTACTCCCATATCGGTATATACAGCCTAAATCTTTCTCCTGTTCTTCAGTTCTAAATCATCAATTGCCTATTGAACATTTAAAACCATATATGCCAAAGTTATCTCAAACTCATCATGTCTAAAGTGGAACTCATTATCTTTCCTTCCCAAGCCCACTTCTCCACCAAACTTTCCTTTTTACCATAAAGCATACACCATTACCCAGGTGTGTGACCTTAATATTATTCTTGACTCCTTACTCTCCCTCACCCACATATTTAATCAGTTGCTTAATCTTTCCATTTACCTCCACAACATCTCTTATATCCAAATTCTTTTCTCTATTCATAGCTACCACCTTAGTTCACGAATGGGCCACTTCTCATTTAGACTATTGCAAATGATTCCTTTAATTCTCTCCATAATCTGATCCATCCTTTACAGAGCTAGCAACATGATTTTTAGTAAATATAGGTCCTACTCAATAAACTCCAGTGGTTCCTTCATACCTCTAGGACAAAATATAAACTCATCAATTTGACTTTTAAAGCCCTTCAAAAGCTGGTTCCAAGCTATCTTTCTATGTATTACCTTTCTCAAACTCTACAATCTAGCCAAAACTAACTGTTGTTTTTGTTTTGTTTTGTTTTGTTTTTCAAACATGGCACACAACCTTCTATCCCCATGGCTTTGAAATGGCCATTCTTCATTCTTAGAATATTTTCTCTCTTCATAGAATTCATTCTAATCCCACCCCCCCCAACCAAAACTCATAGAATTCTTCACTTACTATAGGAGGCTGTGCAAGTACAATCTTCAACTGGAAGAAACTGGAAACCAGTTTCTGCTGGCAGAACACAAGTTACACATGAGCCTTTGGGAGATGTAGGAACTAAATGTGTTTTAATGGTATAGCATTATCTTGCCTTTGCCCTGGAAGAATATTCTCAAAAAGGTGAGAAGTGTAGAGGGAAAAGGGGGTGAATGAAGAAGGGACTTGAAGAGATGGAGCTGTAGTAAATGCCTGCAGGATATGGAAAACAAGTGTGAGTGAAATAGTGGACTCCTGGTATGGTTACACCTGCTAGTTTTTGAGCACTGACAGGAACTCTATCAGTCACCACCATTTCCACAAATTCCAGTAGAATAACCAGAGACTATGTCTAGGAATGTCTAGCTGTGTGGAACTTTTATGTCCAGGAAAGCTAAAAACAGATGGTGAAATATGTGTTCCTCCTTCTTATTCCAATCCAGGTGCATGCAGGTATTCAAAGTTTTGTTTTGTTTGGTTTGGTTTGGTTTTCCATTCTTTAATGCTTATTTGAATTTCTGTTCAATTATCACTAAAAGGTGATTTAGATAAATTATTTTAATTAGATTATTTATTTTGACTTGCATGATTCACAATTTGTGAATAGGAAGTTTTGAAAGAGAAAAGGATGACCCGAAGAGAAAGTGGATGACAAGCTATAAGGAAGATTGACAGAAAGGGCTGAGAACACAGACCATTGTTAGCATTGTTGTAGAGTGTCCTGTCTGGAGACTTTAGAATTAAACCAGAAAGAATCTTAACAGTTTATATTTTATAAAGGATAAATTCCTAAAGTGGGGCAAGCATGAATCTAGTTTCTATTTTCCTCTAGTCAAAATGTGAGTTCAAAATAGTAGTGAGAGTCTACTACTAATGAGCCTGCCCATCAAGTCATTGTGTATTTCCTATTGTTTTACACCAAGCTCAGAAGATAGGGTTTAATAGGGTAGAGCCCAGAGAGAAGGCCACACCCAATGGAATGAAAAAAGTAGTGAGTGGCTGGAAGATGAGTGATATCCAAATTCCAAAAGTGGGGCTCAGAGGTAAGGAAATAAAATTCCTACCCCTCTCTTTCAACAGTTCAGTAGGTGAGCTTTTTTGCCATATACAAATTGTCAGAAGCACTGTTTTGCCCTTCTTAGCAATATGGGGCAAAACTATTACAGGAATTTGCCAATCCTCAAATCAGTAATACTTACCCTTTGTAGATTAATACATTATATGATATTTACTATGAAATCCCATTTTAGATTTGGTTA
This sequence comes from Vombatus ursinus, assembly GCF_900497805.2. Taxonomy (NCBI): domain Eukaryota; kingdom Metazoa; phylum Chordata; class Mammalia; order Diprotodontia; family Vombatidae; genus Vombatus; species Vombatus ursinus. The sequence continues at coordinate 13,859,610 of NW_020954687.1, forward strand.
TCCTATGAATTCAAATTAGAATTTTCCAATCCAATATTTTATAGTTATTCTGTTATAAACTTCATATCATATTTTCATAAAACTTATTTTAGCAGGCAGGTGTAATTTTTTTTATTGTCTATATGATCATTTTATGAAATTATTTTATCCATATCTATTTCTTAATGAGCCACAATATAAAACAGTACCACCATAGCTTATCTACACAATACATTTATGTAAAAAATATTGACAAAAATTTCAATCATGCTCTTGAGAGCTGGAGTAAGAGGGTTAATTTTGAGAAGACAAACTATAATTAATCAAGTGGCAAATCACCCAAAACACAAGGTCTAAACTATGTTTATGCTCTCCATTCTCCAATAGCAGTAGTGACTGGCTTTAATAATAGTGAGAAAACTGCTTCACACCATATTATCTATTTCAAAATGGAGCATTAGTAATAAAAATCAGGAAAGAGCACTGTGGTACTTTGAAGTTCTTTCTAGATCAATAGTGATGACAAAATTGCTAAGTACCTATAGTGGTAACATAGGGTTTAAAAAACTCCATTTCTGATGTTATATGGACAACCAGCTATGCACAGGGCAATAACATTTGGTCAGCGGGATGGAAGCCCTAGACAGGAAAGTAATGCATAAGTATATAAGACTGGTACAAAACCTCCACTTTAGGCTACATGTTAAGCCTAAGAGAGAAAAATAATTTAATGATGATAAGATCATAGACTTAGAGCTTAGAGATCACTGAGTCCCTACCCTTCATTTTATAGATGAAAAAAATGAAGCCCCAAAATGTTCACTGAATTGTCAAGGGTCACACCACAAGTAATCTGAAACAACATTTGAACACAGGTCCTCCTAATGTCAGGAGGACCTTGCTGCTTCTAATGAAATATACAATACTATGGGGAAGCATACAATTAACACAAGAAAAACCAAATTTCTCCAATGAAACTGTTTCACCTTAGTATTTGAAATAGGACATAAAGTAATGGTCTGCATAGGTCAACTTCAAGAAAACTTGAAGATTACATGGGAAGGCCCTATCTAAATAGAGGAAATTTAAAATTTCCATGATATTAAAGATCCCTAGAGAATCTAAAGGAATATGTCAAACATTTTATTAACAGATAAGAGCTCATTTTGTAAATAAAACAAGGATCATCTTGTTAAGGACAACTGGAATAATGAAAGGAGAAAGTTACTGGTATTCTTAGTCATTATTTATAAGACCACCTAAAGGAGCATTTAAGGTGGTGATCTAAGGACATTTCTTACTCGGAAAGGAAATATATATATACATATAAATACACACACATATACATATATACATATATATACATATATGTGTATTGTGTGTATATATATGTATATATATATTTTTATATATGTGTATGTCTGTATTGAATTCAGTCAGTGATATCCTTTCCCAGCCCCACCTGTGTGTGAGCCCAAGCCAAGACCTTTTCCCTTAAGTGCCATTTGTCTATGGACCCCAGAAAACCTTTAAACTTTCCTTGAACTCACTTACTTGGTCTCAAGTAAGTCTCAAGTAAGAAGTCTCAAGCAGTTGCCTGAGGCTATAATCCAATCAACTGATTCTCCCTTATCCCAAAGCCCTATCCCCCCCCTTCTATACCCTAATGAAGCCTAGTACATTTTCCATCCTTGATTTTATCCAGACCCCATTCAACCTCTTCCTTCCCTATCTTCCAGTTCTTTGTTAAAGCCTAGCCCTCTATTGTCTATTCCCAGATGACCCCATTCAACCTCCCAGATACTCCCACTGGGATTCTCCCTAAACTCCTCCCCCAGTCAGCCTAACTTCAAGATCTTTCTCCTAGACCCTCTTCTGGTCACCCCAAATTACTTGGCTGTATATAAGATCCATCCTGGCCCCCATTTAAACACTGAGACTTCCTCATGCCCACTCATCCTTACTAGCATCACTAACATTCAGATTCCTTAAGAGTCTGGCCTGTATGGTTCATCTGTAATAAACATTGTCTTTGGCTAAAAGAAGACTTGGGTCAAATTCATTTGGGGTCCCGAATTGATTTTGGGGTCCCAACAACTCTAGCATCTACACCTCAACACACCCACCCAAAAGCAAACCAGAGCAGGTGAAAATAATGTGTCATTATACATTTGGTGTATGGTTATAATAATCAATAAGATAACTTCCTCAAGGAGTTGCCTTAAGGAAGATATTAGGAGTCTTCAGTAGAGATATGGGAATGACAAAGTTAAGCAAAATTAGATCTCTCACAAATGCCGCAGAAGCAAGAGTTTCTACAGAAAATACCTGGGCACCAAATAAATGCTACAAATAGATTTATATAATATGATCAAATAAATATGTGGTATGAGCCTTTTTTTTTTCCTGCATGGCTAGCCATGTAGACACAAAGCCAGGCCTCCATCAGATGCAAAGAACATAGAAAAAGAGTCAAATGGTACAGGAAGGTGTGGGTGCTTTCCTAATTATACCATTGATTATCTACCAGTGATGTCATGGATATATTGAATTAATATGAATACTCTCAAATATTCTCAGCTTACATGTGATTTTAGAATTTAAGTTCTGGTATAGTTTGGGATTTCATAGCTCCATTTCACTTAAATAGAAAGCAGTTTGTGGCAGAGGGTAGTATATACAAACCATAGAGGACCTGCAGGTGTTATGAATGGGACAAATTATTTGTAGATCAAGCTATTAATTCAAATAGAGAAGTGAGAAAAGCTGGATAATTCATAAAATAGATGCATCTGTTTAAAACTGAAAAAAAAAAACAGAAAGAAAACATTAAGTTTTCTCTTTTAGAAAAGGGATAACCCATTACTGTGGAATTTTTCTCTTTGCTTTTGGCTGTTCCATAACAAGAAATAGAAAACGAAGAAAGGAAGGGACTCATAAGGGCAAATAGAGTCTTTTTCTTAGAAAGTTATAAGCAAAAAGATAAAGGCCTCTCTTGGCAGAGGAAGGTAAAAGGCAGGGTAGAAGCTGCCTTCTAGGGCTTTTGATTCAAAGCTTCCCTCAAGTTGAACTGAGTTGTGCATAAGCCCTGGGGAGTTTCTATCTCTGACTAACGAAATTAAGGGTGTCAGATCCAGCCAGATCTGGGCTAAAACCAGGGTTGATTACACAGAGTGTGAGCACAGTTAAAGGTTTATGAATAGTACACTTAATTGTATCTTGCTATCCTGTATTTAATTACCACAAAAATAACTGGCATATCTATGGTGTTTTTTGATTTGCAAAGTATATTCCATGCATTTTCTCTTTTAAACCTCATAATAAACCGTAAGATAATCACTCAGATTTATTCCCACTGGACAGATGAGGAAACAGGCTCTGAGACATTTAGTGAAACAATCACAAAACAGGTAACAGAGGTAAGATCTGAAAGCAGTTCTCTACTGATTCCAAATCTAGTGTATTTCCCACTACAGCACATTGATTCACTATTTTAAATTATACATTCTCTTTTTAAACGTAACCAAACATACCAGTGTGTATTATTGGCTCCATCTCTTCTTCCTCTATGCCTTTGGCTTCAAATTCCCACAGAATGATAGATTTCAGAGTCTGAAAGTTCTTTAAAGGTAATCTAGTACAAGCCTTTCATTTTACGGATATGGAAAAACTGATACTTTTTTAAGATAAGTGTACTGCTAATGGCACATAGATAAATGGCACAGCCAGGGTTCAAACTGGTGTTCTGACTCCAAATGCACAGTTTCTTCTGCTCATCCACGTTCCTTCACCCTTTCCTTTCCATATGCCACCTTAATGGTCCAGAACAACATCTCCTCCTCCTTCATGATACTATATATTTACTCCAACTTTCAGTACTCCTATGAACTGTGGTATTAAATGTGCTATATTGCATATACATACATACACACATATACACACACACATATATGCACACACATACATATAGTGTGTGTATACACATAGATACATGAATATATATGTTTATAAATACATGTATGTATACACAAAACATTCATACACACTATATTTACACACACATACATACATACAAATACACATATATGTATATGTAAAGAGGGATTAATTGATTTACTTGCAGAGTAATGAAGCTATGTATGTTTATATGCATATGTGTGCATGCATACACACACACAATGAGGCCACGAACCTCAGAAAGGAAGCAAAGTGGTTAGACTGTTGACCATTCAAATCCTGATTCTAATGCGTAGGTACTCTGTTACCTTGAACAAATCATTTAGTTCTCTAAGCCTCATTTTCCTCATCTGTAAAATGGGAATAATAAAACTATATACCTAAATCATAGAGTTTGTTTGGGGCTCAAATGAAATGTTTGGGACATGCCTAACACATTTTAAAAATCTGTATAAATTATTTGCAGGATGTCCAAAAACTCTTAGCACAGTTTTCATCTAAGTTTAGTTTTAAGCTTAAAACTGAATTACAACTTTTCCAATGTCATGATACCATGAATATAGATGTGTTTCATACATATATGTATACTTTTACACAACTATATACAAATGCATAAACATTCCAATACATACATTGATGCATAATATATCACATATATTTATTGATACATATGTCTGTAGACATGTTTAGATCAGTATACATATGTGCATGTATCACTTTGGTAAACATCAGCTACATATCATTATTTTACATACAAGCATATTAGATTGCATAAGTACCTCAAAGCTATGAGGATAAAGCTAAGCTTTCTCACCTTTAATAATTTAAAGATAAGGAAGTTGATTCTTCCCAGTTTTAATATTTATTTCTCATAATGAAGGAATATAGTATGATACCGTTTTACATTTATGAGTACAGCAATGTTGGCACTCCTTCCAATGATGTTGATTGCAGCTCAACTATTCTTCCACTGCATTCATGGTGCATGTGATCTTGGATCAAATGAGATAGTATTTGTAAAAATACTTAGCACAGTGACTGACATAGTAGGTGCTTATTTAAACATTAATTACTATTATTATTGATCATGATGATGACGTGTGCTGCTCTCATTATGTGACAAGACACTTTTATTTCTTCTCATCATGTGTCCTTGATGGCATCCTTTAGATGATTTGTCCTGGATCATTTCTTTTTTGTAACATATTTCAGCCCATTTAAGTGCACAATTCAACTCAGTTTTACCCTTCGGGTAGAAGGGTATGTGTCTCTGAATATACATATATATGAGGTAGATATATAAAATATGTATGAACCTACATATAAAAGCACACTCATATTAGAGATTTTACATATATATGTGTGTATATATGTTGTTATATGCATACCAATATGCTATGTATTCTATGCAATATGCCTCATTATATGGTTTTCCCTCTCTTTTCCAAACGAAACTATGATCTGAAATGAAGGAATAACTATTTCTTTTTTAGATGTGAAGGAGTAAACCAGGAGACTGTCTGAATATGATATAGCAGGAGAAAAAAACTGCTGTTTGGCCTTGCACTAGTCATGACAACTTTCAAAGATTAAGAAAAATGTTTGCTTCTAACTGCACTAGCATTTTACTGCATTCAATGACATTCATACTACCCAGGGACATTCAACTTAGACTTGAAGTAGGGGTCATGATAACCTTTAGATAAACCTGTAAAGAAATAGGTAGCTGCCTCATGGTACCATCCAGCAACTGTGACAATTGGAATAGGGTAATAGATGGCCAAGAATCTTTGGAGAACAAACGAAAACTCTAAGACAAGATGCCAGAGTATTATCCTGCAGCATCTTTTAAGGGTTATTGACTTCAGTGCTCTAATGGGAAAAGAATTCCTGAAAGAAAAACAAAATGTAGCATACAATACTAAAATAGTTTAAGATTCAGAATTTGATGTCCTCACAAAATACACAAATATGGGTACTAAGAAAGTTCTGGCCAGTATATTACAATTCAATTCAATTCAATTTAATAAACACATATTAAACATATACTCTGTGCAAGAAATCCTGCTACCTCTAGGAGCTATAAAGACAAAAAAAGAGAAAAGTCCATAACTCCAAGTAGCTTTAATGTGATTTCCTGTGGGATAATGAGGACAATATAATTGCTACATTTATTATTCCGTATCACTAGAGAATTCTACATTTTTTAAAGATGTCATAATATACATAGATAGATGACAGACAGATAATTAGACAGAAAGAATAATAAAACACTATGCGCCATAGTACCAGAATGAAAGAATGATTCAGTTTATGTTTAATCCTAAACCTGGGGCTACTGTCAACCCTTCCTTCCCTGGGTGCTCAAATATAGCAACTTCTTTAGGCTATATGTTAGAGGGAGGATTTTTTGCAATCACAGCCCAGCCACAGAGCCTATGTTGGTTGTTCTACCTGTTCAGAGTTTCTGATATGAAAAGTACATGACAAGCACCCCAGGGTGCTACCAGGGAGCTAAGGATCAGTTATGAGAAACAATAGACAAAGGGGGCCACAGATTACTCCCCACTTCTGCCAACTTCTAAATCAGAACCACAAAGACAAAATCCACTGAACCAGTAATGACTGATGATCCTCAAAAAAGAAGATAAATTATCTCAGAGTAAGTATCTTAGATACCTTAGACTGATTTTTATTCTTTTCCATTAACAGAAATATGTACATACACATGAATGTACATGTGTATCTGTAGATAGATAGATAGATAGACAGAGAAGTAGATAAATAGAGAGATAGAAAGATAAAAGCTCTCTTAGATCATAATTTTGTATGTACAAGGTGCTTGGAAAATACTTGTTAGCAATGTATTTCAATCAAACAAACAATTGTTAAATACCTACTATATGCCTGGGATATAGTAAGTATTTAATAAATATTTGTTAACTTTACTAAGGATACAAATACAGTAACATACAGTACAGCCAGAAATGTATCTTAATATATTTATTTAACCATACTCTAACATGCAATTAACAAGGGCATAAGATGTGCAAAACACTGTACTAGGTACTACAGTATGTAGGAAGATGGATTAGGCATGGTAACAGTCTATATTTAGCTAATAAGTGGTCAGAGGAAGCAATGAATATAATGCAAAATATAGTATGAGGGTAGAGCAAATAAAGAAATATGCTGCAGAAAAAAACAAAAACAAAAACATTTGGTTTTGAAGTCAGTAGGACCTAAGTATAAATCTTAGCTCTGGCACTGAATGTATCTGTGACTTTGGGAAAAGTCAATTAATCTCCATTACCTGAGGTCTTCCTTAGATTTTATCCACCAAGTCATAAACTGGTTATAATCTATTAAGGTGAAAGGAGTTGCCATGGTGAGAGTATTCCCACACTGAAGAAATCAAAATTATATTAGAAGTGAAATAGCTTTTAGTTCATATATATATATATATATATATATATAAATATTTAAGAAAGAATAACAATGGGTTCCTCCAAATAGCTCCCTTTCAAAAATGTACGTCATTTTTGGGGGGGTGGAATAGTTAACAGATTATCAAGAGAATATTTTTTGTTTAAATCATGATTAATTCCTATTTTAATATTTCATATATTTAGAAAACTTTCACATGATCAATGCATATAAACAGCTTTCCTTTGTTTTAATAGCAAAATTCAATTCAACAATGCTTTTTCCTCTATGCTGTGGTAGCCACTGGAGATATAAAAACAAAAATGAATCATCCTTGCGCTTGAGGCACTTACATACCACTAGAGGGGAAGCAATATGCACCCAGACATGTAAATAGAAAATACATAGAAATAAATAACATCGTGGGGGAGGAGAATTGACAACCACATTCAGTATGTGATCATTTGGTTTTCCTGTGAAAAAGTTGAAAAGAAATTTAAAATCCCTTTTCTGTGATTGGAGGATTATAAAACATTCTACATTCTATAACTGTTTCTTAAAATTCGGAATCTAATTTGAATTTCTCTCAGTTTAATCAAACCGCATAGGACAGTGCATGAGAACATCAATAGCTGACTTTTCTGTATTTCCTAAGCTCTGTGTGCCTTCCTGAGACTTAAATCATTCCTTATAGAAGTGGAACTGAATTTAAATTAGGAATGAATAGAATCCAGAAACATCTAGGTAGAGACAAGCTTTTCTAGTGTTTTACTAATCTGAGCACTCCAACCAACCTGACAGATGATGTGAATCCAGCTTTCACAAGATTTTACAGTGTCTGAGGATGCACACTATCTGTTGTAGTTTCTTGTATAATGATATCTTAGCTATAAAGAAAGTTGTTCTCTCTGCTGCATATTAGAATAACACTAATTTAAGCCTCTAGCTGATTCCATAGGGAAGCTTCAGACTGAGTCCTGTGAATCTGTGAAATAAAATGGATAAGAAAAGATAGAGGGAAAGAGAAGTGAGATTCAGGAGCTTGGTAAACCTAATGGCTGTGTCATTCCTTGAAGGTTCTCTTTTAGTCAGGCCAAATACAATGTCTGGATAAGAAATAAGTTTCTGAAACAGCTCCTGAGGATGGCTGCTAACCCCATATTATCAGGATAATGGGTTTACTTGGAAATGTTACTTTTCTTGAAATGAATTCCAACAATTTCTCCCTTGCCTTCCCTTTCTTTCCCTTTTTCTTCCTTCCCTGCATACTCTGCCCAAAGGAATGCAAATGTTGATCCCTGAAACCTCACAAGATATCTTGGGGTTTATGGGCTAAATTTCTTTCTTAAGGACCAGGCCTTGAACCCAAATCAATCTGGCTCTCATTGACTGGTCAACAATGGCTCACAATGAATGTAAATAGCAATTGTTTTTATTCTGTCCAGAAACCCTGAGGGTCTTCCCCTCCCAGATGGATCTTTTTTTTTTTTTAACTAGGTTAAAGATGCCATTCTTTGAGTCATTTCTTAACCTAGACTTAATTACTAAATGGAAATTGCCTCAGTCAAACTGAGACCTGGGAAAGACCTTAGCTTAAAAAGGCCAAAGTTTCCCAATGATTCTGAGGCCATCTCCAGTTGTCCTGATCTATATCTTGCCACTGAGACCAGATGGCTCTGGAGGAGAAAGAGAGGTTGGTGACATTGCACAGCCCTCCCTCACTTAAATCCAATTCACTTACAATTCATGGTATCACCTTCCTAATGCCATAGTCCTCTTTAAGAACAAAGGACAAACAATGACAACAACAGATAATACATTAGGGATTAAGGTGATCTAAAAACCAACAAAAGACATCAATTAGTGGAAAAAAATCCAGTTTAATGCTGAGGCCAAAATGATGCAGAGATAGCATAGTGAAGGGATATGAAGTGTGAATCTGGAGTCAATTGACTTGGGATCAAATCTAGGTTCTGCCCCTAACTCTCTGTGCAGCTTTAAGCTCATTCTTTCCTTTTTCTGTGCCTAATTTTCAAATATATAAAATTATGGGGATGGATATGATATGACACTAATTTACTTTCTATGCTTTTTAAATCTAGTATAAAACTAGTGTCATCAAATGAGATAATAATTATAAAGTGCTCAGCATATTGTCGGTCACATAGTAAGTGCTATATAAAGTTTAACTGTTGCTGTTATTGTTATTATTATTATCAATGTCTTTATTTCATACACCCATTCCTTTCATTCTGTAATATATGTCTTGAAATTCATATTCTACACAAGGGAAAGGAGTGAATCTTTTCTAAACCTTGCATCCAAACTTGAAACTATGGGGCTGATGGTGAAGTAGAATGTGTTCAGGCCTTAGACTGAGGAAGGAGTGAGTTTTCAATACCAGCTTTACATTTACTCACAGGGCAACTTCAAGCACGGTACTGAATCTCCTTGAGCCTCATGGAGATGATAAGACTCACAATACTTGACTTACAGAATTGCTGTAAACAAAGCTCTTTGTACACCCTAAAGTCCTCTATAAATCTAAGTTGTTACTGCTACCTAGCATTATACTCTGCACATAATAGAGGCTTAATAAATATTTGTTGAACTGAAACACACAGAAGGCATAATCACAAGGAATTTCAAGGTATATATTCTTTTTAAAAATTATGCTGTAAGGTCTTAGTGACTGGAAGATCAAAATTATTCTTAAAATAAGAATTAGGTTATAAACAACACAAGATCATAGCCCATTAAGTGGAACTAGGATGAAACAGACCTTCAGAAGTTATTAGCTTTTTAATTAATTATGGATTTCTCCATTCTTAAGTTATCTCTCCTTTTGCTGATGATGTGGGATAGTGGAAAGAATGCTGAACTTGGAGCCAGGAAAGACTTTGGATCAAATACTGCCTTAGAACCATACTATATTTTTGAACATGGCAAAATCAGTTAATGGCTTTGTTCCTCATCTTCTTAAGCTGGAAAATGGGGATAATAGATACCTATAATTTCTACAAGTGGATATGTGATATACTTTGTCAATGTTAAAGCCCTTTTAAATGTATATATGTATATAAATGTGTATATATAATACATTAATATGTAAGAACTTTGCTTTATATACACATATATATGTATGTGTGCACAAAATAATATGTAATATTTATTACATTTCTACCTACATATACAGTGATATGTATGTATATATGTATATGTATTTATATATGTATTTGTGTGTGTGTGTGTGTGTGTGTGTGTGTGTATCACAGAGGTAGATTAATGGCTCAGTGGATAGAGCACTGGGCCTGGAGTCAGGAAGAACTGAGTTGAAATGCAGGATCAAAAATTTGCTAGCTGTATAACACTGAACAAGTCACTTAACCACTATCTGCCTCAGTTACCTCATCTGCAAAATGGGAATAATCATTGAACTTAACTCCCAGAGTTGTTGTAAGGATCAAATAATAAATTTGTAAAGGGTTTAGCATAGTTCCTGGCACATAATAAGCACATAATAAATGTTTATTTCCTTCCTTCCTTTCGTATTCTCTCTAGTCTAGATAACTCCCCCAAGATATATGCTCTTATAGGTTGGATCCTCAGAGGGTGGCTGCCATTTCTAGGAGTTCCAGTGGCATCTTGTGAGCACCTAGTTCTAAAACTACAAGTCACGATAACTTGTGTGCTTCCTCTTAACATTCAGCTAAGAAACAAAACTAGTTCAAAGCAATGTTATTAAAATGATAGAGATTAACAATTATAATAATAATTACTAACATTTCCAAAGTGCCTACCATGTGCCAGGCACTACACTTTACAATTATTTACAATTATTATCATATTTGATCCTCACAACACTGAGATATGTGTTATCATTACTCTCATTTTACAGATGAGGAAACTGAGGCAGACAAAAGTCAAGTGAGCTGTCCATGGTCATTTAGCAAATGCCTGAGGCCAGGTTTGAACTCAGGTTTTCCTGACTCCAGATCCAGCACTCTAGTCCCTGAGTGAACTAGCTGCCCCACATAAAAATAGTAGCCATAAAGCATTCCTTCCATACACCTTCAATATACTCTCCCACAAATATTTATAGCACCCATGGGAAGGATGGACACAATCTTAGCAAACAATGGTAGTGAACTACACATTCCGGGAAGATGTATAGCCAAGACAACTCACTCCTCTGGTACTTCCAGCTTTCCTCTCTATAGCTAAGGTCTACATTGCCAGGGCTATATCTCTCTGAAGTCCATAGCTAACTCTCTTCTCTACTGCCAGGGGTCATGTTTTTGAAACTGTTTCTAACCTACAAGGAATATCTTTTTGTCTAAGTGTCTTTCTGGAGTGTGTGGCTTATGCTTCCTAATGGATGCAACTGAACCGATGGGTAACTGCTCTGCTTGGCAAGTAGTTTTCTTGCAAAATGCTGAGAATGTAAGAGTTAAAAATTCTCTCCTCACCCTCAGGAGTTTTTCTCAGTGGTCAGGTTCTTCCTCATCTGCTAAATTCTGTCAAAACTGCCTTGATTGACTCCAGGATCTCTAGTATCTATTTAAATGTCTATCTTCTGTCAAACAAGAAGAAGTTTCCCCTCTAATCAATTAAGGGCTTCATTATTCCTAAGGTGTCAACACCTCATTATCATGGTAAAAGGGGAGGGGAGAATCAGATCTAAATCCCCCCATCTTACAACTAATGATTGATAGACATATTATTAGTATGGCATTTTCCATACATTATCAGAAGGGTCTTTGATGTTCCATTTTTCTTAGCTTTTTCTTTGTTAAAATGAAAGAGGTGAAGAGTGCAGGGGTCTGTGCTTGGCTTCATACTGTTTAATATTTCTATCAGTGATCTGAATAACAGCATAGATGGTATACTCATCAAATTTGCAAACAGCATAAAGTTGGGAGAGATAGTTAACACACTGGATGACAGAATCAGGATGCAAAGAGATCTTGGAATTCTACAGAATTAGACAGAATCTAATATGATGGAATTCAATGAAGAGAAATGTGAAGTCTTGCACTTGGGCCCAAAGAAAAAGAAATCAACTTCACAGTTATAAGATAATGGATGAATACATAAACAACATATCTTTCTGAAAAAAAAAAAGACCTAATGGTTTTAGTGAATTTTAAATTTAATATGAATGTAATATGTCAGTCAAAATGAAATGCAATCTGAAGCCCCATTAACTTTCAGTAAAAGGGAGATGATATCCACACTATATTCTCTATCATCAAACTTCTTCTTTTTTTGTTGTTGTTGTTTTAGGCAATTGGGGTTAAGTGACTTGCCCAAGGTCACACAGCTAGTAACTGTCAAGTATTTGGTCTGAGGTCGGATTTGAACTCACGATCTCCTGACTTCAGGGCCGATGCTCTATCCACTGCGCCACTTAGCTGCCCCTATCATCAAACTTCTTTAGGGTATTGTGTTCAGTTTGAGGTGCCACAGTTTCAAAAAGGACACTGATATTCTGGAGAGTGTCCAGAAAAGGGCAAGTAGGGTAGTGAAGGGTCTGGAACCCTTGAGGTATGAGGGCCAATGAAAGGAACCAGACATATTTCACCTGGAGAAAAGAAGATAGGAGTGGAGTAGGAGGTAGGGAGTCAAGATAGATAGCTTCTGTAACTGAAGGGCTGTCATACAGAGGAGGAATTAGTCTTGTTTCATTTGATCCCAGAAGGCAGAACCAGCAGCAAGTGAAAATTACAAAGAAGAAAATGTAGGCTTCATGTTCCAAAAAAGTTTTCTAATAATTAGAGCCATTCAAAGGTGCAATGGGTTGCCCTTAGCAGTGATGGTTTCCTCCCCCTTAGAGATCTTTATTATTTTTTTTCTTTTTTAGAGGCAATTAGGTTTAAGTGACTTGCCCAGAGTCACACCGCTAGTAAGTATCTAAGGCTGGATTTAAACTCAGGTCCTCTTGACTCCAAGGCCAATGCTTTATCCATGGTGCAAGAAAGATGCCCCCTCAGAGGTCTTTATACAGAAGATGGACAACCATTTGTGGGGTTTATTATAATGGGGATTCATTTAACATATAGGTAAGACTAAAGGGCTTCTGAGGTTCTTGCCCATTTTCTCTTTTCAAATTTTGTTATTTTAAGATATTGGGAAAAATTATGATAAAACACACATGTACTTACACACTCACGTTCACCTGAATGAGAGGGTGAGGAGTTAAAGAATTCCAGACCTATGATTTAATAACCTTGAAAAATGCCATAATACTATTAAGGAGAAATAAAAAGAAAAATGCCATGTGTAGAAATTCCTACCACTTATGCAAATGAGTGTCTGGAATCTAAATTTTAAAGGGTTACATTGGGCACTCAGAAATTAAGTGACTTTCTCATGGCCCCATCGCAAGTAAGTGTCAGAGGCAAGTTCTAAACCTTACACATTCTGCTTTAAAGGCTCACCACCTACCCACTGTCATATTACCTCACAAAGCACTATATGAATCTTCATTATTATTTCAAAATGAAACAAAGTAGAAATAACTATTATTTGAGCAACAAACTCATGTTTAATAATATGTCTTGAAGTAGTTTGTCAAAAAATACTAACTTTGACTCAAGGTCAAGTTTAGATCAATAAATGTAATAATATGAGAAATAAATCTGTGATTTACTAAAAACTTCTGTTAAGATTTAAATATTATTAATGCTGACCACAACATGGGGTGGCAGGAGCCATTGTATGAGCATGAAGGGAAACATTAAGGTTCCACAGCTGTGACGAATGCATTGCTTATGAAGCTGCAGAGTTGTGTACCATAAAAAAAAAAAAAAAACTCACTGTAACTGCTGGCTGTGATTATCTGGAGAATGCTACAGTTAGTTAATGACAGCTTTGACTGGAGATGAATCACAGTTTCTAGTGGATAATAATGGTTTTAGAAAGTAAACAATACTTTTTCTCTCTTTCTCTCTCTGTCTTTGGTTCAGAATGAGGGTCTTGAAATGTCAAATCAAGTTTCATAAATGCATTTTCTTTTCTAAACTTCTGAATGTCATTTATTTCAAAACCAGATTTTTCTCTTAAGTTTAACTGTAATTTATGACTTACCCATACATAATTAGCTTAGAACTTGATTGCCTCCATTTAAAAGGAAGGAAACAAGCTATTAATTATAGACTGGGGCCCAAACTGATGGGAACATCAATACCTTTACTGCAATTTTCACAATAAATCCTAGCCCATAAAGCCTCATGCATGCATTCTGGAGGTGGGACAAGTTTTATATCAATTAACATGGAGACAATACATTGATTCCCTGCTATGGCATTATTAAAATGAACTGATGAGGCAGCTCCAAGGAAAAAAAATGGCACAAAGTGGGTGTTCTGCTAGAATAATCCATGCCTTTTATAAATCCAAGAAAAAAAATACTCATTTCCCAGTTTCTATTTTTCTTTCATATTTTCTTTTTTATGTAAAAGATAAAATAAAGATTTGAGCAATAATGTCAATATAAACGTCAATAGGCACAGTGATTACAATCACAGCAGTAAAATTTGATGCTCAATTCCCTCCAAATCTGTTTTGACTGTGGGATTAAATGTTGATTCAGGATTGCAAAAGGTTTCCTTTTTGACAGGAAGAATTGCATAACTTGTATTACTAGGTGAATTTGTTTTACTTTATCCTATTCTGTATGTGCAAGAGGTGAGGTTCCTTAACCTGTGTGGTTAGGCAGGAATATAGGCATTGGTCACTAGGCTGTCATGAGAAGGAAGGAAGGAAAAAAGGAAGAAAGGAAGGAAAGAAGGAAGGAAAAATAATAATTGACACTTATGTGGTGCTTTAAGATTGTATAAAGTTTGTTATACATATATTATCTCATTTAATCCTTCCAATAGCTCTTTGATGTCGATGAAAACTATTATCCCAATTTTACAGAGAAGGAAACTGAGATTCAGAGAAAAGTGGTGCCCACGATCAAAATATTAGTAAATGCTTGAGGTGGGATTTGAACATAGAACTTTCTGGCTCCAAGTCCAGGGCTCTATCAGCTTTGCTTGCTAAAGGCTTGTACTTTTTTTTTCTAAAGACACCTAGTAGCACAGAGGTTGGACAGGAGAGCTGTTAAAGATATAATTGCTACTTTGCCTGACTATGCATCAAATATAACCATGTTCATTTAGGGGAAAGTATAATTTTCCCCCTCCTTGAGCAACAGATACCTTTATGTGCTCTTAAAGATAGAAGGTTCCCTTCTGTCCCTTATGTAATGAATTCTCATTTCCCTTTTTGAATATGTAATGAATTTTAATTTTTTGTAAGGCCTATATTTTCATATCTGAATACATGTCAGTATTCTAAGACTAGTGTTTTTTTAAAGACCTCTCTTAATCAGAGGAGACATCACATAATCATAGATATTAATTATTGAAAGAAAAATCATTTATTAAGTATTATATGCCTAGAAATGTGCCACAGTTACAGAAAGGCAATATAGGATGGATAATGATCAGAGAGCAGAGCTCAAAGTCAGAAAGACATGGGTTCAAGTCCTGAGTCAGACATATACTACCTGTGTGACTTCTATGTCCCAAGCACTGTGCTAAGCACTAGAATATAAATGCAAAAGTAATCTTATATTCTGATAGAAACAAATGCCATATGTAAAGCAGAGCAGTAGCCAAGAAAGCCTGAGTTAGTTGAGGAAGGTGAATGGAATAATAGTGTAGCTTATTGACATACCCTTTTCAGAGTCACAGTACTGAATTAATTATAGCTCTTAGATTAAGAGGTGGAACATGGAAATGGGTGGTAGTTGGGGTGGTGAGAGGACAGAAAGATGGCCCAGGTAAAGGTGAAGTCACAGGCTTCCAAAGAGTTCAGAGCCGGAGATGGTCTGTGATAAGCCTCAAGCTATGCCTCTCTTAATGCAGCTTGCAAGCTTATTGTGTTAGTGTGTCATCTAAGGGCATAGATGATTCTATCCTATGTTAGAAGTTAAGGACCACCAGATTTGGATGTCTGAAGACAACAATAATCACTACACCATGCTCTAAGGAGCAGATGTGTTTTCATCTGGAAATGTGGAAAATAAATTTCATGTGGAAATGAGGAAACCAAAGTCTGTGGAAACAACATACCACCATATCCTTTTTGTTTATTCTTTCTATATTAGGGCTAAGGTGACCTCCTTTTGTTAATTGTTCAATGATTTGAGTGCCTGATTTTATCCCAACTTCAGAACTAAACTAACAGGTTGATGGTATCAAGTCTTCTGTTAATAGGTGGTATCTACAGAGAATAGTCTTCAGATTCTGGTTCAGCCTGAGTAAAGAAGAGTTCCCCACAACCACAGCCATCCATCAATGTAATGAGTTCCCTCTTTACTAGAGATCTTCAAATAGAGGCTAAGTAATCATTGATCTGGAATGTTGTCATGAGAATTCATGCTTCAGGTCAGATTTGAATGTTTTATAAGGTGATTCATAAGGTCCCTTTCATTTATGAAGATATCTAATTATATGGGGAAATGACATCTCTAAAATTAGTGAATAGATGCAAAGTTTAGAGTAATTCTTAATAGCAACTAAAATAATTTCACCAAAGTCCATTCTGAAATACATCTGCTTCAGGTGAAAGAGAGTATGTAGGGACGTAAGAATTTGCATAAGAAAGTTGCATTCATTCTTAAGATATGAATCAAGGTACTGAAATATCATAGAAAAAATTCTACGGGTTCAGAAATCCAACATTTATTATATTTGTGGTGCCTGATCTGCCCTGAAGGTTTGGAGTAGAATCAAAGGGTGAAGACAGGAATATAATTCTCCCCATGTTCCTTAAATTTTAGTTCTTTTCATTATATATCCTCCTGTGTTTTGGAGGAATCATAATATAAAAAGAATGTATGTATGTTCTGCTTCAAACCTTTTTAAAGAATTCTAAAATTGGAAGCAGGGAACAAATTACAAAAGATGACTTTGAAAGTCCCTGATGATGCTGGAAATAGGATTTTTTACATTCAGGAACATAGGCGATTTAAAACTTTGAGACCCATTGGATAAAACCAAGAATGCTAGTGTATCTGCCTTCCTCCTCTCCACTGACTTAACAATATTCAAAACCAAAATTTTGGTCATGTATTTCTCACTTCAATCCTTCAAAAGTAGTGAATTTTTGAACTTCAAATTAAAGCAAATTTCTCATTAAGCAAATTATATGGTTTGTTTTTAATGATATGTTGATATCTTTAAGGAGTTGATTCTTCTTTTCTGGGAGAACATTTTAGCACTATCTCCATACTGCTACTAAATCAAATGTTTTAGGCACAAGAAGGCATAAATGCCATTCACATAGCAATTTATGTTCTCTACATACGTACTTCAGTAGTGCTGTAATCTAAGTTTTTGCATATTCTTCCCACATATGTTGTTTGTATTTGTGGGAGTGTATACCATAAGTGTTTAGGATGAATGTTTTCTAACTAATGATCTTACTATGCCATTTTAGTAACAAAACAAAACAAACAAACAAAAAAACAATGTGAGCTAATTTAGTCTGCTGAAGGTATTTATTTTCTGCTATTTGTTTAAACAAACACATATACCTTTGACATAATAAAGTAGAAAACAACCTTAAAAGCCCTACCACAATGAGGTTTCTCTTATGTATATATTCAGATTTTATAGGATTCCTTGAAAGCCAAAAAGCATAATATCAAGAAAAAGGCAACCAGGATGGTAAAAATCTTTAAGTTAACACCATATGAGGATCTTTTGAAGGCACTTGGAATATTTAGTCTGGAGAAGAAAAAATAGGACATACATGAAAGTTTATTTCAAATATTTAAAGGGATGTCATGTGGAAACAGAAACTGACTGGATTTGCTTGGTCTATACAAGCAATACTAGGAGCAATGTGTGGAAGTTATAAAGAGTCAGATTTAGCCTTTAGATTAGAAAACAATTTCCTAAGCATTAGAGCTAGTCAAAAGTTAAATAAGGTGCTGTGGGAGACAGGTTCCCCAAAAATGAAGAAAATTTTTCCCCAAAGGAGCTCAAAACTACCTTACCCAGCAAATGTTCCATCCCCTCAAAAGCAGAAATATATGTCAGACAAGGGCAACACATATTTAGGGTTTAAAATAGTGGATAAAATGTTACACAGGTTCATGGGTCAAAATCATGAGTGGTATTGCTTATAAAACAATCACAATCAGTGAAGGACAAACATTTGTAGAGAGATTAGTGGAAGATTCAGTAAGCAACATCACTTGAGAATAAAATTATAAGTAAGGTGTTGTGGAATTCTCAGAGTCCCAAGGAATCTCCCCCACCAGATGTACCTGAGGATTGCAAGTCAGTAATTTCAAAGAATGGCTAAAAAGAAAATAGTAAATTTATTCAAATCTACCTTAGGGAGGAACTCAATGGAAAGTGACTCTCTGAACAAAGGATTACTGTTGCTTTAACTAGAATTTTCACCTCAATATATAGCTCCCCTTTTCAAAGGTTACACATATAATAAGTAGCACTCTGTGGCAATTTTGGTCAAATAGGTAACACTTTTCAAAGGAGAAGGAGGAGTAAAGGAAGGGAGAAACAAAAGGGGAGGAAATGGGGTATCTGGAGTACCATTTGCTATGTAGCTGTTAGGAAACACTTAAAGGATGGGAAGGTGATTTCTTTTTAAGAACAGTAAAAGAGAGGTGAAGTTACAGGAAGCTTTTGATATTGGTCTATTCAAGGACAGGAAAGGAGAGGGGGAATTTACAATCACTTTTACCACAATGATTAAGGCCATTTGTTCTATAGTGTCCTTATAATGTTTTTCTCCTTCAAAAGCAATGAGTATAAACAAAAAAACAACATAAAGTATTTTATTTAAAAAACTCGACTCCATCATTTACAATGGAGCTTTAGCATATGAAATCACAGTTTCTGATATACTCATTTAAAAAGTAAAAATAGCAATAATGAAAACCAAAAAAAAAATGCAGAGGTGGAGAGCAGCTAGACCAAACAAAGCATACAAAGAAAAGAAAATCTGAGTAGGCAGTGACAAAATGTTTAGAATACTAATGAATTGATTTTCAAGCATCTGAAAAAGTGGAAGATTCCAAATATTTAGAAAAATCTTGGACCTGATCTCTCACACACACACACACCAAATAATCAAGAGAATATTAGCAACCATTGACTCAAATGATTACACTATCAACTTTACAAAAAAATTCCATTTGGATAATCTATACATGAATCATGGGCATACTTGATGAATATATGAGTAGAAAATAAGTTTTTACAAATGATAGCTTTCATTAGACCATATTTGTATAATCCCACAAATATCTGAAAA
The DNA here is from genome assembly GCF_900497805.2 of Vombatus ursinus. Classification (NCBI taxonomy): domain Eukaryota; kingdom Metazoa; phylum Chordata; class Mammalia; order Diprotodontia; family Vombatidae; genus Vombatus; species Vombatus ursinus. The sequence continues at coordinate 13,879,314 of NW_020954687.1, forward strand.
CAGATAATACAAGATCCCACTGCCACAATTACATTTTGATTGTGTGTATAATTATATGTAGATATAGATGGATAGAAAAGCACTTTATTAAGAAGAACAAGACTCCACTTTAAAGACTCTTGTCCAACAACTCCTGACCTCCTTTTAAATACAGTAAAAATCATACAGTATTTCTTTAAATAGGTAACAACTGATATAATTTTCTTTGATGGCCATCTGATTATTAGTATCAAACAAGGCGTAAAACAGTGATATATATACTGAGAAAATATGTTTGCTGAAATCATGGAGAATGTTCAGCATAGAGTTTAAATGGAAAATGGATTCTCTATACAAGGGTTCTTAACCTTATATTTGTGATCTTGTTTTTAAAAACTTTTAATAACTGTATATTACATAAATGGTTTCCTTTGCAATTCTATGCATTTTGTAGTTTCAATTTAGAAATATTAATCAAAGGGTTCATAGACTTCTCCAGACCATCAAAGGTACATTTGATTAAAATTTAAAAAAAAAGTTAAGATCCCTGCCCTATAGATGATGAGAATCTACATATGGTAGTGTATTGATTGCATTAAGCCTTCAAACATCACAAGCAGTAGCAAACACACACACACACACACACACACACACACACACACACAAATGGTATATCTATTCATCGAGAGAAAACTAAGTAAATCAATAACTCCTATTATTCAGACAAGGATATTCAGTTGGATAGATGGCTAATAGAGTTGGTCTATCGGTACATATATCTTGATATCGCAGTTGCACAATTAGCTAGCACCACAATTAAACATAAAGAGGAAACAGTATTGGATTAACTCTTGGAAATTGTGTTGTTCTTTCCATTAGGAATTCTTGAAATGCTCTATTTCATTAACTATCCATTTTCCCCTCAAGGATTATACTCAGTTTTGCTGGCTAGGTTATTCTTGGTTGTAATTCTACCAGCTCATTTGCCATTTAGAATAACATATTCCAAATTCCCTGCTTCTTTAAGATAGTAGCAGCTCAATCTTGTGGAATCCTGACTGTGGCCCCAAGGTGTTTAAATAGTTTTCTCCTGGCTTCTTAGAATATTTTCTCCTTGACATAGGAGCTCTGGAACTTGGCTATAATATTTCTGGGAGTTTACATTTTGAAATCTCTTTCAGGAAATGGTGGGGAATTCTTTCAATTTCTGTTTTGCATTCTTTTTGTAAGTAATCAGGACACTTTTCCTTTATGTTATCTTGAAATATAATTTGTAGGCTCTTTTTTTTTGTCATGGTACTCAGTCCAATAATCCTAAAATTATCTCTTTTTGATCCATTTTACAAGTTAGTTGTTTCTCCAATTAGACATTTCACATCTTCTCTTTTTTCACCCTTTTGACTGTTTTATTACTTCTTGATGTTTCATGGAGTCATTAGCTTTCACTTTCCAGTTTCTAGTCTTTAAGGATTATTTTCTTCAGTGAGCTTTTGTACCTCTTTTTCTACTTGGCCAATTCTACTTTTTAAGGAGTTTTTTTTTTTTCCTTTAGTAATGTTTTGTACCTCTTTTACCATTTGTCCAATTCTGGTTTTTAAGGTGTTATTTTCTTTAATATTTTTAGTCTTTTTTTTTAACCGAGCTATTAATTCTCTATTCACACTTTTCTTGCATAATTTGCATTCCTTTTCCCAGGTTTTCCTCTACCACTCTGATTTTTAAAAAAAAAATCTCTTTCTTTAGCTCTTCCAGGAATATTTTTTTGGACTTGTGTTAAGTTATTTTTCTTTGAGGCTTTGTGTCTAACTTTTTTCATATCACTGTCTTCTTCTTAGTTTATGTCTTGATCTTCTCTGTCATCATAGTAGCTTTTTATAGGCAGGGATTGTGTGTGTGTGTGTGTGTGTGTGTGTGTGTATTTACTCATTTTCCAATCTACTTCTCAACTTTGAATTTTATGTTAAAGTTGCACTCTGCTTACCTGGGTGTAGTGGGATACTGTTTCAAACTTCAGGCTTTTTTGCACTGCTATTTTAATAACTAGTTCTAGAGGTTTGCAAATTTTCAGTGCTTTCAAGGTGTTTCAATGCAGGGAGAGGTGTGGTCACTGCCCTTCTGGTCTATGCTCTCGTCTCTACCAAGGGAGGGTCCCCACTCCCTTGTAGCCTCCAATGCTAGTCTCCTCTCTGCTCTGGAACCAGAGCTTTTGTGAACAAATGATTCCTCTCCACCCTGGAACTGAGACCTGCAACTGGATATGGGCAATGAAGTTGCCAAACAGCACATAGCCCTATATCCAGTACTAGCACTGGGGACCCCAGTAATCTCTTTCTGGTCAGTTGTCCAGTCTCCTTTCTATCTCTGTGGTGAGAGCTCCTGAAGCTGCTGCTGCTGCTACTACCACCACCTCCAAGCACCTGGCTGGTTTTGCCACTGCATGTGCTCCAGGCTAGTCCATATCACAGTATCACAGACCTCACTTTCTTACCTCTTAAATTTCTTGGGCTAGAAAAAAGTGTCTCACCTTGACCCAGATGTTCCACTCCAGAATTTGATTTGAGGCACAATTTTTAAGTTATTTGGAAGTAAATATCGGGAGAGCTAGACTGTAGTACTTCCTTTACTCTACCATGTTGACTCCTTGTGCTATTCTTTTAATATCCTGACACTTTTTCTCGAAATAAAAACTCATCTTTTTTATCAATATTGTACCAGTGATGCTATATAGGATTAAGCTCTAGATCACCCAGAGGATTTGGAGAACCTCATGGAGGCCATAAGTAGGCTTAAACATATTACCAACCAAGAATTAAGCAAGCAAAACAGTGGAAAGGATGTAACCCAAGAGATACATAATCAGAAAAGAAGGTAAATCAGACATGTATCATGAGTAAATTATTAGGTGGACAGGCTTTGTGTTCCATTGTTATAAAGAGAAATAGAGGAAACTCTATTGCACATTGGATAGATCCCATAGGATGTTTTATAGAAAGATATATAAAGATAAACCAGATAGTATGGAATAGTTGTGATTGGTGTCACTTCCCAGAATGGTTTGAGATCATAGATTGATTGAAGTATTAACTTATTACAAAGTTTAAATACATATTGTATAATTGCATATTGTTTTCTCTTTAGTTGTTTCAGTCATGTCTGACACTTCATGACCCCATCTGAGGTTTTCTTGGCAAAGATACTGGAGTGGGTTTTCTATTTCCTTCTCTATCTCATTTTACAGATGAGGAAGCTGTGGCAGACAGGGTTAAGTGACTTGCCTAGGGTCACACAGCTAGTGTCTGAGGCCGAATTTTAATTCAGTTCTTCCTGACTCCAGGCCCAGTGCTCTATCCATTGTGCTACCTAACTACCCCATAACTGTATAAATATAAGGACATATTTCTAAATTTATACCAGTATTAATTTTAGCCATTATGCTAAATTTGACATTGGTAGATCAAACTTAAATTCATAAGGCAGACTCCCTAAAAGTTGGTAATATCTTTTTGGTTAATGCACCTCCAAAGTGGGTAGCTGCTACCCAATGGAGATGGTACCAATCAGATTACGTACTTCAGGTAGAAATGTTTTTTCTACACAGGCTAGGATAATTGAGAAATATGATCAAACACATAATACAGGTATTATTGTAACTTTGTCTATAATTTGAATGTCTTGATTTTATAAGAGAAAAACTACTGACCTGGATTACACGCTTAGTTGCCTCTGCCTATATTATTAAAATTAATATAACAAGAAAAATAATTGTTAGTATGGCATTAATTAACTGTGTGCTTATTATATATGAGAGAAAAAAAGAATCAAAAGAAGATTAAAAGATATAAGAGTTAAGTATATGATAAGTATAAGCTCTCATTAACTTCACTTCTTTTCAGTTAGTTTATTATATTTAACTCTAGTTTTAACTTTTGTTCACCTATTGAGATTCCAGAAAATGAACATGGAGCTTAACCTGTCCACAGCCACTATATGTCATTACAAATTTGACATGAGAAGTCTTCAATACACTTTATCATCAGAACTGTACCATAGTCCTCACCCTCTACTTGCAAACTCTAGACTAAGATATATTAGGACTCTTGAGCTCTATTAGAACTCTTATTTTTATACAGTACCTCGGCGAACACTTTTAGTGGTGATGATGATTTATCATGATAGTAACATCAAATCTATTTTTTTTCCTTAAGCAAACCAGTTTAATGCTAAGCATTTGGGAGACAGAGAGAGACAGAGACAGAATCTTCCCATGTACCTTAGAGTCTTGGTGTCTTCATGGATAAAATGTAAAATATTTGGTTTAAAAAAAATAATAATTAAAACATGAACTTCAGAGGTTCAGGTTGGGCAAGGCATGATTTAGCCAAAGTTTGCCTAGAAAAGTCTGAAGGTTTTAGTTAATTTCAAGCTTTATGAATCAGTAGAGTATTGTGTCAGCCAGAATACATACCAACCCCTTTGTACACTGATATTGTCAGAGTATTCTGTGCTTTTTTTTTTTTTTTGGTAGCACAGTTGAAAAAAGATATTGGTAAGCTGGAGCATATACAGAGAGAGTGACCAGGATGGTCAGATGTGTTTAATGTACGATATGAGGATTAGTTGAAAGAACTGGGCATGATTAGCCTAAAGAAGAGAAGGCTGAAGGAGCGATAGAATAGCTTTCTGCAAGTATGTACAGGGATTTTATATGGGAAGAGGATTATACCTGTTCCATTTGGCCCCAAAGGACAGACTAGCAGCAATGGACGGAAGTGTCAAGACAAATTTAGAGTTGATGTCAGAGAAGTTTTCCTAACAATTACAGCTCTCTGAAAGTGGAATGGTCTGTCTTGAGAAGTATTGGGTTCTCGTTCCCAAGCCATCTTCAAATGCTGGAGGTATGATTACTTGCCAGGTATATTATAGTGGGAATTCTATTATATGTGGACTGATTATTGAGTCCCTTCCAACTCTCCAATTCTGTGAATTTTTAGAGACAAAATTGAGTTCTAAAGTCACTTCTATCTCCAAAACAATATGAACATAGCTATGATTAATCTAATATTAATATTTGATACAATTAACTATGATGTGCTTATTATTTGGGCCCAGGTACTCATTTTGCTTATTAAGATAAATATCTATTATCAGTAAATTTCTTTGAAGTTTATACTGAATGGCTCAAAGACATGAATGTTATGTAAAACTGCATACTTGCATGAGACTGTTGTAAAACTGAAAGCAGTGATTTTAATAATGCAATAAAATGTACTCCTCTTTCCTCTTGTTAAGGACAAATTCCAAAAATCAAAAACATGCTTATCATGCATATTTGTGTTTTACATGTATTATTTATAAGCAGTTGCACCCACTCTTTGTAATCATTCTGCTTCCAACTAAGTAGAGCACCAAGGGTTTTTTTTTTTTTTCTTTTTATATCTAACAAAAGCACAACCCCATAAGCACTGCCAAGAACACTTTAACTAAGAAATATCACGAGCTCACAGGCAGATTAACGAACCAAAGTGGCAAAAAGTCAGCAGGTACTTGGAAAGAAAACTTGTTTGTTTCCCTACTCCTGTGCTTAGTGGAAATTTTCACATGAATTCATTGTATCATCCCAGTTAGATTCAAATAGCAGACTATGTCTTGTAATGAAGTGAGTTGTATTTGCTGTATCCTAACATTTTAATGGTGTTGATTTATTTTTCTGATGAGAGAAATCTTGATATGTCATAAACCAACCAGCTGTTGAACATATCTCGTCTCTCAAAGTTATGGACAAGTCTATATTTATTGCAGTTTATTTCAGGCAACTATTGGTCATGTGCACACAAAGATGCTATATATCACGTTTGGTCATCATCATTTTAAGGTAAAAGCAGTTGAACTATGGAGAACAGGAAAAATGGATTATAGGTCAAAATTCTAAATGTTGATATAGCCTTGATTCAATTGCAAAGACCTAAGTAAACTTTTGCATTTAACCAAGGTCCTCTTGCAAGGCACAGATTGGAAGCATGGAAAATGAAAGGACCCCACAACTCACACTGCAAGTTGTATGGTACTGTCCTAATTGAGGCTAATATAAAATTCTGGAAATTCAAGAAGGAATTTTTCTACTGTTCTTGGAACTCCCTGATGTTTCTTTTTTTCTTTCTTTCTTTCTTTCTTTCTTTCTTTCTTTCTTTCTTTCTTT
>NW_020954687.1:13885498-13903744 GCF_900497805.2 Vombatus ursinus
TTCTTTCTTTCTTTCTTTCTTTCTTTCTTTCTTTCTTTCTTTCTTTCACAGGGTGCCATGACCAACAAATTCATTACCTAGTGGCTGGCCCATTGGTAATAAGTCTCTTCATGAACAGAAGCCAGTCAGAAAGTAGATATAATTATTTTGTTGTGACTTACATTCAGTCTTTCCTGTATGAGATAGCCTAGCTATGCTAACATGAAGCCTTAAAGTAGGACAAATATTGAAATACCCAAAACCTTTAAGGATACAGCAAATGCTGCAACCAAATGTAACGTACACTTTAGCTGAAACATGTAAATTTGTAGAAAATATTCATTGATTGAAAATGTACTGATCTGATGCTGAATATAAATACTACTTGGGCGAAAGTAAAATATATTCTTTATTTGCTCTTTATGGGTTTAATGCCATTTCTTGCTGCATGGGATGTGGGTGTGTGTGTGGGGTGGGGGGGAGTAGACTGGTGGAAATCTTTTTTCTTTCAATGAACAAAAGATTATTTGTCCCTTGCTTTGAAGAAGACTAGTAATATCACAGGGTCATATCTTGACTGCCATGAGTTGAATTTAAGTGAGGCAAAGTTGCACAAAGTCATCAGCCTCACTCTCTCTTCCAGTCACAGAAGTCCAGTGGCAAGACAAAAGACAGAACTGATGATGGCCTGGGATGCAGTGGATGATCTTGGTGTCTTCAATGTCTGACCACGCTCCAAATGCTCCATAACGCCTGCTTCGGTTGCCTTTATGGCCATTGGAACAAATTGTTCTCATCGGCCCATCCTTCTGGGGAAAGTCTTAACATGCTTGGGGTAGATATCCCCCTAATTCGCCAAGGTATTTGAGACCTGTTGGTTACTCTGAACCTGGTTCAGCCCACATTCCAAGCCAGTTTTACAAGGGTGTGGCTGCTGGGCATGCTACAGCTTTTTAGAGGCACAAGTGAGAGTTGGGTGAAGGTAGACACCAAAGGTGAACAAGAAGCCCTGAAAAGTCTCAGCAGCCCTCATAGCAGTCCTCCCTGAACACCCCATAAACCCTAAATAAATGGTATGGGACTCATGGTGACATTGTTACTTGGAGATTAGCATTTAGGTTGCACTATTATCCATTTTTAGTCAAATGTTAATATTGAGAACATAGTCAATAGTAGGCTAGCAGTCTTATCATTAACACACTACCTATGTAACCCTGGACAATGCATTTGGATTCAAAGTGCCCAAGGCAACTTTCTAAGGCTCATTACAAATGAGGTGTCAATTTACACATCTTAGCAGGAGTTTCCATACAGTTGAAATAATAGCTAACTAGATGGATGGTTAGATAGACACAGTGATAGATTATGGACTTGTAATTTCATTGATATAGGAGCTCCACCTCTACCAATGTATGTCTATAACTCTACAACTTATATACTTTCATAAGTTTGCCTAGAGAACTGAGAGATCAAATGAATTCCTTTGATTCACATAGACAGTGTGTATCAGGGCTAGAACTTGAACCCAAGTTTTAATGGTTTCTAGGACGTCTGTCTACAAAGCCATGCTCTGTCTCACAGTATATATAAACACTCTCTCTCTCTCTTTCTGTCTCTCTCTCTCTCTCTCACACACACACACACATCACACACATACATACATAGATATATGATTATATAGACTGCATTTTGTATTCAAAGAAATAGAGAAATCTTACACCTAGACTTTGAAAGAAAAAAAAAAAAACTTGAACTTGAAAGAATTCAGAAGAATAGTTATTGCTAAAGTGAGTGGCTGATGGAAGACAGATTTAAATGATCTCAACTTTGATTTAAATGTCTATTACATCAGATTTTATTTTATTTTAAGTAGCAAACAATGAGCAAGATGCCACCACTTGCATCAGTCATATAAAAAATTGTACAACAGGTTCTAAAAACATAAAGAGAAAAGACAAGGCAATCCGTACTTGCAATCACAGAACATTGTGTATCTGATGCCTGGAATAAGCTCTTTGAAGATGAAAAACTGTCAAATTATCCCAAAGTCTGAGGATGATGGAAAATTCCATAGTTCTATTCTAAGGTCGTATTCTCTGTAAGACCTTTTTTCTTTTTTTTTTCTACATAACTATTTTAAGATTTTACGGTATTGCAAGCATAAAACTGAATTATTCTATAAATAGGAAAAAAAGAAAAAGAAAAGATAAAACCTGATCACTGAGTTTCTACATGATCCAACTTCTGTGATTAGATAAAGAAAGCAGAGTAACATCCATTAATTATGGATACACTTAGTGCAGTATATCTTTTAATCGATTTTTGAGGATTTGAGCTTTTACTTAATAATATATAATTTCAACAGCAAGAGAATGAAGGTTAATTTTTTAAATAGAAAACAGAAAAGACACAAATTATTCCAATGTGTTCTTATATATAATATACAAACTTCAATATGTAACAATGTGGAGGCAGTTGTAGAATTATAATAACTAGAATTGACAAAGGGTATATTTCCTTGTTTTAAAAAATGAAGAAAACATTCTAGCTAGTTCAGTTATTTTTTTCCCCAAATCCATGCCTACAAATATATGTCATGCTATATGAAGAATGAAATGTTGGAGAAGTGAACAAAGTATAAAGATAATTCTATTGCTGTTAATCTATTATCCTCAAAGTAATATTAAAACTGCTAATTAAGCCATTAAGGCTCAGGCCTTTATAGTGCAGTTCAAGCCCTTTCCTGGCATCATATTAAATAACAATATCACAGACTTTGGTATTTATGGTGCAGATAAAAGTGCTACTTTGCCTTTCAAAGTTATCTAATGTGTACCTATAACACTTTTAATTTTGGTATGACTATGTTATGTAATCCTTTTTAAAAGAACATTAACAATTTTAGAAAGAATAGTTTTAGTTGAATGCTAAAGTCAACAGGTAGATTTCAAGAACCTGAGAAATAAATAAAAAGGGAGATGTGGAAGCGAGGAAGGGTGGCCAGATTTTCAGTGATTCCTAAAGCATACTTCAATATAATCATGTACTTGAACTATAATTCAATAAATATTTCATTATATCCCCTATAGTACTAGAATATTATCTCTAATTAATATCCCCTCCTCTGCACATGAGTATATTTAATTGCACAAAATCAGAATTATTTTCTAACTATAATTGAGAAATATCCATTTCAAGTGAAATTTCAAGAGAAAATGAGCAACATGTAAGCAAAATGTAAAGTTTTTGTTGGTTTTTTTAGTTTGTTGTACCATTTCTTTTGTTAGCAAAAATTACTGTGCATGAAAATGACTGTACTTTCCATTTTTTATTTTTTCCCCAATGACATGTTAAAATAAATTTTAACTTTTTTTATAGTTTTGAGTTCCAAATTTTATCCGTCCCTCCTTATCTACCCATCCCCTGCCTGACGTGGTAAGCAATCAGATATAGGTTATACATATGTAATCATGTAAAACATTTTCATATTAATAAGTTTGTACAAGAAGATTCAAATAAAGAAAAAAGAATGAAAGAAAGAAAGTGAAAAATTAGCATACTTCAGTTTATAGTCAAACAATGTCACTTCTTTCTTTGGAGGTAGATAGTATGCTTCATCATTAATCCTTTGGGATTGTCTTGAATCATTGCATTGCTGAGAATAATTCATTTATAGTTCATCAAACAATATTACTGTTACTGTGCACAATGTTCTCCTGGTTCAACTCACTTCACTTTGCTTCAGTTCATGTAAGTCTTTCCAGGTTTTTGTATAATCATCTTGCTTGAGGGGCAGCTATGTGGCACGGTAGATAGAGCTCTGGCCTTGGAGTCAGGAGGACCTGAGTTCAAATCCGATCTCAGACACTTGACATTTACTAGCTGTGTGACCCTGTGAAAGTCACTTGACCCTGACTGTCTCACCAAAAAAGCAAAATATATATATATATACATACACATATATATATATATGTATGTGTGTGTATATATATATATATATATATATCATCCTGCTTGTCATTTCTTATAGCACAACAATATTCCATCACAATCATATACCACAGCTTGTTTTGCCATTCCCCAGTTGATGGACATCCTTTCTATTTCCAATTCTTAACTACCACAAAAGAGCTACTATATATATTTTTGCATGGATAGGTCTTTTTCTTTTTTTATGTCTTTGGAATATATACCTATATATGATATTGCTAGATCAAAAGGTATGCACAGTTTCATAGGCCTTAGGCATACTTCCAAATTGCTCTCCAGAGTGGTTGGATCAGTTCATAGCTCCACCAACATCAATTGCACTTTTCTTAAAGATTCTTTTCTTAAAAAAAAGAAATCTGGAGGCTAAATGAGTGAAGTTTAAATCATAGGGAAAGGATCTCAATAGGGGTACACACTCTAAACATATAAGGTCAATGGGTCATTTGTATTTTTTTCCCAAGTATTCACTATATGATGAAATAGAGATAAGGAGATGTCAGAACTACACTATTAGAAAACAGGCAAACCATCCTCAACTAAGCACCACTCTCAATATCATTGCCTTTGCTTCCTCATCTTTATACCTGGGGTGGGGTATGTCATGGTGCTCCCCATATGCCTCTAGCTTCTTAGAGAGACATACAAGTGATATATTTACTCTAGGAAACCGAAAATCTGACTACCCTACCTCATTTCTACTTTTCTCCTTTTACTCATTTCTTGGGCTGCTTACATCTGCCTTTTGACTTCAGCACTTAACTAAAACTGCTCTTTCCAAAGTTATTAATGTTCTCAAAAAAGCTAATTTTGTTTTTTTTGTATCACCTACATGCCCCAAATTATCCCACTTTCCTCCCCCTTCCCAGAGAGTTGTAACTTATCATAAAGAATCAAAAATAGAGGGGGAAATTGAACAAAATAGAGTCTATTAAAAAATCCTGACATTTCTGTAGCATTCTATGCCATAGTACCTTGTCTCTACACAGGGAGAGGGAAGTGTATTTTCATATCTTTGCTTTCATATCTTTCATATTTTTGAAGCTTGTTCATTTTTAACTCTATTTAACTCTATCACTTATGATTTCATCAACTTCCATGGCTCATAATCAACTCTATTCATATGATTCCTAGAAATATATATTCGATCAATCAGGATAACACACAAGATTTAGCAGCTTCTACATTAAGGGACCAGAGGGCCTGGAGTATGATATTCCAGAGGGCAAAGGAGACAGAATTACAACCAAGAATCACCTAACCAGCAAAACTGAGTATAATCCTTCAGGGTAAAAAATGGTCATTCAATGAAATAGGTGACTTTCAAGCATTCCTGAGGAAAAGACCAGAGCTGAATATAAAATTAGACTTTCAAATACAAGACTCAAGTGAAACATGGAAGAGGTAAGCAGGAAAGAGAAATCATAAGAGACTTATTAAGGTTGAACTGTTTACATTCCTGCATGGAAAGATGATATTTGTAGCTCATGAGTCCTTTGTCAGTATTAGGGTAGTGGGAGAGAAAAAGTTGTATGTATGTATTAGATAGATAGATAGATAGATAGATAGATAGATAGATAGATAGATAGATAGATAGATAGATAATAGATAGATAGAGGGCACAGGGTGAGTTGAAGATGAAGGGGTGATATCTGGAAAATAAAATTAAGGGTTGAGAGAGGATTATACTGGGGGAAAGAGAAAGGGAGAAGTAGAATGGGGTAAATTATCTCACATGAAACAAGAAAAGGCTTTTACAGTGGAGAGGAAATGGGGGAAGGTGAGAGGGAATGAGATTTGGCTTAAGGAGGGAATAACATACACAATGGGTTATGGAAATCTATCTTACCCTACAGAAAAATAAGGGGGGGAAAGGACAAGACAGCAAGGGGTTGATAGAGGGGAGGGCAGATTGGGAGAGGGGATAATCAGAAGCAAACAATTCTGAGGAGGGACAGGGTCAAAAGAAAGAATAGAATAAATGGGAGGTAGGATAGGATGAAGGGAAATATACTTAGTTTTTCACAACATGACTACTATGGAAGTGTTTTGCATGACTACACAAGTATAAGCTGTATCGAGATGCTTGCCTTTTCAATGAGGGTGGGTGGAGAGGGAAGAAGGGAGAAAATTTGTAACCCAAAGTTTTAAAAACACATGTTAAAATTAAAAAATGACATTTGAAGGAGAAAAAAATAAACTCATTAAAATTTTTTTAAAAATTCTGTGAAGTGCTCCAAGGGGCCCCAGGTGGATAAACATCCTGCGACATCCATCTGAAAGGAGCTGAAGAAAGTGAAAGGAAAGGAAAAAAAGGCCAGACTACCCGATCCTACCCCTAGAGTTCCAGTGTTGCTGATTCCAGCGCAATACTAGGTAAGCTACCAGAACCCTATAGCCTCCAACTGCCAATATCAGAGACCCCAGCACACAAAGCCAGGGACTAGGCCCAAGGCACCCAACACAAGAAATTTGGATTAGTACCCTCTGCTCCTCAGAAGGAGAGCTCAATCTCTTTAAAGACCAGGAAATAAACAAATACCATGAGTCAAAAGAAACAAACTATAGATTCATATTATGAGAACAGTGAAGATCAAGGCAGAAATTCTGAAGAGGACAACATTGTCAACAAACCCACATCTGGAACCTCAAAAGGGAATATGAACTAGTCTGAAGCCCAAAAAAGCCTTCTTAGAAGAGCTCAAGAAGGATTTTAAAAGTCAAATGAGAGAGGTAGATGAGCCCTTAAAAAAATACAATTGGCCAATTGGAAAGAAAAAGTACACTGAAGAAAACAAGTCCCTAAAAAATACAACTGGCCAAATGGGCAAGGAGGTACAAAATCTAATAGAAGAAAACAATTTATTAAAAATTAGAATTGGACAAATGGAAGCTAATGACTCTATGAGAGAGCAAGAATCAGTCTAACACAAACAAAAAATTAAAAAATAGATGAAAACATAAAATACCTCATTGGTAAAACAACTAGGTGGCACAATGGATAGAATACTGGCCCTGGATTCAGGAGAACCTTAGTTCAAATCTGGTCTCAGATCAGAGATTTGACACTTACTAGCTGTGTGACCCTGGGCAAGTCACTTAACCCCAATTGCCTTGAAAAAGAAAAAATAAAATCAAAAATCAAAAACAAAAATAAAAACAAAACAAACAAACAAAAAACTGACCGGGAAAATTGATCCAGGAGAGATAATTTAAAAATTATTGGTCTACCTGAAAATCATAATGGAAAAAAGAGCCTGGAGAGTATCTTTCAAGAAATTATGAAGGAAAACTGTGCTGAAGTCCTGGAACCAGAGGGTAAAATTGCCATAGAAAGAATCCACTGATCACCTCCTGAAAGAAATCCCAAATTGAAAACACCAAGGGATATAGTAGTCAAATTCCAAAACTACCAGGTCAAAGAGAAAATACTGTAAGCAGCCAGAGAGAAACAATTTAAATATCATGCAACCACAGTCAGCATTACATAAGACCGTTCAACTTCTACATTAAAAGATCATAGGGTGTGGAACATGATATTCCTAAGGCAAAGGAGCTTGGATTACAACCAAGGATCAACTACCCAACGAAAATGTGCATGATCTTTCAAGACAGAAGATGAATATTCAATGAAATAGGGGACTTCCACACCTTCCTGATAAAAAGACCAGAGCTCAACAGAAAATTTGATCTTCAAATGCAAGACTCAAGAGAGACATAAAAAGGGAAACAGGACAGAAAGATACAATATGTTCTTAATAAGGGCAAACTGTTTACATCCCTACAAGGGAAGATGACACTTTTAATTCTTGAGAACTGTATTGTTATTACACCATGTTAAAGGAGTATAAATAAAGGGGGTGTATATAAGTTGACTTTGATGTAATGATAAAAAAAAATCTAATCAAGTGGGTTAAATGGATCCAAGTAAGTGGATTAATATGATCTAAGAAAATGTATTGAGAGAAAAGGAAAGGAGAAGGCAGACAAGGGTAAATGACATTACAAGAAAAGACACAAAAAACAATTACAGCAGAGGGAAACAAGGGAGGAAGATGAGCATTGTTTGAACCTCACTCTCATCAGATTTGACTCAAGAAGGAAATAACATAAAGGTATAGAAATCTAAATTACCCTATAAGCAGTAGGAGAAAAAAGGGTAAATAAAAGAGAGCAGATAGAAGGGAGGGAAGAAGTAGTAAGGGTAAAGGGGAAGAAAAGGGAAGGGGCTACTAGAAGGGAGGAGGGACTGAGGGAGGCAGTGGCCAAAAGCAAAACACTAGTGAGGAGGGAAAAGGAGAAAGGAGAAAGAAAAGCATAAATCGGGGGGGGGGGGGGGGGAAGGATGTAGAGAAAGACAAAGATAGTAATCATAACTATGGATATGAATGGGATGAACTCTCCCATAAAATGGAAGTGGATAGCAGAATGGATTAAAAACCATAATCCTACAATATGTTGTTTACAGAAAACACATTTGAAAAAGAGTGACATATACAGGGTAAAGGTAAAAGACTGGAGCAGAATACATTATGCTTCAGCTGAAGTAAAAAAAAGCAGAGGTAGGAATCCTGATCTCAGACAAAGCAAAAGCAAAAATAGATCTTATCAAAAGAGATAAGGAAGGAAACTACATCCTGCTAAAAGGCACCATAGACAATGAAGTAATATCATTACTAAACATATATGCACCAAATGGTATAGCATCCAGATTCTTAGAGGAGAAATTCAAGGAGTTACCAGAAGAAATAGACAGCAAAACTATACTAATGGGGGACCTCAACCTCCCCCTCTCTGAACTAGATAAATCTAACCACAAAATAAATAAGAAAGAAGTTAAGGAGGTAAATGGAATATTAGAAAAGTTAGGTATGATAGACCTCTGGAGAAAATTGAATGGTGTTAGAAAGGAATATACTTTTTTCTTGGCAGTACATGGAACATACACAAAAATTGACCGTGTACTAGGGCATAAAAACCTCACAATCCAATGCAGTAAGGCAGAAATATTAAATGCATCCTTTTTAGATCATGATGCAATAAAAATTATAGGTAATAAAGGGCCATGGAATGATAACTAAAAAACTAATTGGAAACTAAATAATCTAATCCTAAAAAAATGAATGGGTCAAACAACAAATCATAGAAACAATCAATAACTTCATTCAAGAGAATGACAATAATGAGACAACATACCAAAACTTATGGGATGCAGTGAAAGCAGTTCTTAGGGGAAGTTTTTTATCTCTAAATGCTTACATAAATAAAATAGAAAAAGAGGAGATCAATAAATTGGGCATACAACTAAAAAAACTAGAAAAAGAACAAATTAAAAATCCTCAATTAAATACCAAATTAGAAATATTGAAAACCAAAGGAGAAATTAAGAAAATTGAAATTAAGAAAACTATTGAACTAATAAATAAAATTAAGAGCTGGTTTTATGAAAAAAAATAAAACAGATAAACCTTTGGTTAATTTAATTTAAAAAAAAAGAAAGAAGCAAAACAAATTACCAATATTATGAATGAAAAGTGTGAATCCATCACCAAGCAAGGGGACAATAATTAGGAATTATTTTGCCCAACTGTATGCCAACAAATTTGACAATCTTAGTGAAATGGATATATATTTACAAAAATATAAATTGCCCAGATTAACAGAAGAGGAAGTAAAATACTTAACCCCATCTCAGAAAAAGAAACTGAACAAACCATTGATGAATTCCCTAGGAAAAAATCTGCAGGGCCAGATGGATTTACAAGCAAATTTTATCAAACATTTAAAAAACAATTAATTCCAATACTATATAGACTATTTGGGGAAATGGATGAAGAAGGAATCTTACCAAATTCTTTTTATGATACAAATATGGTGCTGATACCTAAACCAGGAAGAGTCAAAACAGAGAAAAAAAATTATAGACCAATTTCTCTAATGAATGCGGGTGCAAAAAAATTAAATAAAATATTGGCAAATAGATTACAACAACTTATCACAAGAATAATACACTATGACTACATAGTACATAGGATTTATACCAGGAATTTAGGGCTGGTTCAATATTAGGAAAACTATCAGCATAATTGATCATATCAACACAGAAACTAACTGAAACCACGTGGTCATATCAGTAGATCCAGAAAAAGCTTTTGACAAAATACAACACCCAATCCTATTAAAACCATTAGCAAGTATAGGAATACATAGTCTTCCTTAAAATAATAAATAGCACCTACCTAAAACCTTCAGCAAGCATCATATGTAATGGGGACAAGCTAGAAGCATTTCCAATAAGATTGGGGGTGAAGCAAGGATGTCCATTATCACCACTGTTGTTCAATATTGTACTGGAAACATTAGCTTTAGGAATAAGAGAAGACAAAGAAATTGAAGGTATTAGAACAGGCAAAGAAGAAACAAAGTTATCACTCTTTGCAGATGATATGACGATATACTTAGAGAGTCCTAGAGAATCAAGCAAAAACCTACTTAAAATAATAAACAACTTTAGCAAAATTGCAGGCTATAAAATAAACCTACAAAAATCATTGGCATTTCTATATATTACCAACAAAGCCCAAAAGCAAGAAATAGAAAGAGAAATTCCATTTAAAGTTACTGTAGACAGTAATATTTAGGAGTCTACCTAAGGAACAAACCCAGGAACTATAATGAACACAATTACAAAACGCTTTTTACACAAATAAAGTCAGATCTAAATAATTGGAAAAACATCAGTTACTCATGGGTAGGCCGAGCTAATATAATAAAAATGACAATTCTACCTAAACTAAGTTACTTATTCAATGCCGTATCAATCAAACTACCAAAAAATTATTTTGTAGAGTTAGGAAAAATAATAACAAGATTCATTTGGAATTGCAAAAGGTCCAGAATATCAAAGGAACTAATGAAAAGAAATACTGGGGAAGGTAGCCTAGTCATTCCAGATCTAAAATTGTATTATAAAGCAGCAATCATCAAAACTGCTTGGTAATGGCTAAGAAACAGTGGTGGATGAGTTGAATAGGTTAAGTATACAAGACACAGTAGTCAATGACTATGGTAATTTATTATTTGATAAACCTAAAGATCCCAGCTTCTGGGACAAGAACTCACACTTTGACAAAACCTACTGCGAAAACTGAAAAAAAGAGTATGGCAGAAAGTAGGCATAGACCAAAATCTTATACGATATTACAAAATAAAGTCAAAACGGGTTCATGATTTAGATACAAAGGCTGATACTGTAAGCAAACTGGGAGAGGAAGGAACAGTTTACCTATCAGATTTATCGAAAACAGAAGAATTCATGACCAAACAGGAGATAGAGAACATTAAGAAAAGCAAAATGGATAACTTTGATCACATTAAATTGAAAACTTTTGGCACAAACAAAGCCAATGCAACCAAGATTAGAAGAAAAGTAGAAAATTGGGAAAGAATTTTTACAACCAGTCTCTCTGATAAGAGCCTCATTTTCAAAATATATAGAGAATTAAGTCAAATCTATAAGAATACAAGTCATTCTCCAATTGATAAATGGTCAAAGGATATGAACAAAGAGTTCTTTTGTGAAGGAATTAAAGCCATCTATAGTCATGTGAAAAAATGCTCTAAATCACTATTGATTAGAGAAGTACAAATCAAAACAACTCTGAGGTACCACATCACACCTATCAGATTGGCCAACATGACAAAACAGGAAAATTATAAATGTTGGAGAAGATGTGGGAAAAATGGAATACTAATGCATTGTTGGTGGAGTTGTGAAGTGATCCAACCATTTTGGAGAGCAATTTGGAACTATGCCCAAAGGGCTATAAAAATGTGCATATCCTTTGACCCAGCATAGTACTTCTAGGGCTATATCCCAGAGAGATCATACAAATGGGAAAAGGACCCATATGTACAAAAATATTTATAGCAGCTCTTTTTGTGGTGGCAAAGAATTGAAAATTGAGAGGATGCCCATCAATTGGGGAATGGCCGAACAAATTATAGTATATGAATGTAATGGAATACTATTGTGCTATAAGAAATGATGAGCAGGCTCACTTCAGAAAAACCTGAAAAGACTTGTATGGCCTGATGCTGAGTGAAATGAGCAGAACCAGGAGAATGTTGTACACAGTAATAGCCAATGACTAATATTGATAGAATTAACCCTTCTCAGCAATGCAAGGATCTAAGACATCTCCAAAGGTCTAGTGATGGAAAATGCTATCTACAAAGAAGAAAGAACTATTGAGTTTGAATGCAGATCGAAGCATAGTATTTGCTATTTTTTTCCTTCTGTTGTGTTTTGTTTCCTCTTTCTGGTGGTTCCTCCTATTGATTCTAATTCTTACGACATCAACTAATGTGAAAATATGTTTAATAGGAATGTATATGTATAGCCTATATCAGATTGAGTGCAGTTAAGGGGAGGTAGGTGGGGAGGAAGGGGGAGAAAAATTTAAAACTCAAAAGCTTATGGAAATGATTGTTGATAATTCAAAATAAATTAATAGAAAGAAAAAGAAAACATGGACGATAATTAGACTGAATGAGGAGTGGAATGTTTTCAATCTGTGCTGATAGAGGAAGTGTTTACATGGATCAACCAAAGTAACAAAGAAGACTCAAAATATTTATTTTGTAGAATTTGGAAAAAATGATAGCAAAATTTCTGTGGACAATAAAAGTTTACAAAAATACTAAAGGATATCTTGAAGATTAGATTAAATGGGAATTTGTCCTATATCTGAAAACATTTTTACATGCTTGAGTTATCAAGAATTATCTGATATTTGGGAAAACTGAAAAATGAACTAACAGAAATAGGTCTAAACACATGTAAAGTTTTAATATATGAGAGCATTTTTAGTAAGTGATGAGGAAAGTAGTGATTGTTTAATATCCGTTGTTTATTGAGAATAAGCAAAGGAGATTCTTTTATGACACAGGAATTTTTTGAATAGGCAGGGTTGAATGTGGGTCCACTCCTAGGACTGTCTCTTGTTATACAAACTTGGTATGCTGAAGGCTTAAACCACACTCTGTTACAGTTTAACAAGTTATTCAAAACTCAAGCAAGCTTGCCAATGTGACATAGTTACAAATCCACATTCCTCATCCTGAGTAGACCCTCCTGGTTAATTTTTAGAAACCTTTTTTTGCTACTAGTTTATGTTTCTTGACCCCATCCTGCCACCAGCAACAAGACAGCTGCCATGGCAGAAGTTTTTATCTTGAAACCCTGTGTAAATGTGGAACCTGAATAGCTCTGTGTCTTTTACTTAAGAGAACATCCCAATACTCTTCTATGCCACCACCCATCGTGCCACCTCGTGGGACAGTGGGAACAAGTGAAACCACATGTGATGCACTTGGCTGCAAACATCAATAAACCATTCTAATGTATCCTCATGTCTTTTTTGTGAGCATTCACCCAAATTAGCCCTAAATTTAAACGTCATTCAAGAAAGAGTTTTTGAAGCTTAATATTTAAAGTACATATTGCTTTCAGAATATTTTTAAATTTCAAATGATTTGCTCAGATAGTATCAAGTCATCTGAGTAATTAATATAGGATGTTTTAATGTCCTCAATCCTGTTGAGAATAGGGTGATGAGTGAAGGTTTCCCCTTTCTCTTTATTTGTGTAATTTAGGGAATAGTTTTAATACAAGCTAGGCAAGGATAACTTATTAGATACATATGACAGAGGTTTTTTGGTTTTTGTTAAGCAGTATAATCTGTGACAGGCATGTGTAAGGGTAGAGGTATATATGTCTTTGTATGCACTGATAAACTAATGTGAAGCAAACAATGTACAATTATTTCATGGCCTTTCATCTGTATGAAGCCTGGTTGCTCAGATAGCACTGACTTATGCAAAAGAGAGCAATAGGTTCCATATGCATTGTGCAATGTTTCATCCTGTATAACTTCAACACAAAACCCCAAAAGAGGGATGCTAAATAGAACAGATGAGAAATGTCTCATTGCCGGTTAGCTCAAATTTGCAGCAAGACCTCAAAGGTATGCTGCCATGATCACTGTGTATTCTGGACCCCATCTTCTGCGGAACATATGACTGTAGCAGAGAAAAAGGGATAGGATGAAGACAGTTAGCATCTTATTTCTTATCAGCAATAAGAAAAGTGAAGAGAAAAAAATAGTTGGAAGGTAGATTTTTATGAAAAACCTTCCAGATAACAAGAGAGAGCTGCTTTAGTTTTCATAAGGGTACTTGTAGGAATCTACTAACTGTATATCAACCTCAAGGCAGATAAACACACTATGAAAAAAAAGGACTAGAATAGGATTTCCCAGAAATAGAAATCTGCTTGGCCTTCTAACATCCCCCCATTTCTTGCCCCAGATGGCTAACAGTTGTAGCAACTTGGTATTTTAGCAGTGTATTCAGCATTAAGAGTGAACAAAAAGGACAGCAGACAACCAAATATCTCAGTTTAGCAAGGCTAAAGGGAGAAGAGAACATGCCAATAGCCTGCAGAGATCGATCTACGTTTATATTTCTTCTGCCAAGAATTGCTTGTGCACCAGTGAAGTTTTCTTTTCCTGTCAATATCACCTAGACTCTAATTTCATCTCCTTTTCTCGACCTGCCACATGACTCCCCTGGGAGACCTCTGCCTTGGGGACCTCCTTTCCTCATTGGTGACTCCCCACAGCCACTTTTTTGAGAAAAATCCCAACTCTGTTTTCCCCATTTTCACCTAGATGTTTCTCAAGACTCCATCTATTTCTCTTCGCCTGCCACAGTGCTCTTTTCCTCCTTTCTTCTTTCCAGTATTCCTGGAATGTATTGCTTTTTCTCATTAAAACATAAACTCTTTGAGGTTAGGGGATTATCTCACTACGTTGTATTCGTATCCCTATATCACTTAGCACACTGCCTATAGTTAAGAGTAAATACCTAATTAATGTCTCATCTATTTATTTATCTTATGAAAGGTTTGGATGACAGCCATTTTCTCCAGCTTATTAGAAAGTCTGAAGTGTTTCTCAAAACAATGGAAGAATTCAATCCATTCATACTCAAAATTAAAGTTATCATTTGTTAAATTTAACCTAGTCTTTTCCATTCGTGGTTCATCATCATCATCATCAATGTTACTGTTGTTGTTGTTGGTTTTGGGTTGGGGATGAGAAAGAGAAATAGTATATTATAGCGAACAAAAGCAGTTTTTCAAATCGGCAAAACCTGGATTCAAGTCTTGTCTCTGACACATGCTAGTTGCAATGACTGTGGCTGACAAGTTACTTAATGTCTCTTTAGCTCAGGCAGTTCTCTAAGCCTGATTTGCATTGATGAATGGATTTTTCATGATAAGAATTTCCCCAACACTGATGAATTAAAGGACGAGATCATAACAAATCTTTCTTATTTCTCTAATACATATTCTTTTCTAGCTTTAAAATATATTCTTATTAAAGAGAACACTAAAATTTCTGAATTTTATATGTAGCTCACATTTTGGAACTTATCAAAAAAGCATTGGGTATGCGAAAAGAGGGAAAGGGGGAGCTGGAGGCGGTTTTGCCTTCTGGTGATCAATCCCCTTTCCTCAGCAATCTCCAAACTCTGAATTGAATTCAGACTTTAGCTGAAGACAAACTCCCTAGACAGACAACCTATACATAAAAGTGGTTTGTGAGTAAGAAAAGTAAAGAGAAGTAAAATAGATAAAGGGTAGATGAGAAGTTTTGACTTCTGTGGAGAATGACAGAGGCTGAAGGCTAAAAAGTATTCTAGCCTGATTATGCATACTGAACTCCGTCAGCGTGGGGTTGAGACAAGCACCATAAGGCATCACAACTCACCAATGATAGGGGCATGCTCTAAGGAACCAGGGGCTGAATTTCAGAGCTTCCCAGTGACCACAGGAGATTAAAGAATAGGGCCATTTGTGAGAATGGAGATTCCCTAGTTCCTTCCCTAAGGTTGTTATCTACTCCCTTGTCATCCCCACTCTCCACCCTGCAATTTGTCGCTGCTGCTCCTGCTCCTCAGTCTTGTCTGACTCTTCATGACCCCACTTGGGGTTTTCTTGGTAAGGATACTAGAATGGTCTGCCATTTCCTTCTCCAGTCCATTTTACTGATGAGGAACTGAAGCAAACAGGGCTAAGCTACCCAGAGTCACACAGTCAGTTATTGTCCGAGGAAAAATTTTAATTTGGTTCCTCCTGATTCCAGGGCTCTCACTCCATCCGCTATGCAACCTAGCTGCCCCATTCTCTAATGGAGGAACAAACAGAAAGAAAGGAAGACAGTGGAACAGCCTCTGATTTTTCTCCCTCTTTCTAGGGCAGCATCCTGTGGTCACTTTTTAAATTGCCATTTCTGTATTCAGTTTTATTTTAAGTATTTCTCAGCATGTGTGTGATAATATATTAAAATCCAGATGGTCATTCAAATTTGTTCCAGTTCTGCTTACTTGAATGATAGCAATGAGATCAGAAATAGGAGATGCAGAGGGGAAGCCAGGAGGGAAGACAGTGGATGGAAAACAGAGATAAAACCCTAAAAGGAGGCAGAGTTAAAGTGTTGAAGTTTTATAAACCCATATCTGAATTTGCCAATGCATACTGGTTAGGTGTCCAAGCCTTATATTTCATTGAGGGTACAATTCATGAGAGGGAAAAATAAATAACACTCAGGTCCAGATTCCTCCAAAAGATAATTAGAACCCAAAGCTTTCAAGGAGAGACCAATTTGGGAAAGCTTATTTTAAATTTCAAAACTCAGATCCACCATTCAATGGGGAGTTGAATGGGAAACTACTCCTCTGCGGGAAGAAGGTGGAAAAAACCCATACCACCCAAAGAAGGGAGTGGGGGAATGAGTTTTGAGCAAGTTCAATGCAAGCTCTGCATTCCTAGCTCAGTAGCATAACTAGCTGTTTATATATACTTACTGGTCCATTAAGAAAAACAAAAACAACATCGACTTCCCTGGCAGAATTTTGATATTTTGATTACCTATAGTCCCCTTTACATCTTATTTTTCACTTACAAAGTATTATTCTTTTCATTCTTTATCTTTACCATAAATAATCATCTGCTACATTCGATTCCCCTTTTCTCCCTTGTAGCCTACTTTTTAATTTTGTGATTAAATAAAATAAGTTTTGAGTTGTATTTAATCCTATTACAGTGATCCACATTGCCTTGAATGGTTAATTATAGATGTAAGGTTATCTTTTTATTGAATTACTTATCTTCTTGATCCCAGTCTTTTCTGCAGTCTTTACTCATTTTTGAGAGATAAAAAGTATTCTGATTTGGAATTTTTCCTATAGATTTCTCAAATCCATGAGTTTAAGTGATCTTTTTAACTTTGAAAACAATTCTCAAAAAAACAAAACAAAACAGTAAAAGAATGATTAGCTTTGTTAGAAAGCAGATTTGGGGATATAATCCTGTTACTTTTTATATTCTAAGTATATTATTTTAGCTTGTACACTTATTTTTCTGCCAAAAAAATCTTGTGTTTTTTTTAAAAATACGTTGTCTTCTTAACTGTTATAACAATTCCTTGTAATTTATGTCTTACAGTTTGAAGTGATGTTTCTGGAGCAGTGAAATTTGAGATGTTTTCCTATTATTATTGTAAGAATTGTGCTGATTTGCCATCTATTCCTCATTCTTTATATTTATAGGAAAATTTTGTATAATTTCATGAAATACAATGTTTATATTCTGTTGCACACTGTATTTTGGAAATCTATTAAGTATTATTTCCCCCTTTGCCTATCCTCCAGATCAATTATATTTAAAAATATTTCTTCCATTTATTTTCCACTTATCAATTTTATGTCTTTTTTTCCTTCCTCTACCACTCCAATATTCTGCTTCTGGGGAGAAATTTGTTTTTGCTCAAATCTATTGATTTCTTAGAAATTTTTGATTATATTTGATCAACAATAAGTCCTAAGATTACTTAGTTTCATTTATTTCTCCTATTAATTACATCTTTTTAATACTTTCTATATGTTTAATCTTCTTTTAAAATGTTTTTGTATCCTTTTAATATATTTCTTTAAATTGTTTCAAGGTTTTTCCTTTTGAATTTGAGAGAGGTTTTTTTATTTTCCTTTTTCAATTTCTTAGTAGTTTGTTTTCTTTAAGATATGTGTTGTATTTATTGTTGGACTTGAGAGATTCAGGGAATAGGTTGCCTTATAACCTCTAATTCTGCCATCTTTCCAGAACAATTCATGTATCCAAATGATTAATGATTGACAAAACAAACAAGCACAAAC
>NW_020954687.1:13903754-13911901 GCF_900497805.2 Vombatus ursinus
TTGATTTCTTGTACAATCTTTAAAATTCACTGTTACTTACATTTCTGTATTTTTTATTGATGGTTATTGTGTTTAGATTAAAAGTATTAAACATTTAAAAACAAATAATTAAAGGAAAAGGAAAGGAAGCCAGGAAACAAGGAAGTAAGAACAAAAGATCACAGAAACAAAGACTCATGCTACAACCTAGACATTTGGGCAATGTTGAGGGGGATACCATCCAGAATGGTGGAAATGGGAAGGCCATAAGAAGTAGGATTACTGTCTCATGGTTGCAGTGGAGGAGATCTCAGCTTCTCCAGCACCTATAGGATTATGGCAGGGAGAAGGATCTGAAGCTGGGCTTCCCATGCAGAGCTACATGAGGGAGCAAAGCCTAGCCCTAGCACACCATCAAAATTCATAACTGCAATAGAGTACATGAGTCAGGACATGGGCAGAGCAGTCTCATTCTGTAATGCTGAATGAGAAATGGCTTGACTTGGGTCAGCATCCTAATTCAGGATTGCTGCATCTGTCAGAACCCCCAAACCATTAAAATCCTAGACTAGTTATCCCAAGTAGGTCAAAAAACTGAGTAAATCCTATGGCCAAGTATCTCGTGCTTAGGTTTTCCATCTAGGACCATTATTTCTGTCATTTTTTTTTTTGCTGGCTTTTCATCCCTGTTATACTTTCTGATGTCCCTTCAATTCAGTCCATCCTCTAATCAGATATCAAACTGATCTTCCAAAAAAAAAATCTGACAATAAAATCCTCCTATTCAATAAACTCTAGGCTCCTATTATATCCAGGATTAAATATAAAGCCCTTTGTTTGGCTTTTAAAACTTCCATAAACTGTCACTTTCCTATGCTTTCAGTCTTCTTACACCTTACTCCCCTCAACTCTGTTATCCAGTCTTTGGTGCTCTTTGCACAGCATACCCCATCACCCATCTCCAGGTGTTTTCACTGACCATCCTCCATGACTAGAATGTTTTCCTTTCTTATCTCTGTCTCTTGGCTTCAATGACTTCCTTTTAAGTCTCAGGTAACTTTTCACCTTCTACCGAATGTCTCTCTCAATCATTCTTCATTTTAGTGCCATCCCTTGGAGACTAACCCCATTTTGTCTTGCACATATTTTGTCTGGACATAGTTGCTTTCATATCGTTTCTCCCATTAGACTTTGAGCCCCTTAAGAGTAGGAAATGATTTCTGCTGTTGTTGTTGATGTTGTTGATTGTTTGTTTTGTTTTGTTTTGTTTTTATTGTTGTTGTTTTGTTTTGTTTTGTTTTTGCATTTCTTTGTATCCATAGTGCTGAACATATTTTTCTGGCACATGGTAGGCATTTAAATGCTAGTTGACTGTCTCAATATAAAGTTATTCTGGCTGCCCTACTCCAGTCTAAGCACTGAGAGCTCAGTTTGCCTACTTCTAGTCTTTATCTACCACCCTGCATCTTAAATTGAAGGACCAAAGTAATAATGAATCCAGCAAATACAGAGTCAAGAGAAGTTTGAAAGAAAGTTTGAAGACATGAGGAAAGTCTAGCCAAATGAAAAAAAAAATCTTTCATTTAGGTGAACCTTGAGGTAAAATTCCAGAAGAAAATATATTCACAAAAATTATGAGTAAAATAATGTATTGACCAGAAGGATTGCAAAGAGAAAATGGAAGGGGGAAAAAAAGACTTAAATAAAAAGGTAAAGAATTAAATTGGGATTTTTGAGGAAAAACTTGGAAGGAAAATAAATAGAATGGAAGATGGAAAACAATAACTTAGCATTAGACACCCTGACATGGAAAAAAAGAGAGGAATTAAGATTCAAAAATGCATTCAACATGAGATAAAATCACAAGAACAAAAGTGAGAGTCAATAATTATTCTTCAATCACTTTTTTCCCCTTTGTCAATAGTTGCCCAGTCTGTTTCGAAAGATTTTGGGTAATATTTGGGAGGCTCTGCAGTGTTTCAGGACTTGACATAGTTAGCTCAATGTCATTTGGTTAAAGGAGCATCTGGAGGACCTAGGGAGTCCTTATTCATTTCAACTCTACTTGATATTAATAACCACAAGATCATCACAGAAAGATAACTTGGCTCATATTTATTAAGGAATATTTATGATCTTAACATATACACAAGAGACACTAAACTGGTGCCTTTAAAGCTACTTTTCTTCTCCTAAATCAAATATATTTTTACAATAAAGGAAAAATAACCACCTAGGATCTTGGATTCTCTGTATCATTCAGTCAGTGTGATTATAAAAATGTAATCTGCTTTAGAATATCTTTTATGAAAGTCTGGGCTATGCAGTTCTCATAGATTCTTCAAGGATAATTTTGATAAATGTATAGATTATGCTCATAAAATCTGTTTACAGATTAGAAAGTAAGAATATGTATCTAGAGTTACTGATATCTCCTTTATCTTCCATTTTGGATAGTAAAAATCTCTGTGATTAAAAAAAATATTTCTTACCATTCTTTCTCATTTTTTTTTTTGCTTAGTGCTTTCGGAGTTTCATTTTTTTTGTCTGATACTGATTGAGTTCTATCAGGACAGAATATAATACAATTCTCTCACCTGGTATAATTTTCATTTAAAAAAATTCCAATGAAACTCAAAATTTCTCTTGATGTGACATTATAGTTAATAGATTGGAAAATAGATTTGCAAACAATAAATCTTCCCTAAGATCACTTTTCATTTATTTGTTTGTTTGTTTTTTTGCGAGGCAATTGGGGTTAAGTGACTTGCCCAGAGTCACACAGCTAGTGAGTGTTATGTGTCTGAGATCAGATTTGA
Source organism: Vombatus ursinus (assembly GCF_900497805.2). Lineage (NCBI taxonomy): Eukaryota > Metazoa > Chordata > Mammalia > Diprotodontia > Vombatidae > Vombatus > Vombatus ursinus. The sequence continues at coordinate 13,906,553 of NW_020954687.1, forward strand.
ACTCAGGTCCTTCTGACTCCAGGGCCAGTGCCATATCCACTGCACCACCTAGCTGCCCCTTAACATCACTTTTCAAACTATCTCAGTTCTATAAGCAATAGTTTAAAAGTGGACACATGTATTTTGGACAATGTGAATATTGCATAATCACTTTAATCAAGAAATAAGAGTGAGAAGCTACATAAAGTTTTTTAATATATTATGAGTAATCAGCTTAAAGAAACTCTTAAAGGAAGTTCCTTTAGAACTCTGATCAATGTAATGGAAAACCAATATTCCAGAAGAGTGACAATGAAGAAGGCTACTCACCTCCTGAAAAACAGGTGACAGATTCAAAATGCAGAATGAGAGAATTTATTTAATTTGAGGAAGATTGGAAAAAGAGATCAAATGCATAAATCGAAAAAATGATAAATATTTTTTAAAGTTTCTCAATAAAATTGTGTTAAGATATGGACACAGAGAATAGGACTCTAGCATGCTGCCTATTCATGTTATTGATGTTTGTCAAGTTCATAATTAAGAAAAGAAAAAAAATTCTGGAAGAGCATAACAATTTTTTTAATTTTTTTTTTTGTAAAAAATAAAAAGGTATGTGTGTATGTGTGGGGGTGGGGATGCACATTGCTGAATACCCTTTGGAAATCACTGACCTAAAGAATATATTCCCTAGTAGAAGGATAGAATAAATTTATTATAAATAACTAAACCATTAAATACAGAATATCAACTTGAAAAAGTAAAGATTATGATAAAGTTGAGCTTTAATAGCATTACTATACTTCAGAAATCTGTATTGTTATCTGTTGTTTACTCCCTCCACCAAGGCAGATTAGAGCCCCGTTGTAATTTAGTAGATACTCTTTAAGAGTTTCTAGTGCAGAAAAAAACATCACCTCATTGTGGCCTACTGGATGATTATTCTTTTGGAACTGAAGCAGACCAGTCCTTGGAAAATAGCCACAGTCCTTTGCCATATATGTACTTGAAACCTTTTCAAGTTAGTAGGACATGCCAGAATATATAACCCAGGGGCGTTGCCATTGAGAATTTAAATTACCTATATACCATGGTGAGGCATTAGAGGAAGGCTTTTGTCAAAATCTTTTAATATCTCTAAGAGTGAAAATAAAGTCAGTTTGGCATAGTGCACAGTAACCTGGTTCAAATCCTGACTCATACTACCTGAATGACACTGGATAAGTTATTTAACCTTTCAGTGCTCTAGGAAACTTTTTAAGAGTAGAAGCTGCAGAGAAGGAGCTAACTTTCATTGGGAAAGGAAGGTCCTCTCTAGTTGCTCCCAACATTGAAGAAATCATAGGTCTAATCCCTATTTCTGTCCTAATAGTAATATTTATAAAAACAAAACCTGTTCATTTTACTGACAAAATAGAATTATCTTAAACATACTTTTCCACTATAAGAATTTTGTTTCCTACTACAATTCACTTATAAGTGTACTCTAGATATATGAATGTTAGTGATTTATGCCTTTGATATCATTCTTATTGATAGTAAAAAGGGGAGAAAATCTATCATTCATGAGAGCCAAAATTGTATTTCTATGGATAATAATATTTTCCAAATACATCAAATGATAATATTAAAAACAATGATCATTTAACATGTTTCTATTCTAGAGATTTATTATTAACTAACATTACTATTTTTCATTTATTTTGCTTAATAAGGATCATTAATCATCAAACATTAGTTGGTTGCTTTACCAAACTTCACTTGTACATTTTCAAAGAAAAAAAAACGAACTATGGCTTACAGTTGTTAGCAGAATAATTATATTAGGACAAAAAAAATCCATCATGGCCCCTCATATTAGTTTGGCTAATTGCATTTGGTTTCCATTATTCTGTTTAGTGGAAAATGTACAGGACTACATGAAGGGCTGGCCCTGGGCAAAATGGTGACGTAGATTAACATCTATCTTCAATGAATGCCCTGTTCAGAGCTCTTCTGACCTATATCAAAGCTCCCCTGCTTCTCCTAAAGAGTCCCTAAGATGGATGGGAAGCTCTCTTCAATGAAATTCTAAAGACACAAACACAAATAAGTCAAATAAGGAATACATAAGACTGAAATAGACACACAGGACTCTCATTTACAAATTTAAAATTTTTAAAGTCATAAAGTGGATAGAAGCAAGGACAGGTAATAGAGGATGAATATAAAGACTGGCATATGATGTACGAATAGAATCATGGGCACTAAAGCTTGAAAGGAGCTGAACTGAGCATTGATTGCTAAGGACAATTCAAAGTTGTTTTTAAGCAATATTGTGAAAAAGAACAGGTTACTAAAAAAAAAGATAAGATTACTTTTCTGGGTAAATAGGATGATGACAATGGAGAGAGGGTAGAAGTACTAAAATAATATTTTCTTTCTGTCTTTCATGCCATTAGAATGGGAGGGATCCCATCCCATTTTCAGGCTATTCTAATTTTTATGAAGAGTTTATATTTTGTTTTGTTTTGTCTTTTGCCAAATTGGTGAAAACCAAGTTTTAAAGACCATCAGGAAAAATAGAGCAAGGCATCATGGCTCAAGTCATGTGAGCCTATTACAAACTATTGCAAAATAATCTATCATAGAAATAAGAGTAAGTAAAATTATATATCAATAAAATAAGTAACTGAAAATTAGTATATAGGAAGAAGAAAGCCTCTATTGTTTCTAGTAGAAATATATTATGTCTGATTAATATAGAACTCAGTTTGAAATAAAAAGCAAGCAGTGTATAAATATTTAATAATAAAGAATAACATTAATAGGAAAAAATGTAAAATAGGTTTTGAAATGAAATGCTCCAAACATACTCTCCATTTTACAAGAGTAAAGTACAAACTGTTTTCCTTTATTTTTTTTCTAGAGATTTGGGGGCTAGGCTTTTCACTTTCTTTTCTGTTTTCTGGAAAAGATTCAATTGCTTCTGTCTCTGTAACTGCATTGGATATTCTTTCACTTAGAGGCAGAGTTTCACCTACTATTAAAATCTTCAAAGCTTGCTGGAAAGGATTTTGTATCCTGCGTGATGTAATTGCAACTACTCTATTCAATGAATGTGTTTATCTTAAAATGAAGTCTCAAGACTAGATGTCACTTTAAGGTGAAAAAAAGAATAAAAAGAAAGAATTGCTGGAAACATTACAAAAACTGCAAGACTACATATGCATATGTATCATAACTTCCAAAATAAATAAGTCACAGGTACTATGTATTACAAGTCACAAAACTTTTGTTTTTGAGTTAAAAGTTCATTAATAGAGATAATTTAATAACTATGAGAAGATTATGCCTAAAATGTGTCAAAATGACAGATCAATTTTCCCAAATTCCTGAGTTTTGAGTGGGGGGGGTGTAGAGATCAATCAAATTCTATTGTTTCACTTAACTGAAAGGCAAACATTAGAAGTATTGAAATGTTTTCATGTTTTTATATGACGTAATTACCCACGGGGTGAGCATACATCATATCCACCAAGTTTTATATACGGCAAGGATCTTTATTATTAAGAACTGTAGTTGCACAATAAAGGAAACACCTCAGAATATCTTAGAGCATCTCAGAATGAGAGCTAGGGAAGGGGGAAAAACAAAAAAACAAAAAAACAAAAAAATCAAAAACAAAAAACAATGGAACCAGTTTAGCACAGGGAGTACAGGGTAGATGAAGAAACAGTAAAGATAGCTTAGTAGATAAAAAGGAAACAAAATATGAGGATATAGCTATCTTAAATGCTCATAAGTTTTCTTTCCTAAATTAATGACACTCCAGGGTATAAAAAGATTGCATAGAAGATATAAGAAGTATCTTTAAGGGATCATGGAGGTGATGTAAATTGTAGAGAGCAAACCAATCTTCAATAGTGAGACAGCAGATTCCAGAAATTATAGGCTAATGAGCTTGAATGCAATTCCTAACAAAATTCTAGATGTGACCATTAAATTGATGACTTAGTCCAACTGAGAAAGGAAAGCTGTGTATAGAATCATACACTGCTAAAGCTAGAAGGAACGCTGAAGAACATCTAGCCCAATACCACATTTTCTAGCAAATGAGGTACTTGGGAGGTAGAGTGACTTACCAAAGCAACCTCAATGCCAAAACCAGGTCAAAAATCCATTTCTGCTAAATCCAGGTCAGTGTTTTCTCATGATACTCTTATGAACAGGAGAGAGAAATGTGGGTTGAACGGTAGCAAAATTTGGTGCATTTGGAGTTGATGTAATGATCAATGACAAATCGTGTTCATAAATAAATAAGTGCCAACCTGGAGGGGAGTATCCTCTAGTGATTAATAGTGCCAACAGTCCTTGGCCCTATTCTATTCAAAATGCTTTATCAAGTCCTTCAATTAATAAATAGATAATGAAGTTAAATTTACAGATACAATGTAATTATGTAATAATTAGATATTTAAGTGCTTGGATGACATGATCTTTAAAAAAATAAAATAAAAAAGGATCTTGACAAACTGGAATGATGGCCTAAATCTAAATCTGAAATTTGATAGAAATGAATTTTAAGATGTTATGTATTATTTAATGCTTCCACCGAAATACAGACTGGGGGAGATATTACTAGGCAGAAGCCCATGTTAAAAATTATTTGTGATTTTATTTAATTGCAAACTCATCACAAGCCAATTGTATGATAGAATAACTGTGATGGTATAGAAGGAAAGAGCTCTAAACTTGGACTGAGAAGACTGACTTAAGTCCTCATTCTAGTACCTATAATCTGTATCACTGTGGGTAAGTTACATAAACTCTGGCCTTTAATTTGTCCAGCCACAAAATGGAAAAAATATGTGCAATATCTGTTTTACTGGGTGATTAAGAGAGCTTACTGATGATACATTACTAGTTGGATTGGGCCACTGAAAAATTAAATTTGAAAAGCCAAACTGAATTTAAACAGAAATCTCTGTTTCTTTTCTAGGCAGGGCAAGATGACTGATTCCTCAGGACCCTGTTCTGCACCCAAAAACCTAGAAAATAGCAGCATCCTCAGATCATATAGAGGGGAGAACCCTAGGAGAGAAGTCTGCCATTCCCATCATTACCATTATCAACTACTGATGGCCACTAAACAGAGTAAGTAAGTTGACCGGGCTGAAGCAGCAAGGCAACCTGAGGTACAGACCAGAGCTGCATACAGCAGATAGATCAAACCACCACCACCTCTTCTCAAACCCAGGAGGACACAGTCCAGGACACAGCACCAAAGAGCTCCAGGAATAGCAGCATAGCAGCACCTCCAAACTACTATTACTACTATTACTACTACTACTACTACTACTACTACTACTACTACTACTACTACTACTA
>NW_020954687.1:13911911-13925247 GCF_900497805.2 Vombatus ursinus
TACTACTACTACTACTACTACTACTACTACTACTACTACTACTACTATCACTACTACTACTATTACTACTACTACTACTACATTACTACTAACCAGTATTTACATAATATTTTAAGGTTTACAAAGCACTTTACAAATATTATCTCATTTTATTTTCACAATAGTCAACAGCCTTGGCTGGTAGATATATTAACCCATTTTCCAGTTGAGTAAACTTTGGGAGAAAGTGCTCAGGGTTACACTAATAATTAAGTGACTGAGGCCGGATTTGAACTCAAATTTTCCTACCTTTGGGTCCAGTGCTCTTTTCATTGTGCCACCTAGCTGCCTCTACTGGACCAGCTTCCAGCTTACTCCAAAGAACCTTGTTGTGAGCAATACTTATAAAGGCAGACATGACCTGGCAACTGCTTCTTCAATTGCTGAAACCCATGCCGTATCAGCAACCATGCTTGGGTCTGAAGATACAAGAAAGCTCTGACCACTTTTGCACTGTCTCTTGCACTGGCAATTGGATCATTATTAGAAACACATATGATTTTATCAATGGAAATGACCACTAAAGAAGATGTATTGCCAAGAGCTTTGCTACTTGAATCCTAAGGATGACTGGGCCTTTCCATTTGACTTATAGCTGAAATCTTCTATGTGAATTGTCTCCCCATATTAGAATGGGAGTTCTTTGAGAGCAGGGACTGTCTTGCTTTTTTATTTATATCCCTAGTACTTAGCTTAATTATAAGACCTTAATAAATGCTTTATCATTCACTCATTCATTCATCCATATATATTCCTAATACCATAGTACTTAACAATTTAAGTAAATCATTCTTATTTTCATTACTATAATAAAATAAGTATTAATATTAATATAAACTTATGATATTAATCATATAATTAATAGTAAAACTCTTGGTATTTTCAGAGGACAATTCAGAGTAGATAAGAGGGTTTAGTCAAGGGAGAGTATATTCTATTGGAGATCCCTAAGTTGACTCACAAGAAGTAATAAGAAGTGAGAATTGAGATGTCCTCCTCCTCTATCACACACTCACATACACACACACACACACATACACACATACACACACACATACTTGTTACCTGACAAAATATATTTTTTTATAACATGTAAAGCAGTATGCCAATATGAGCTACTATTATGAGACTGGGTAATAAAGGAGGGGAAAGGAGGAGACCTCAAAAATTAAAGTTTAACCTTAAGCTATATTATCACAAGTATTATGTCCAAAACAAGGGAAATAATACTCTTACTAGACTCTGCATTTTGTCTGACAGCAACCACACACTATGTTTCTTAGAGCAACAGCAGGGTCCATCTCTGGAGGCTGAGAACTCCAAATGCTTTGGGGTATGGATGCTCAGCTTCTAAATCCATTTCCCCATTCTGTAACTTGACTGTTTCAGCAAGGTCACAGTACCAACTGTCCAGAGGCATCACTAGCAATCATACCTTTAGAGTACAGTAAGAAGCAGAATACTTATCTTTTTTGATAGCAGCCAATCTAAATATTCCTTCAAGGCATAACTGTGAGCCTGAGTGGTGAACCCTGGTGCTCCAGAGACTGCCTTCCTAGAGAATCTAGTCAGGAGTGGGGAACCTATAGCCTCAAGGTACATGTGGCACTCTAGGTCCTTAAGAGCAGTCCTTTGACTAAATCCAAACTGCACAGAACAAATACCCTTAAAAAAGGATTTGTTCTGTAAAACTTGGAGTCAGTCAAAAGGCCTCACCCAAGGGCCAAGAAGGCCACATATGGCCTCAAGGCCACAGGTTCCTCACCATTGAAACCTTTTTCATCTCCCCTAAACAGTGCCTACTGGTTGCTCCTTCATTTCCCAGTTGGGAATGCAGTCAGAATCCAAGGCACTGGGAGAAAATATTCCCCAATGGCATCTCATAAATAACTGAATGTCTTCCTGGTAGTAGAAGGTATCTCTTGTATCAAGCTGTAAATTCCCTTTCCAAATCTTTCTTTCATAGCTCTTTTCTTTTTCATTTTTCTCTTAAGCACTTTCATTTTCATCTATTAAAAAAAACATTTAAACTTATTTTTTAACCCTTGCTTCATCTTCTCCAGGAATTCTAGTTGAGTTTGTGTCCAAACTATGTTTTTCTCTGAATCATTGTTTGTAGATATTTTGAACTCATTCTCTTCTTCTGTTTATGTCTTGAGCTTCCTGCCAACATGATACCTCATTATGGTGTGGTTCTTTTTTTTTTTTTTATTTGCTTGGTCTTCTAGCACTTTTGCTGACTTTAGATTTGATGTTATGGCTCTGCCACACTTCCGGAGGGAAAATCTAAGCTGTTCCTGCTGCTGCATTCTTGGGGAGTGTTGTTATTTCAGGATCCCAGGAAAAGCTTGCAAGCTTTCAATACTCCCTTTTGGTCTGAGTTTTTTGCCTTGTTTATTCCTCTACATGCTGGGCAAGATGATAGAAGTGAGAACTTGCTATGTACCTAAGGTCAGAGCCACAGAAATGCTGTTGCTGCTACTGGCTTCTAAATTTCCTCTTTTCTCAGTGTGCTACTCAGGGTCTCCCTACTGCTATGCACAGGTCCTCTTCTCACTCTGCCCTGAATCTGTGACATGGGACTGGGTAGAGAACAGGAAGACTGCCAGTGTCATATACTTAGAGAATCCTAGAGAATCAAGTAAAAAACTATTTGAAATAATAAACAACTTTAGCAAAGTTGTAGGCTACAAAATAAACCCACCTAAATCATTGGCATTTCTATATATTACCAACAAAGCCTAAAAACAAGAGATAGAAAGAGAAATTCCACTTAAACTATACTGTAGACATTATGAAATATTTAGGAGTCTACCTACCGAAACAAACCCAGAAACTACATGAACACAATTGTAAAACGCTTTCCACACAAATCAAGTCAGATCTAAATAGTTGGAAAAACATTAGTTGTTCATGGGTAGGCCAAGCTAATATAATAAAAATGGCAATTCTAACTAAGCTAATTTATTTATCCAGTGCCATACCAATCAAACTACCAAAAATTATTTCATAGAGCTAGAAAAAATAATAACAAGATTCATTTGGAATAATAAAAGGTCCAGGATATCAAGGGAAATAATGAAAAGAAATGCAAGGGAAGGTGGCCTAGCCATTCCAGATCTTAAATTGTATTATAAAGCAGCAATCATCAAAACTACTTGGTACTGGCTAAGAAATAGAGTGGTGGATCAGTGGAATAGGTTAGATATGTAAGACACAGTAGTCAATGACTATATTAATCTACTATTTGATAAACTCAAAGACCCCAGCTTCTGGGAATAAGAACTCACTATTTGACAAAAACTCCTGGGGAAAACTGGAAAACAGTATAGCAGAAACTAGGTATAGACCAAAATCTCACACCATATGCCAAAATAAGGTCAAAATGAGTTCATGATTTAGATAAAAAGGCTGATAAGGAGCAAACTGGGAGAGCAAGGGATAGTTTACCTATCAGATTTATGTAGAACAGAAGAATTCATGACCAAACAGGAGATACAGAACATTACAAAAAGCTAAATGGATAAGTTTGATTACATTAAATTGAAAAGTTTTTGACAAACAAAGCCAGTGTAACAAAGATTAGAAGGAAAATAGAAAATTGGGAAAGAATTTTTACAACCAGTGTCTCTGATAAGGGCTTCATTTCTAAAATATGTAGAGAATTAAGTCAAATTTATAAGAATACAAGTCATCCCCCAATTGATACATGGTCAAAGGATATGAACAAGCAGGTCTCAGATGAAAAAATTAAAGCCATCTATAGTCATATGAAAAAATGCTCTAAATCACTATTGATTAGAGAAATGCAAATCAAAACATCTCTGAGGTATCACATCACACTTATCAGACTGCCCAACATGACAAAACAGGAAAATGATAAATGTTGGAGAAGATGTGGGAAAACTGGAACACTAATGCATTGTCGGTGAACTTGTGAAATGATCCAACCATTTTGGAGAGTAAATTAGAACTATGCCCAAAGGGCTATAAAAATGTGCATACCTTTTGGCCCAGCAATGGCACTTCTAGGGCTGTATCCCAAAGAGATCATATGAATGAGAAAAGGACCCACATTCACAAAAATATTTATAGCAGCTCTTTTTGTGGTGGCCAAGAATTGGAAATTGAGAGGATGCCCATCAATTGGGGAATGGCTGAACAAGTTGTGGCATATGACTGTAATGGAATACTATTGTGCTATAAAAAATGATGAGGAGACAGACTTCAGAAAAAACCTAGAAAGACTCATATGGACTGATGCTGAGTGAAGTGAGTAGAGCCAAGAAAATGTTGTACACAATAACAACGATGTTGTGCAATGACTAATGTTGATAAACTTAGCCCTTCTCATCAATGCAAGGATCTAAGACATTTCCAAAGGTTTCACGATGGAAAATGCTATCCACATCCAAAGAAAGAACTATGGAGTTTGAATGTAGATTGAAGCATACTGTTTGTTATTTTTTTCTTCTGTTTTGTTTTTGTTTTCACTTTCTTGTGGTTCCTTCTATTGGTTCTAATTCTTCCTTACAACATCACTAATGTGAAAATGTTTAATAGGAATGTATATGTATAGCCTATATCAGATTGTGTACTGTCTTGGGAGAGAGGCTGGAAGGGAGGGGAAAAAATATAAAACTCAAAAGCTTATGGAAGTGATTGTTGATAAATCAGAATTAATTAATGAAAAAAAGACTGCCAGTGACATCTGTCCCCATCAGAGTGCCCTAGGATAGGTTCAAAGGTGGCTCAGGATGGGTCTGGGATCTCCTTTTGTGTTAGTATGTAGCTTCTCCCTGGACACTGAAATGTTTATAACACTTTGTATTCCTATTTCAACCCTCTCCTCAGTATCTGCTGATATCTCTTTTTTCCTGTGCCTGGGCCCAACAAAGGACTCTCTATGACATTTCTGGATTTGTCCATCAGGATTTGGTCTGTTACATTTTATAGATCTGTTTGGAAGAGTTGTGGACAGGATCTCGGTTGCATTACTCTCTTCTGCTCTGGCTTCTCCCTCTGTACATTTTCAAAAGGATATATGGCCAAGCTGGGTATAGTGGTTTACACCTGAAATCCCTTATCTTGAGATAGGGTAAGTGCTGGTGGATCACTTTAGCTCTGGAGTTCTGAATTGTAATAGAGCTAAAGACAATTCAGTATCTATACAAAGTCTAGTAAAACAAACAAACAAAACAAAAAAAAAGGAGGAGCAAGCAGCCTGCCTAAGAAGAAGGAAAGTGGACCATATTGGAAAAATGAAGCAGGTTCAAATCTTTGGTACTGATTAGTAGTGTGATGAGGCCTGTGAGTGGCTACTGTATCTCTAACTTGATGGAAATGGGGATTTGTTGTTTAGTCACTTTCAATTGTGTCTGATTCTTTATAACCCCTTTTGGGGGTTTTCTTGGCAAAGATACCAGAGTAGTTTGCCATTTCCTTCTTCAGCTCATTTTATAGTTGAGGAAAATGAGGAAAACAGGATTAAGTGACTTGCCCAGGATTTCATAGCTAGTAAGAATGTATTTGAACTCAGGTCTTCCTGACTCCAGGCCCAGCACTCTATCCATTAGGCCACCTACATGCCCCTGGAGACGGAGATACTTAATCTCAAATAAACAAATAGAAATAAATCTACTACGGATAGATTTAGCATATTAGGTAGAGTTTGAATTAAATAAGCTTTGAGGTTCCTTTCAAACCTAAGATGAGATGATTTTATGGTAAGCATATATGCAGAAACACACTTAACAGAAATTATGAGTCAGAGAGAAAAACCCTGGAGGAATGCAAAGTCTTTATTCCACTTCAATTATCTAATTGTATAAGATTTAAGAAAGATGTAAGACAGGGATTATTCTAAATTAGACCCACAGCTTGTCCATCACATCACTGATGGAAAAAGGTAGGGAATATGAGATTTAACTCTGTTTATTGTTTATGTATTACTTTTTAAAAGGATTTTATTTGGTAGAGCAAAACACTCCCTTAAAAATCTCTCCTCCAACAAGGCATCTCCCATGTATGGATCAAATAAATATTTGTGAATTCAATAAAAATTTCCATTGAAGAAAACTATGACTTTTGGGGGGCAAATACAATTTGCACCCTTTGTTGGGACTTGCATAATCCAAGTTTAGTAAAGTCACCTGAGGAAAAACTTGGTATTAAATGAAAAGAAAGTTATAAAAACTTCCTGTGCACACTGCTTAAAGCTATTTATGGCCTGTGAATCTAGGAAGGGGAAAAAAAATACACCATCTTAAATCTTCATTTCACTTTTGGCATTCTGTAAATATCATCCACACCTAGAATACCAACCTATAAGTATGATATGATATAAAAACGATGGCAACATTATCATCTCTTACTAAAATTATCACTTCATCATGTAAAATGTGATTTGGATTATCTTTATCTTGAAGATAATTTTACATAGCTAGTTACAAAAAAAAAAAGTGAATGTACTGTGAACCTTTGACCTATCACAGACATTTTTTTCCAGGCTCTGGAGCAATTCCATCAGCCACTTATGAATTTTTCAAAATATGAAGGGACTGGACAACATCAACAACAAAGAACAAAGAAGGCTTGGAATACAGCCAACTAGTATAGAAGCGATGCTTATTGCAATGCAATTCCGCTGAGTTGTACATATGGGAAGCATTGATGATTAGATATCAAAGCAGCTGTTGCATATTGGACTGAAGTATAGTAGGAAAAAGCCAACGACAAATTTAAGAATGTGAAGAAGACACAACCTCGTCACACATCTTGAAAGTCATAGCAACAGAAAGACCAATATGACTATCAAATCAAATGTCTCTTTTGAAACAAAATCTTTGAGTCCAATGTGAACCTAATCTACAAAACTGTAAGTAATGGTAAGCTCTTCACATAGCATCTGCAGCTTCTGAGACCTAGAAAAACTTCATTAGCAAAGTGGTGAAAGAATTTTTTGTAATCAGCAGTCAGTAAAGTTCATTAAGTGCATACCCTGTGCCATGCCCTGATATGTGTGGGTATATGTATGTGTATGTGTATATGTATATGTGTGTATGCATGTATGTATGTATGTATGAGTGCTTATTGTTTCAGCGACACTCACATGTAAAGACTGTTATTGAAATTAGCATACTGTACTAAAAAGAAGCATTTTTGGCTAATCAGATCAAATTTAATTCAATAGGCATTTGTTAATTTCCTACTACACAAGTCAATGTACTCAGCCATGGGGCTCCAAAGATGAACTTAGCCATAATTCCTGTCCTCAAGGAACTCATACTCTAAAGCATGTTTTAGATATAGTGTTTGTCTTAAATAGCTCATGAAGACATCGTTTACTTACTTACTTTATTAGCTCTGTCAAGGGTGATACTTCAATAAACCCGGCTTAACCCCCTAACTTATTTAATCAAAGCTAGATAATTACCTTCTTTCTCTGTGGGCTGCCAATATCAAAAGTTTAATTTATATATTTTAAGAATTTAGGATATTTTGTTCCCAGGGAATAAAATGTCTGAATATGACATTTAATGTTTTTAGTTTTTATGTAAATGGCAGGAGTACTATAGAAACATTTTTTGTGTGTTTTACCACAGTAACATGAATTTTTGTATTCTTGTTAGGAAAACAGCAACAAAACTCTCTAATAAAAAGAGAGCAAAGACATCTACTGTACTGCATCATGTCCGTATACAAGAAAAAAAATCATTAATAGAATTGTTTAATTCTGCTGACTCCACTGAGTGAGGTATACTACCAGTTTTTGTTGATTCCTCCCAGAGAAAGGCATAATTCCACTCCTCCGGAATATATGTGCATTGAAGGTATACACGCTTTTTGGTTTTTGCTTTCTATGCCTTAGCATAGGGCTTTTCAAATAGTAGGTGCTTAATAAATGTCTATTAATCTGTTGAAGTAATGTGGACATCATATTTTTGCTTCCTCACAGAGTAGAAAGGATCATTAAATTAAATGGACTTGTCTTTTAATGAGACCTGTAACTTCATTGGTATAGGGAATTCTCACTGAGGAAACTTCTACCAATGCAGATCTGAAATTATTCTGCACCTTACGGTCACAGACTGGGCCATCTTGTTTTTTTGTGCATCATGGACCCCTTATACAATCTTGTGAAGACAGTGGACCCCTTCTCAGAAAAATGGTTTTTAAACTCATAAAATAAAATACTTATGATTACAAAAGAAACCAATTATGATGAAATAGTTATCAACAATTAAACAACAAAAATATGAAACAGTACAAATACCTATCTACATAAAAGATATTTACAGTGTAAATAGAAGCTATTTGTTGTGGGAAGAATGTGAGGGAGAATGAGAGAGAGAAGGTCTTCTGCAGAAGGTGGGATTTGAAAAGAATCTGAAGGAAACCAGAAAAGCTATGAGTAGGAGGTGAGTAGAAAGAGCATTCTAGGCATGGGAGTTATTTTTGTTTGTCCTTCATTCTCAAAGAGTATCACAACATCAGGAAGGTGATGCCATGACATACAAGTGAATTGGACTTAATTGAGGGAGTGCTGTGCAAAGTCACCCGCCTCACTTTCTCTTCTGGAGCCATCTGGGTCCAGTGACAAGATATAGGTCATAATGACTGGAGAAGGCCCAGAAAGCAGTGGGAGACCTTAGCCTTTTTAAGCTAAGGTTTTTAACAGGTCTCAGTTTGACTAAGGCAAGACGCATTCAGTGATTAAGGCTAGGTAAGAAATGAGATAAAGAATGACCTTTTGGGGCAGCTAGGTGGTGCAGTAGATAGAGTACCAGCCCTGGATTGAGGAGGAACTGAGTTCAAATCCGGCCTTAGATACATAACACTTACTAGCTGTGTGACCCTGGGCAAGTCACTTAACCTCATTGCCTAGCCAAAAAAAAAAGAGAAAAGAAAAAAAAAAGGAAAAAAAAGAATAAAAAAAGAATGACCTCTTTACCTAGTCAATAAAAATAATAATAACAATCTGGCAGGAGAAGACCCTTAAGGTTTCTGGCCAAAATAGAAATAATTCCTATTTTCATTCACACTTAGCCAATCAAGGCCTAAACGATGAGGTAGGGCTAGGGCGAGAGGCACTGGCTAAATCCAAACCTTTTTAGACTATTGTTAATAATGTTATCTGCCAGCAGCTCAATACAAAGATTAATCACTGTGTCTACCCAGCACAAATTAATCAAATACAAAAATAGTTGGTCTTATCATTTAAAATTCCTATGAACATTTTACAAGGATAGAGTCAAAGCAGACATAAAAGATAAAATCTGGATTTGGACCCAGGAAGACCTGAATTCAAATGATCTTTCTTGAATTAACCTGAATTAACCTGAGACAAGTCAATTAAGTTCTCTGGGACTCACTTTTCCCATTTTCGATATGAGGGGGTTGAACTGGATGACCTCTAATTTCTCTTCCACCTCTAAATCTATAGTATTATGATGGTTGTTTATAAAAATGATCTATAACCAATCAGGCCAATCAAACTTGCCTATAAACTCTGACTTGACCCCACTGAAATAAAGAAGGCCTCTAATTAGGCATATTGTTTATCTATTCTCTCTTGTTTTTGCAATGGTGCTGGTAATTGATTTTCCCAGGTATAGAAGGGAACACCTTTTACTCCTAGAATCTAATCTGGTAAGGTGAGTGTGTATATTGTAGAAGCATTGAGAAGGATGACTTTAACATGTCCTTGCTCCTCTACATAAATGCTACCAGGTTTCCTTTTTCATCAGTGCTACTTTCATGACTGGATCAGAGAATAAAACAGGCAAAAAGGCAATTTCCTTCATCTGATTACCAAAAAACATGAAGAAATATTTTTATGGGCTACCTTCCCATAGTCTACCACTTCAAAACTCATATACTTTGCATTTTCCCTCTTTCTGGGTTACATGACTGGGCAAACAGGTAAAGGCTGAAGTTATCTAGGGTTGTATTCCTTTTGTGCAAAGATATTTGCCTTCCACTTAAAAACATTCTCTGAAGTTTTTCCCTCATGAAGCGAATAGCCAAATTTTATGTAAGTAAAAACTAATCATCATGCCATTAATATGGCCTGTTTTATTCTCCCCTCATCATTTGCAACAATAAGCATTACCAGGGTTTTACCCTCAGCAGGCTCAGAGAAAGTAAAACAAAACAGAATTCTAAATTGTATGTGCTAGTCTCAAAACAAAACAAAAACAACTATTTCTTAACCTCAACTTACAATTATAAAACCAATGCAGAACTGAAAGAAAAGCAATTATTTCTTGTTAATATAGAGAATTGGCATTGTCATAGTAAGCCCAACCCATTGCAGAGTTGTTTCTCTGATGGAAAACAAATGGGGATTTGCACAGCCAATGTTGTGCATGAAAATATTACGGCAACATAACCTTGAATGTTAGCAGTGACAGGGCAGCAAACAAAGGCCTCTGTATCACAAGAGCTGTACTTTTCTTTCTAAGCAGGGTGCAAATTTTGAACAGAGAAACATCACATGTGAATTAGATGAATGGAATGGTTTAAGTGGAAGGAAGGGATTGAAGTTGAACTAAGCCTACGATTTTCATTGCAAGTAATTAATAGAGAAGATACCTGTTTGAATCTATTATTTTCCATCACTGAGAGTAGCTTAATTTTCAAGGCACACACAATACTGTAACAACTGATTTATGGACAATGTTTCTCTTTTAAAAACATTTGAATTGTAAGTGAAGGACACACAAAGGGAATTTTCAGTTATTGATGCTCTGTTTTTAACATATTCATTTAAGTTTGACAGTCTTATTAGATTACTGGCAATTCTGGCTATTTTAATAGAAAGAAGTAAAGTTTGCTTAAAATATATATACGTACAAATGAAAGGCAAATTATGAAACTTCTTTTATTATTTCACCTTAGACTTGTGTTTATTTGAAAAAAATACACGAATTATTTCCAAACTTTGAATTGTGTTCCTTTAGTGGAGAGAGTACTAGACTGAGGCAGCTAAGTAGTATACTGGATAAAGCACTGTGCTTAGAATCAGTAAGACTCAGCTGTTGTTATTGTTTGTTTTATGTTTTCTGATGCCATGACATGCAAGTGAACTGGATTTAAGTGAGGGAGGGCTGTGCAAAGTCACCAGCCTCACTTTCTTTTCCAGAGCCACTGGACTCAGATGGCTAAAATATAAAGCACTTTGAGAATATTACAGTGCTATACAAATGCTATTGGGCAGCTCGATGGAATGTGGATAGAGTACCTGGCCTGGAATCCGGAAAATTCATCTTCCTGAGTTCAAATCTGGCCTCAGATACTTACTAGCTGTGTGACCCTGAGGAAATCACTTCACTCCATTTGCTTAAGTTTTCTCATCTATAAAATGAGCTGGAGAAAGAAATGGCAAAATACTCCTATATCTTTGCCAAGAAAACCCCAAAATGGATTCTTGAAGAGTCAAGCACAATCAAAAACTATTATAACTCTATTAATTATTAAATCCCATCTCAAATACTAACTATGTGACCATGGGCAAGTCACTTAACCTCTGTGTTTCATTTTTCTCACCTGCAAAATGAGGGGAGTAGATGAACACTGTTAACACTACAGCTATCACACTCATTTGCCTTATCAAACTTCTTTCCGCCCCAAGCTCTAAGACATCTTTCTTCTCATTATAAATATCTGACATAAATTACATTCCAGTAATTACTATTACTTGCTATTGATCTGGAGGAAAAGAGAAATTAGTCTGTTACTCAAAGAGGAAAAGGAACATAAATGATAAGGAAAATTGCAAGCAATTGAGATTTCTTCTAGGGAAGGAGAGAGCCAGGTCTATGCAACCCAAGGCAAATTGGATTATGTATATGTTAAACTCAGGTAGCAATTGACACTAAAATCTAGAAGAATAAATCCAGTTAGGAAATGTTTCAGTCCACAGGGTTCTGGCATATAAGCTCATCTGACCCTATTTGGATCCCAGTTTGATCATACTACAAAGATATGACCACAGAAAACATAACAATAAAAATTTAATCCATCTCTTTTAGTGGTTACTTTCAGTCATTTAACAGAATTTTACACAAAAAGTCAGATCCATAAATAGAAATTGAGATGGGACCAGTGTTTTTCTCTCACCTACAACATAAGGTGACTTTACCTAAAAAAATGATAAAACTGTCAGGGACCTTATTGGCTCTGGCTTTCCTGACACAGTTAGAGACCTAATAGATCACCTAAGGTCACAAAAAATCCCAGTCTTGTGGAATCTAGTTCTCTCAGACTTGGTGGATTTTTGAACATTAAGTGAGTCACTATGCCCTTCGTCATATCCTACGGTGATTATCATTATTCTTTTCATATGGAGCAGCAAGGGTTCCCTTACCCCATATCCTTGCTGTGTTAGGACAAAGTAAACCTCCTTTTGTTAACCGTTCAATGACTTAGAGCTCCATACAACATTAGATCTGAATTATGAGAGGGCTAGTCTTAGAGTTGACTCCAACAAGAATATTATTACCTGGCTTAAGTAGCACCCTTCTGAGGAGAATGACACATTGCGAAGGAGGGCTCCTGAGTACTTAAGGTCACACCTGGGGAGGCTGCTCTTTCCTCCCCCACCCAATATTCCATTATCACAACACATTTAACCAAACCCTTGTGGGTGGACAGTTAAGTTTCTAGTGATTTGTATTTCTATATAATGAAGCAATGAAAATTTGTGAAGAGCTAACTAACTTTTTCCTATTTGCTTGTTTACATTTGACAATGCTTCCAAGGTACATTCTCAATGATGGAATTATTTGTTTAAAGGGAATGACTGTTAAACACTTGCAAACACACTTTTAGTGTATACTTATGTAACTATTGTTAGTGTTGTTCTGTTATTTCAGTTGTGTTTAACTCTCTCTGTATATGTACACATACATATACATATACAAATATATACACATGCGTTTATGTGTTTTTGTAAATGTATGTGTGTATACATGTATGTATATGTATGTGTGTACTGTGTATGAATGTATGTATTATATACATGTATGCATGCGTATATGTTGCTGTTGTTCCGTCATTTGTCATGCCCAACCCTTCATGACCCCATTTGGGGTTTTCTTGGCAAAGATAGTGGAGTGGTTTTCTATTTCCTTCTCCAGTGGATCAAGTGGATCCATTTTGTCAAGTTATCAGAGATTAAATGACTTGCCCATGGTCACACAGCTAGGAACTGTCTGATGCTGGACTTGAACTGAGGTCTTCCTAACTCCAGGCCCAGCATTCTATTCACTGAGCTATCAACTGCCATGTGTGT
>NW_020954687.1:13925257-14030313 GCF_900497805.2 Vombatus ursinus
ACACACACACACACACACACACACATACTCTTATAAGAGATGGGATATAGTTAGCAGTAATTTGGTCCTTAGAGAGACCATTACATCAAGAGGATGTAATGCCTTTTCTATGGTCAACATCCTAGTTCAGCATAAGGTGATTCAGTGCTTAGTATTGTGCTGGGCAGATAAATGCTTGTTGCCTGACTTGTTGGCTGAATCAGAGCTGCCAAGGTTAATTGCCACCCATACTCTCTGCCTCCTGCAGGAACAAATATCTCTGAGACTGAGGCACAGAAGAATAAAAAGAGAGGGGAGGTGGTAAGACCTATAAGGCAATCAAATAGAAACTATTTAGGAGACTCAAAATAATGAATTAGTAATTTTAAATCCATGAGGAAAAGAGATTAAAGAAGAAATTAGTAATTACAAGGACCATGAATCAAAGAATTAAAGTCTAGTGTAGAAAGAAAAAGAAGAGAACTAATGAAGATAACGAGGGGAAGAAATTCTCTTTAAAAAGGCACAGAAAAAAAAATTACCAGTATCAAAAATGAAAAAAAAAAAGGGTGAATTTACAACTGAAGAAAAAGAAATAAAAGAAATCTTTGGAATTAGAGTACCTAAATAATCTAATATTGGAAAAATAAATTGAACAGGTAATAAATTAATTCCAAACAGGAAGCAAAAGGAAAAAGATGGATTTAGAAACAAATTATATCAAAAATTTAAAGAACAATTAATTCCAGTACTACAGTAACTAAAAAAAAATGTTAAAATGGTACATTTACAAATTTCTTCTATACCTCAAAATTGGTTTTGACACCTAAACTAGGGAGAGTCAGCATAGAAGAATAAAACTATAGACCAACATGCTTAATAGATATACTGAAAATAAATAAAATATTAGCAAGGAGACTAATGCAGCAAATGACAAAATTTATACCTATAGCCAATTGGGATTTATTCTAAGAAAACAGATTTAGTGTTAGAAAAAAAATGATAAAAATAATTGTATATAGTAATAACAAGAACTGCAAAAATCATATGATTATATTTAATAAATGCAGAAAGATTTTAACAAGGTATAACACCCATTCCTATTTAAAAAGCAAATGAGAAAACATGGAAATAAAGACAATTTCTTTAGTATGATAAACAGTATCTATCTAAAACTAAAAGCCAGGATTATCTGTAATGGGGATAAACTACAGTCCTTTTCAAAAAGATCAAACAAAGCAAAAAGTGAGAGTCAATTGTTAAATTTTTAGTGTAGGGGTCAGAACTGAGATGGCAGAGTAGAAAAGCACTTAGTCATGCACTCTCCCAACATTTCCCTCCAAAAACTTTAAAATGACACCTCAAACTGAATCAACAAAAGCTCAGAGTAAGACCTTCTTCAGCCCACAACAATGTAGGTCAGAAAGAGAAATCTGTGAAATAAAGGATTGTGGCCCTGAGCCCAGTTGGTTGAAACATCAATGATGGGATTAAATGGTGGTGACAAAAACAGCAGAAGTTTCAGAAGTTCTCATGCCAAAGACACTAAGGGGGTCTAAAAATTTTCCAGAAACAGAGTACAGGGTACCTCTGTGCTAGCACTAAATGTAGGACCAGATGCTGATTGGGGCATTTCCATTACTTTCTTGGTCATAAATTAATAGCAGGGAGGAGCACTCCCAGTCAAGAGCAAGTAGGAGCCCTGGGGCAACTGACTGGCAACTCCATTGTGTATACACATTTCTGGTCCACAATTAAAGGGCAGGATGGAAAGCTTGAAGAATAGTATTACTTCAGGCCCAAAGGGATCAGGGAACCTGATTGGCAATATCGCTTCTGATCCCATAGAAGGAAGGGCCCTTCCTGCATAAGGGCCACAGTGCAGACCAGGAGAGCAGTGACCACATCTCTCCCCAGATTATATCACCTTGGTAGCATAAAAAAAATAAATAAATAAACTACAAACTTCCCAGAATGAACTCAGCAAACAGTAGTGAAAAAAATCTTGAAGCTTAAAACATAGCCCTTCCCCAACCCCCATGATGGGAACAGAACCCAATATTAACATAGAGTTAAAAATCAAGAAGTAAAATAGAAAAAGATCAAACAACAACAATAAAAAATAACCTGACCATAAAAAGTTATGATGGTGAAAGGGAAGATGAAAAGACAGAGTCAGGACAAGACAATAAAGTTAAAATAACTATAAGCAAAACCTTAAGGGAAAATGTGAACTGGACAGAAGCAAAACAAGAACTCTTGGAAAAGCCCCCTCCCCCCCCCCAAAAAAAAGAAAGAAAGAGATAGTGGTAGAGGAAAAATTGGATAAAAATGAAAAACAAAGGAAGAAAATTATGAAAAGACAGTTAACAGCCCGGCAAAACAGACACAAAAATACTAAAGAAGACAACAACTTTTAAAAAATGGCCAAATGGGGGAAAAGGTACAAGAATTCACTAGCAAAAATAACTCCTTAAAAAGCACCAATTGGCCAAATGGAAAAAGAGGTAAAAAAAAAAAAAGCTCACTGAAGAAAATATATTATATATTATGCTTCAGCTGAAGTAAAAAAATAAAAAAGCAGGGATAGCAATCCTGATCTCAGAAAAAGCAAAAGCAAAAATAGGTCTTATCAAAAGAGATAAGGAAGAAAACTACATCCTGCTAAAAGGCACCATAGACAATGAAGTAATATCATTACTAAACATATATGCACCAAATGGTATAGCATGCAAATTCTTAGAGGAGAAGTTGAGTGAGTTACAGGAAGAAATAGACAACAAAACTATACTAGCGGGGGACCTCAACCTCCCCCTCTCTGAACTACATAAATCTAACCATAGAATAAACAAGAAAGAAGTTAAGGAGGTGAATAGAATATTAGAAAAGTTTAGGTACGGCAGAACTTTGGAGAAAATTGAATGGGGATAGAAAAGAATATACCTTTTTCTTGGTGGTACAGGGCATATACACAAAAATTGATCATGTACTAGGGCATAAAAATCTCACAATTCAACACAGAGAGGCAGAAATATTAAATGCATCCTTTACAGATCATGATGCAATAAAAATTATAGGTAATAAAAGGCCATGGAAAGATAGATTGAAAAATAATTGGAAACTAAATAATCTAATCCTAAAAAATGAATGGGTCAAACAACAAATCACAGAAACAATCAATCACTTCATTTAAGAGAATGACTACAATGAGACAATATACCAAAACTCATGGGATACAGTGAAAGCGGTTCTTAGGAAAAGTTTTATATCTCTAAATGCTCACATGAATAAAATAGAGAAAGAGGAGATCAATGAATTGGGCATACAACTAAAATAAAAACTAGAAAAAGAACAAATTAAAAATCCTCAATCAAGCACCAAATTAGAAATATGAAAACCTAAGGAGAAATTAATAAAATTGAAATTAAGAAAAATATTGAACTAATAAATAAAACTAAGAGATGATTTTATGAAAAAAAATAAAATAGATAAATCTTTTGTTAATTTAATTTAAAAAAAGAAAGAAGAAAACCAAATTACTAGTATCAAAAATGAAAAGGGTGAATCCACCAGTAAAGAAGAGAAAATGAAAACAATAATGAGGAACTATTTTGCCTAGTATGCCAATAAATTTGACAATCTTAGTAAAATGGATGAATACTTACAAAAATGTAAATTGCCTAGATTAACAGAAGAGGAAGTAAAATCTTAAATAGCCCCATCTCAGAAAAAGAAATTGAACAAGTCATTGATGAACACACTAGGAAAAAATCTCCAGGGCCAGATGGCTTTACAAGCAGATTCTATCAAACATTTAAAGAACAATTAATTCTAATACTATATAGACTATTTGGGAAAATAGGTGAAGGAGTTTTACAATATTCTTTCTATGATACAAATATGGTGTTGATACCTAAACTGGTTAGAGTCAAAATAGAGAAAGAAAATTATAGACCAATTTCTCTAATGAATATTGATGCAAAAATTTTAAATAAAATATTAGCAAATAGATTATAGCAACTTATCACAAGAATAACACACTAAGATAAGGTAGCATCATATGTAATGGGGACAAGCTAGAAGCATTTCCAAGAAGATTGGGGGTGAAACAAGGATGCCCATTATCACCAGTGTTGTTCAATATCACACTGGAAGCATTAGTTTAGCAATAGGAGAAGAAAAAGTAATTGAAGGTATTAGAATAGACAAAGAAGAAACAAAGCTATCACTCTATGCAGTTGATATAATGATATACTTCCAGAATCCTAGAGAATCAAGTAAAAAACTGCTTAAAATAATAAATAACTTTAGCAAAGTTGCAGGCTATAAAATAAATACACACAAATCAATGACATTTCTATATATTACCAACAAAACCCAACAGCAAGAGATAGAAAAAGAAATTCCATTTAAACTTATTGTAGACATTATAAAATATTTAGGAGTCTACCTACTGAAACAAACCTAGAAACTATATGACACAATTACAAAATACTTTTCACACAAAAAAGTCAGATCTAAATAACTGGAAAAACATCAGTTGCTCATGGGTAGGACGAGCTAATATAATAAAAATGACAATTCTACCTAAGCTAATTTATTTATTTAGTGCCATACCAATCAAATTATCAAAAATTATTTTATAGAGCTAGGAAAAAAAAAAACAAGATTCACTTGGAATAACAAAAGGTCAGAATATCAAGGGAATTAATGAAAAGAAAAGAACGGGAAGGTGGCCTAGCCATTCCAGATCTTAAATTGTATTATAAAGCAGCAATTATCAAAACTACTTGGTACTGGCTAAGAAATAGAGTGGTGGATCAGTGGAATAGGTTAGGTATGTAAGACACAGTAGTCAATGACTATAGAAGTCTATTATTTGATAAACCCAAAGACCCCAGCTTCTGGGATAAGAACCCACTCTTTGAAAAAAAAACCACTGGGAAAACTGGAAAAGAGTATAACAGAAACTAGGCATAAACCAAAATCTCACACCATATACCAAAATAAAGTCAAAATGAGTTCATGGTTAAGATATAAAGATTGATACTGTAAGCAAACTGGGAGAGCAAGGGATAGTTTACCTATCAGATTTATGGAGAACAGAAGAATTCATGACCAAACAGGAGATACAGAACATTACAAAATGCTAAATGGATAAGTTTGATTACATTAAATTGAAAAGGTTTTACACAAACAAAGCCCATGTAACCAAAATTAGAAGGAAAGTAGAAAATTGGGAAAGAATTTTTAAAACCAGTGTCTCTGATAAGGACTTCATTTCTAAAATATATAGAGAATTAAGTCAAATTTATAAGAATACAAGTCATTCCCCAATTGATACATGGTCAAAGGATATGAACAGGCTGGTCTCAGATGAAAAAATTAAAGCCATCTATAGTCATATGAAAAAATGCTCTAAATCACTATTGATTAGAGAAATGCAAATCAAAACATCTCTGAGGTATCACATCACACTTATCAGACTGCCCAACATGACAAAACAGGAAAATGATAAATGTTGGAGAAGATGTGGGAAAACTGGAACACTAATGCATTGTTGGTGGACTTGTGAAATGATCCAACCATTTTGGAGAGCAGTTTGGAACTATGCCCAAAGGGCTATAAAAGTGTACATACCCTTTTACCCAGCAATATCACTTCTAGGGCTGTATCCCAAAAAGATCACACAAATGAGAGAAGGAACCACATTTACAAAAATATTTATAGCAGCTCTTTTTCTGGTGGCAAAGAATTGGAAGTTAAGGGGATGCCCTTCAATTGGGGAATGGCTGAACAATTTGTGATATATGAATGTAATGGAATACTATTGTGCTATAAGAAATGATGAACAGGCAGACTTCAGAAAAACCTGGAAAGACTTGTATGGACTGATGCTGAGTGAAGTGAGCAGAACCAAAAGAATGTTGTGCACAGTAACAGTGACATTGTACAATGACTAATGGTGATGGACTTAGCCCTTCTCAGCAATGTAAGGATCTAAGACATCTCCAAAAGTCTCATGATGGAAAATTCTATCCATATCTAAAGAAAGTACTATGGAATTTTAATGCAGATTGAAGCATACTAATTACTATTTTTTTCTTTTTTTGTTTTGTTTCCTCTTTCTTGTGGTTCCTTCTATTGGTTCTAATTCTTCCTTACAGCATGACTAATGTGAAAATATATTTAATAAGAATGTATATATAGCCTATACAAAATTGCACTTCATCTTGGGGAGGGAAGAATGGAGGGAGGGGAGAAAAATTTAAAACTCAAAAGCTTATGGAAGTGATTTTTGATAAATCAAAATAAATTAATAAAAATAATAAAAAAAGAATTATTGAACTACCTGAAAGCCATGATCAAGTAAAAAAAAATGTAGATATTATATTTAAGAAAATATCAAGGAAAGTTGCTTTAATATCCTAGACCCAGAGAGTAAAATATAAATTAAATAATTTCACTGATCACCACTTGAAAGAAATTCCAAAATAAAAATTTCTGGGAAAATTATGGTCAAATTCCAGTGCTCCCAAATCAAAGATAAAAATATTTCAAACTGCAGGAAAGAAACTATTCAAATATCTTGGAGCTATCATCAGGATCACAGAAGATTTAGCAACTACCACCATAAAGAATCAGAGATCTTGGAATATGCTATTCTAGACAAAAGAGCTGGGATTACAACCAAGAATAACTTATCCAAGAAAACTGAGTATAATCATTCAAAAGGAAAAAAAAATGGATACTTAATGAAATTGAGGACTTTCAAGCATTCCTAATGAAAAGACCAGAACTGAATGGAATATATGACTTCAAAATACAAAACTCAGAATTATAAAAATACAACATGAAAGAGAAATCATAAGGGACCCGATAGGGTTAAACTGTATACTTTTCTATATGGGAAGATGATGCATGTAAGAACTTCATCATTATTAGGGCAGTTAGAAGAATTCTCCATAGAAAGGAGGTAAAGGAGTGAGTCAATTAAATTTAGGTGATACAAAAAAAATGAATAGGAAAGAAAGAGGAATTCCCTGTGAGAAAGGGGATGGGAGAGAAAAAATGGGAAACATTATCTCACATAAAAGAGGCATGCAAGGAAGAGCTATTTCAGTGGAGGGGAAAAATCTTATTGGTGTGGTGGGGTGTGGTTGAACCTCACTCATATCTAAAGTGGTTCAAAAAGAAACACATACATACACACACACACACACACACACACACACACACTCACAGTTGGTAATATAAATCTACCTTACCCAACAAGGAAATAGGAGGGAAAGAGGATATCAGAAAAGGATGGGGGTGATAAAAGGGATAGCAGATAAAAGAAAACACTATTCAGAAGCAAAACAGAATTTAGAGGAGGGATAGGATAAAAAACGAGAGAAAGAGAAGGATAAGCAGAAGAAAATAAGATGGAGGAAAATGCATAGCTAGCAATCATAACTGTGAATGTGAATTGGAGAAACTCATCCATAAAAGAGAAGTAAAGAGCAGAACATATTAGAATTCAGAATTAAGCAATATATTGTTTGCAAAAAATACCCTTCAAACAAAGAGACACACAGAGTTAAAATAAAGGACTGGAGCAGAATCTATTATATTTATATTGTACAGCTGAAGTGAAAAAGACAAGGCTAGCAATCACAATCTCAGACTGCTGTGATTGAAATTAAGGTAAACCCCGGCATAAAAATTCAAGTACTTTCAATTTAGCAATCATGAATAAATATTAATAAATATTTAATAAATATTAATAAAAGCCAAAAGAACATGACAATAATTCTACCCCACTTTTCACCGATACCATCAAGAAGAATACCACCACTCCCACCACACTTAGATTTCCTCCTTGGAGGAATACCGTAATTTATCAGGAGGTTCTTCAATTTTTTTCCTCTTGGGTAAAATCCTGGACATCCTACTGCAGTTGTGTCTAGGCAAGGACAAAATAATCATTCAAGACTTATTTTAAAGAATTTATGTAACACAAAATTCATTTACAATTTTGGCTTTTTGAAAGCTAAAATCCTTCCAGATTATTTAACATAGCAGCTAAATTTTTTTTTTTTTTGGTTAGCTCTGGCATTTTAAAAGTTGTTAGTTGAATGGGCAAAAACAACAATGATAATAGCAATAATAGCTAACTTTCATATAGCATCTAAATGTTTGCAAAACATTTTATGTGTATTATCTAATCAGATATAAACTTATCTCATATTCAGTCAGATTCTCTACCCTTTGAATTAAGTTCTGATTTTTTAAAACTCTGTCACTATGTTTGTGATCCTTAACAGTGAATGCTCCAGTGGGGTGGAACCAAGATGGTGGAGGAAAAGCAGTGACTTGCTAGAGTTCTCCCCCAAACTCCTCCAAATACCTACAAAAAATGGCTCTAAACAAATTCTAAAGCAGCAGAACCCATAAAAAAAAAAAAAAAAACAGAGTAAAACAAATTTCCAGCCCAAGACAACCTGAATGGCTGATGGGAAAGGTATATTGTGCCAGGCAGGGAGAGGAGCGCAGCTCGGCCTTGGAGCACAGGCCTCAGTGACCCTGGAGCAGGCCTCAGAGGACTGAATCTCAGGCAGCTGTGGCAGTTTCCAGACTTTTCAACCCCTGAATGCCAAAGACAACTTAGAAGGTCAGTGGGAAAAGTCTGTTACTGCTGTGAGAGAAGAAGCTAGATCTCAGCCACCCCAAAGGCAGCGGCTGGCTTCTGAGCTTCTAGCCCACAGACTGAGGGGGAATCGAGTGGCTGATCAGAGGGGGATTGCAGAGATCTCTTTGCCAGGGCTGAGGCAGGAATCTCTTGCTTTACCGGTGCTTGGATCTGGGTCACAGTTCTAAGGGGCGGTACTGGGGTGAGGAAGAAGGCTGGTGTGGCTGAGCTTGTTGTGGCGGTGGAGAGAAAACACCTTGCCCCTTATCATAGCACCTTGGAAGAACTGACACTTTTCGGGTCCCTAGAAGTATCTCTGAAAACAGCTGTACAAACCCCCGAAGCTTGGGACAGTACATTCTCCATATTGGAAACGGTCTCTTACCTTAACAAAGAGTTAAAACTCAAGTAATTGGTTGGGATCATGGACAAGCAGCACAAAAAGAGTCAGACTATATTATCTTACTTTGGTGACAAAGATGATCAAAACATACAACCAGAAGAAGAAAACAAAGTCAAAGCTCCTACATCTAAAACTTCCAAGAAAAATATGAATCAGTCCCAGGCCTTAGGAGAGCTCAAAAGGGATTTTGAGAAGCAAGTAAAAGAAATAGAGGAAAAACTGGAAAGAGAAATGAGAGTGGTGCAAGAAAATCATGAAAAGCAAGTTCACAGCTTGCTAAAGGAGACCCCAAAAAATACTGAAGAAAATAACACCTTAAAAAATAGCCTAACCCAAATGGCAAAAGAGGTCCAAAAACCCAATGAAGAAAAGAATGCCCTAAAAAGCAAAATTGGACAAATGGAAAAGGAAGTCCAAAAGATTACTGAAGAAAATACTTCCTTAAAAATTAGAATAGAGAAGTTGGAAGCTAGTGATTTTATGAGAAATCAAGACATTTAAAACAAATCCAAAAGAATGAAAAATTAGAAAACAATGTGAAATATCTCATTGGAAAAACAACTGACCTAGAAAATAGATCCAGGAGAAAGAATTTAAAAATTATTGGACTATCTGAAAGCCATGATCAAAAAAAGAGCCTAGGCATCATCCTTCAAGAAATGATCAAGGAAAATTGTCCTGATATTTTAGAACCAGAGGGCAAAATAAAAATTGAAAGAATCCACCGATCTCCTCCTGAAAGAGATCCCCAAAGGAAAACTCCTAGGAATATTGTAGCCAAATTCCAGAGTTCCCAGGTCAAGGAGAAAATATTACAAGCATCCAGAAAGAAACAATTCAAGTATTGTGGAAACACAATCAGGATAACACAAGATTTAGCTGCTTCTACATTAAGGGACTGCAGGGCATGGAATATAATATTCCGGAGGGCAAAGGAGATAGTATTACAATCAAGAATCACCTACCCAGCAAAACTGAGTATAATCCTGCAGGGTAAAAAATGGTCATTCAGTGAAATAGAGGACCTTCAAGCATTCTTGATGAAAAGACCAGAGCTGAATAGAAAATTTGACTTTCCAATACAAGACTCAACTGGAAAATGAAGAGTGTTTCAAAATCCATTTGAGCTTGGCACAGAAGAGGAAAGTGTTCTGCCTGAAATGACAGAGATCTTGCTGCAACAAGTTCTTCTCTTCCTCCCATGTCCTCCACTCCAAGGTGTTCTGCAAGGACAGGCTCTGAACTTCTAGTTCCTTCCGGTGCAAAGCATACAGGTGCTCCTGCTCCATCTTGAACAATACAAAAGAGAGAGTATAGAAAGGCTGCCAGTCCTGGAAGGAACACAATTTGCCCAAATAGACCAAATCCCAACTTATATCCCGATACCTGGCAAAGGCATTACTTTCCCAGAGCCTTGAAACACCAAAAAATCTTGAGTCCCTGTGTTTCACTGTACAAATCAATCTTTGACAAGAAGTCAATTATATTTCATAAGTTTCTTCAATCATCAAACATAAAGCAACAATATTACTAGTATTACTCAGATGCCTTCAGAATGTTCTCCAAGACTTCCCGACCTTGCCAGGCCAAATATTCTCTGACCATGTCAGTTGGAGTTGCCTAAAATGTCAAGCCCAATTTCCCCTTGGCAAGAGTGGCATGTCAGTTGAATGTGTAAAAGCACCACGCAGGCCCTAACAATCCTAGGGTAGAAAAAGACTTCCACTTCACCTCCTACCCAGGCCTAACTAGAAAGGAAACAACCTAAGCAAGAAATAATTTTAGTTACTAGTGTAGACAAAACTACATCTCTTAAAGTGATGACAAATCTTTCCCTCTGTTGAATATACTCTTACAGATAAAGGAAAGCACAAAATTAAATTAATAATATGGTTCCATAAAAATTCCATCCTTGAAAAGGACCCACATGTACAAAAATATCTATAGCAGATCTTTTGTGGCAGCCAAGAACTGGAAGTTGAGGGGATGCCCATTGACTGGGGAATAGCTGAACAAGTTGTGGTATATGCATGTAATGGAATACTATTGTTCCATAAGAAATGATGAGCAGGCAGACTTCAGAAAAACCTGGAAAGACTTACATGAACAGATACTAAGTGAAGTGAACAGAACCAGGAGAACATTTTATACAATAACAGCAACATTGTACAATGACTTTGATAGACTTAGATCTTCTCAGCAATGCAAGGATCTAAGACAACTCCAAAAGACTCATGATGGAAAATGCTATCCACATCCAGAAAAAGAACTATTGAGTCTGAATGCAGATTGAAGCATACTATTTGCTTTTTTTTTTTTGGTTTGTTTTTTCTTTCTTGTAGTTTCTCCCATTAGTTCTATTTCTTCTTTACAGTATGACTAATGTGAAAGTATGTTTAATATGAATGTATATGTATAGCCTATACCAGATTGCATGCCATCTTGGGGAGGGGAGAGGGAGAAAATTTGGAACTCAAAATCTTATGGAATTGAATCCTGAAAATGAAAAATAAATAAATGAAAATTCCATCCTTACCATGTTAAAAAAAAAAAAGAATAGTGAATGCTCCAGATATGAGGATAGTTATCTAAATGAAACTTTTTTCAATTGTTAGTGTGATTATCTCAGACTCCATTGTACTTTTACATTAATATATAACTATCGTTCTTTAAAACCAATAAGATCTTTCTAAGTCAAAAGAAATTGGCTGCAATGACATTAGAACAATTAAAGAAATGGACATTTGTACTTTTGTCTTCATGATGAGCATGCCTGTCATAACTTTCATGTAATAATGGATACACTCACTGAATGACCAGACATACTAACAAAGATAGATATGACTGCAATGAGTTGATTACAGATTAGTAATAGCATAAGATTTCATGGATTTTTGTATAAGGTTCTCTATTTGGAATGTATGGTTGTGTCATTTATTTCACTGATGGGCTTTTTGCAGGGTAGGGGAGGATTTTATTTTTAATGCTACTAAATAGAAATTACTTTTAAAAATTGCTTCATGTTATTATTGTTTCTATATCCAAAAGCAGTATGTCCTCAGTTTAGGAGAAGTAAAGTGCTATGATCATTGGATAAAAGTAGATGTACCACACAGGAAATATTTTGTGAATGGTTAAAAAAATATTAATAATACCTTATGGGGATATGGATAAGACATGAAAGCCAGTAAACTGGTAGTTGAGAAAATCAGCTTGGCAGGAGGAGAGAAGGATGAACTTCTTTCTTCCTTATTCCTCTTTCATTGACTTTGTGGATTATTTTTATGAATATCATACAGAAAGAACCTAATTAACATAATCAGAATTCTCATGCTTTCCTGTTGTTTAAATACACCAGAAGAGTGTATATTTTGATTTAAAAAAAATAACTTTTATTAATGGTTTTAAATGACAAGTATAAGTGCACAATAGCTGGCCAATGAATTTAAAGCTTTTAAGATTTCAGATTGGACTTTCACTTCTCAGAATTAAAATATTAGCAGTGTGTCCTATGAGGTATGGAAAGAAGTCTTACCTTCACTTTGATGACCTCACATTTCTGTGCTTGCCTGCAGCCAGAGGATAAGCTGGCTGCCACTTGAGTTACACGCACTGTTTTGTGACTACACAATTGACTACACAATTTGTGACAACACAATAACAAGGCACAAGTGTTTTCACTGTGCTTAGCAAAATGTCTATTTAGGGGAAGAAGGGTATTGACAGTCATGTCCTGGAAAATCATTGTAAGGGTTCAATCTCTGGCTCCACTTGCAGCAAATCTTTGTCACCCTTATCCTTGGGGATTTGCCTGGCCTGGATTACGCCCAGGCAAAGTACCATGCCTAAATTGTCAGGCTCTTCAGCATAAATGCAGTGCAATTCTGCCTGCCTTTAAAAAAATGCAGAAGGATAGTTGGGCTCATGAATTTGTACAATTATAGGTAAATAGAAAGTCTCATTTTTCATATTAAAGGAACTAAGATACATGATATTAAATGATTCCCTCAAGTGAGAGCAAGTGATATTGTAACGTGGTGGCAGAGGGTCATGGAGAATACAGACTTTCTTGTTCTCTGTTTCTGGACCATGTACTTAACTGTTTCAAAATAATAAAAATATATATCTGTTAGAAATATTAGTACCCTCTTCTATCCCTTTAATCTAGTTTTCTCTTATGCTATTGTATTCGGGTTGTAGATAGTTGTTTTAAGAGATAAAATAAGTCCCAGTGTAGTACTTTGATGAAAACTTAATTTCTGCTGTGCTTGGAGGAAGGATAAGAAAATCACACACAGGAGATAGTACAGAGGTAACATTTTCATATCTCCCCCATAAAGATGCTTGCCTGACATTTTCCCTGATTCTATATTTGGTATCTTAACATTCTAATCAGAAAATTCTACATTTTCACCATGTTTTCCACTTCTTTTCCATCATCTTAAACACCTCTATACCCCATACCAAATCTCAAAATATAGACATGCAAAAATGTTTTCTAGGCTTAAAGATTTAAGACATTTAAAGTACTAGATGCCTAACTACATAACAACAGTTGCAAAGCAGTCTGAAAAGCTGTAGAAGAAAAATAGATCACTGGATTGAACTATAACAAGAAAAATGATTTCTGGGCCTATAAAAGTAAATCAAAATTCCTTGAAAATTGAGGTTTAAAGATAAACAAATACAGTATTGGGGCTAGATTATTTTAAAGGCAGTTTTCTGGTTATTGAGGAACAAAACAGTATCTCATATTCACTGAGTATTTTGTTTTGTGAATAATTTTCCTCATAAGGTAATGTGAGAGAGGTAATATAAGTATTATTATCTCCAGTTTACTAATGAGGAAATTGAGGTTCAGAGAGCATTTTGCTGGGCCAGTAACTGCCAGAAGTATTTCTTGATTCATTTCTTGATATTCTTAACACAACATAATATTTCATCATTAATCAACACTATGATTATTATAAAGTTACTTGGTGAGATTTTCTGCAAATAAGAAAATGCATTATAAAGGGATATTCATTTCAACTGAAAAATACATATTAATAAAAATAATTGAGTCAATTGCTACATTTTTTAAGGGAAGGGTTGGACCTAAAACTTTGTTTCTCTAGGGAATTCTATGTACAGAAACATCCTTCATTGATGCAGGTAAACAACTCCTCTGTAAGTTATAATATTAGAGAGTTGTCTGGGAACATTGAGAGGCTAAGTAATTTTCCCTATGGTCAGAGTTAAAACTTGAACTAAGGTGTTCCTTCTATCCATTATATCATGCTATCCCACTTCAACACTAATAATTATCTATATTTTTGTCTATATCATAAACATGATTCCAGATGAGATTTCTACTTTATACCACTAGTCACAATGATGAAAGTTAAGCTCTTTTCATCTAAGGGGGTGAAAGGCCTAGGATTCCCATTTTAAGTTCTGCTTTTTGAGGCTTATAAGTTGTGAAAAAAACAAATAAATGGTTTATAATATATGCTATTATATATAGGTTCTATCTAGAGGTTACTCTCAATGTTAGGCAAATGTAACCAAAGATTGGGGTTTCCAGTCTGAAACCAGGAAGACATTTCCCTGTCAGTATTCTTATATGTGGCTAACACTATCAAAGCTGGCTGTCATGCTACATACTCAGACTGTGATAAAAGAGATATAAAGCAATACTCATGTGTGATTTGACTGCAGATCTTTATAAAAAGTGAAATTATGTTAGCAAAAATACAACTTATAGACAAATAAATAAATAAGCTCAGAAATTGGTGTCATTCACATCAGAAATAGTAGGGCAAGGAAAGAGGAACCAAGACAGTCAATTCCTCTACATTCCTCCATGACACATTTGTTTTTACCCATGACCCAGTTCCATGCTGAGTGGACATAATAAAATGTAGGCTTATGTCTTGCTGCTTGCCCTGGTTTGCTTCTAGTTCTTCACTCCATTAGTTTGTGTGGGATTGGAGGGTAGGGAGAATGGGACAGTGAGGGGGTGAGGAGAAGGGGTCTGCTCTCAGTCAATATGTCTGCTTTGGGGCTGGTGCCAATGTTGCTGGGGAAGGGCGCCATCCCCTCTCCTGTGTTTTTTGTCTTTTTTTTTCTTTCTTCCTTTTTTTTTTTTTTAATAAAACCCTCTAAGTCTCTCCCCATCCCAAAAGGATTAAATATTTCCTTACTTTGGGAGGAGAACAAAAACTCAAAATCCCAGAAGTCTATGCAAAATTAAGTTATTCCTCTTTAGAGGAGAAATCAATCTTACTCAGAAATTGACCCTGATTCCAGAGAGGGTGGTTATAGATATATGGGGGAACAATTAAGAAGCAAACCTATTTATAAAACATTTTTTCACAATATTCTTATCATTAAGGATTTAAAATAACACATTAAAAGGCAAACAGTGAAAAAGAATTAAAGCACTGCTTGGCAGTGTTTTTACATTGCTAAGAATAGCTACTAAGTTAAATAAAGTCACTTAAAACATCAGTCAAACTAGTTAGTTAGTGCCCTATAGACAAGTAATTGATTGTTGAATTTTTATGTTGACTCTGTTGCTGAGCTGCTTATACAGTAACAATCAGCTTAGCTCTAAGGAAAAAAGTTTGAAAGTCACAGAAATTGGAATAACATAGACTGTAATTCTTGGAATTAGACTTTAGAGTAGTAAGAAGAATTCTTAGACATCAACTTGCCCAATCTCCTCATTGTCCAGAAGAAAGAAATTAGGCTCAACTTGGGAAAATGGCATATTCAGTCACATCATGACCATTATACAACATTGGGAACATGGAAAGATAAGGAAAATACACAAAGATAAGATCAAACTTTCATTTGATTGAACATCACCTCACAGTCTAATGTTGGCGATGAGCCAAGTAGGCCAATAAATATGATACAAATTAGAATTTATATGCATAAGACTGCAAAGTACTATGAGATCAGAAGTAGAAATCACTTCCATCCAGTACAATGAAAGGAGGCTTTTGGAGGTAGTTGCTTTTGAGCTTTCAAGCTTTTGGGCTTGAACCTCAGCTATTTTATGTGAATAGACAGAGAAGGAGGGAGAAAGCATTACAGATACAAGGAGTGATTTGAGTACCTATGGGCTATTTCTAATAAAATAAAAGTAGTCTGGTTTGCCTGGATAAAAACAAAACAAAATAAAATGACAGATTTTGAGGAGCAGCGGTCTGAGATCAGGCCAGGAAACTAGGTTGAGATCAGAGTGTGGAGCTGTAGGAAAGTCAGCCTCAGGAATCCAGACTTTAATTTGTAGAATTAACCGGCAGAAAATAAAGAACTATTGAAGATTTATTGAGCAAGGTAGGCATATAATGAGTGCTATGAGTTATGCAGATAAAGCTGAATGTTAAGAGTTGGAGAAGGGGTAGTCTGGATGCAGGGAGATAAGTTAGGAGGTTATGGTAATATGCCGCATGAAAAGTAATATAGATACGTACTAGGTTGGTGGCAGTGAAAGTAAGAGAAAGTATAAATGTCAATGGTGAGATCTATAACTCTGCCATATAGGATATTACTGTTGATGAGAGCTAAAAAAGACCTCAAAAGCCATCTAGTCCATCACCTTCATTTATTAAATGAGGAAACTGAGATAAACAAACTTACCCAAAGTTACATAGATAGCAAGTGTCAGATAAAGGATTTGAACTCAATTCCTTTGACTTCAGAACCAATTATCTTTCCATTGCACCAAACATCTTTCTTTGACCTGTTACAACTATTACTTTTAATTAAGTACATCAGGATGTGAATAACCATGCTATAGTGGCTAAAATACTTGGCTTAGACTCAAGAAGATTTTGGTTTGAAACCTATCTCTGACTGTATGACCAAGGGGAAAATATTTAACTTCTCTGATCCTCAGTTTCCTTATAAATATTTCCACAGTATCCAAATAGCAGGGTTGATTTGAAGCTCAAATGGTATAATGTACATAAAGTGTTGTTACAAACTTGAATGTACTATATAAACATTAGTTCTAATTACAGTTTGTTTAGATGGGATAAAATAAAATATTAATCTATCATGTTACCGCAAGAACTGACTGATGGAACACAAATTGGAGACATCCACCATGATTTGGCAGCTCATGATAACATTAGATAACCATTAATTAAGAAATAAAAATAGTGCAAATTGTCCTCTGACATTGTACAGGTCAATCAAGCTAGCTCTTTGGGTACATTTTACACTTTTGAAACAGTGTTTTTTGTGATTATTTTGTAAGTGAAATCGATTTGGCCAGGCTCAAATTCTAAAAGTAGCTCAGTACCTCCCTAAAATGGTAAATAATTCAGGTAGAATTCTCCCCAACTTGGGAAAATAAGCTCAGTTGTCAATTTAAAGCAAACAATCTAGTTATATGATTGATTTTTTTTCTGTCAAAATCAATTTTATGAGAAAAAGCTGTATGATCAATGACTTAAAATAAATTTTGCAACTTACCAATTTAACAGTTTGGATTTACCATTCATCTCCCCATCTTCCTTTTTCCTCCCTCTTTTCACATTCTGTACTATAGAACTGGGGCCCTGGGCAAACGTGAAAGACTGTTAGGTGAGAAGCCTGCTTCTGCTTTCTCTCACAGACCCATGGATTATGCTGGTCACAGATTCAGGAGATACTAATTCTAATCCTGGTTGTCACTTCCTAATTGTGTGATCTTGGAAAAGACTTCCTTTACCTGAGTCTCAGTATCCTTATCTATAAAACTAGATAGTTGGACTTCTAGATCTTAGGTGAGATAAACTATAAAGAATTAAAAAAGGTATCTGCTTGACCTTTTTTTCTAATTAACTGACATTCCTAATTAGTTTAATCAAGCCAATGTTTTTTCCTAGTAATGTATGTGTCACTTTCAACTAATTTCACATTACCTATGAATATTTTTATATAGTTTAGATCTCTTACTTTTCCACCTGCTGACTCTACCCTTAGAGAAAGGGAAAGCAAAACTTTATAATACAAACCTTAATTTTGGGCAACAGAAATACTGCAATCCATTTCCTTGAGTTACTAGCAAATACTATCTACTAATTGCAGCTGTTAATTGCCTTTGTAGCACAACTCTCTATTCCCAGGTTCTGTGTAATATTTTGAAGGTAATGTGACATTTAAAAATTTCAAGAGACATAATTTCTGGGTAATTAATCATTTTATTAATAATGCTAGCATACCACCAATAAAATGGGTCGGTGATACTCTTGAATGCCAAAGACCAATCATGGGGGCAGGCTCATAGTCCATATGACCTTGGAAGAATGAATGTTCCTAAGTGTGGCAATCATCTCTGATTGGTTAACAATTAATGAGAGAGAATGAATATTACAATGAGAAGTGGACCTATTCTAATGAGGGCCTGGGAGATGTAACTTTGATCATATAATTTACTTCCAAATCACCCCTCTGGGAAATCTAGACAAAGGGTCTATATCCCCCACCCAAATCTGAACATAACACAATGGGCAGGGGGCTTCACCTGAGATTAAATTCCTTGTAAGGTTGGGTAGGATAGTGATACCTAGATTGAGGAGAATGTTAATCCTATCTGCTATCATCAGTCCTGTGTGTCAGAGGCTGAGACTTGGAATGAGGACTTTGGAGAAAGGGGGAGAACTGTAGATCTCTCCAAATCATTGGTTATTAATAATCACTGCTCTCAGTAACCAACTAGGAAATTCCAAGTCAAAGTCCCTATCTAATTCATCTTTTATTGCTAGACTGAATTAGATAATATAACTCAAATAGCAACAATATTTAATTAATATATAAAACAGTACAAATATTAAGAAAAGTATGTCCAGCAAAGATGGTGACATGATGTTTCATCCTTGATAAACATTGATAAATACTACCTGATAAACACTCCAAGAAAAATATAAAGGTGTACCAGATGAAACAATGACTCAAAAAACACAAGTAATCTTGGACTTAGGACTACACAAGAAGGTGGCAGGAAGCTTGAAGGCACTCTGGCCAGTGGAGTCTTAAACCAACTTGATCCCTGATACACTGGGTTTAAAGCCAGTGGGATCGTGAGTACTGGAGTCCTGGTGCCAAAGCAGGAGACAAAGCCAACTCTATTTAGTTGGTTGCCCAAGAAGAAAGAAACAGAAGAGAGGCACTGGATGATATGAGCATCAAGGAATGGTATGAGCCCAGAAATCCTAAAGTCAAAGAGACAGAGGTGTTGATGAACTGACTGTGCCTCAGGAACCTAGAGGAGCCCTGAATCCAGTGTGGATTCTCATAAAGTCTTGAAGCAAGAAGGATCATGGTCTTAGACTGTCAGAGAAGCAGAAGGGGCCAAGTCAACCTCCAGCACTTGGACAACAAAAAGGATGGAGGAGAAGGCAAAGTTTGGCTTTGTAACTAATCTCAATCAAAGAACTGAGGTAGGAAACATTAAAAAAAAAGCAAACAGAAGAAATCTCTTAGTACAATGAAGAAACATTGTAGGTTAATAGTACTTCAAAAGCAAACCCAAAAGAAGCATATAACTTTAGAATAAGCATAGGTAAGGCCCTAGAAAAGGATTGGGTTGGCCACAGCTCCAAGAGTAGCTGGAAGAAATAAAGTAATAGATACATGATGAAATAAGAGCTCTTAGGGGGAAAAGAATGGCAGGAAAATAGCTTAGAACATAAAGTAAAACATCTTAACCAAGTAAATGGCACCCTGAAAAAAAAAGAATGGAACAGAAAGAACTCAATGATACCACAATAAATTAAGAATTAATAGAAAGAAGTAAAAAGTTTGAAAAAAATGAAGACTATGTAAATAAACTGCTATGTTTTTAAAAAATGATTTGGAAAACAGGGCTAGGGGATATAATTTAAAATTCAGTAGTCTCCCTGATAACAAGCAAAAAACCTAGTTACAATGTTTTAACAAATTCTAAAAGAAAATCCCAAGAACTATTAGAACCAAAGGTAAAGTAAAAATAAAAATAATCCACAAGTTACCTTACGAAAGAAAACTCAATTTGAATATACTTATTTTGCCTTAGACAAAATATATAGCATTCAGGTCAAAGAAAAAGCACTTTGACCAGCTAGAAAGAAAAAAATATATATATAGATATAGATATATAGATATAGATATATATATATTATATATATATATTTACACACATATAATGGGAAAAAATACAAAAGAGACAAAATCTTAGAATAGGAAATTCTAAATGGCTTACAACTGAGAATATTCTGCCCTACAAAACTAAGTACAATCTTATTGGGGGAAATGATATTTTAGTAAATAGAAGACTTTCAAACATTCCTGATTAAAAAAAATAAGCAAAAACAAAAACAAAAAAAAACAAAAGACACAGCTTGGTATGATCTATGAGATGCAGATACAGGAGAGAAGAGAAACCTAGAAATGTAACCCTATATGACCAAGGTGAAGGAGCTAAACAATGAGCAAGCACTTGCATTCTAATAGTTGGAGAAGAGGCTGGTCCATTCAGAATCCAACTATTTACAAGGGTCCCAGAGAGAGCAAAGTAAAATAAACAAAGATCTAGGTAGTGTTTTGTTCTCCTTTGTTGGTTTTAAGAGAGGGGGAAAGTAATATTCAAGGGGAGGAATCAGGAAGCAATTGAAGAAGGTTATAATTATTTTCACAATTGGTGTGTGCAAGAAAGAGAATACATGAACACAGAAGTAGAATTAGGTGCAGTAGGCATCTAATGAACTTCACTCTTATAAGAACTGGGTAACAAAGGTTGGGTAGGGAAGCTAGGTGGCACAAGGCCTGGAACTAGGAAAATCTGAATTCAAATCTGGCCTCAGACACGTATTAGCTGTGTGACCCTGTGGTGTCACCCTGTTTGCCTCAGTTGTTTCATCTGTAAAATGAACTGGAGAAGGAAATAGGAAACCACTTTACTATCTTTGCCAAGAAATCCCAAATGGCATCACGAGGAGTTGGACATGACTAAATTGACCAGACAACAACAACAACAAAGAATGTTGAATATATGCAGTGTTTGGAATAGAACTACTTTAAACCAACAGAGAACTATGGACAAGGAGAGCAGGGAAGGCGTATGAGAGGTTGTATAAAGTTAAAGAGGAAATATTTGTGTATAAAATAAAATCAGCAAGAGAGAGTTGATAATAAAAGGAAGGAAGGAAGGAAGGAAAGAAGGAAGGAAGGAAGGAAGGAAGATTTATTTTTTTAAAAGGTTTGCATTAATCATTTAATCAATAGAAGAAATGGATGTTGAAATACAAGGAATACTGAAAATAATAATGGCTTTGGATGTAGGAGCTTTGACTTTGTTATCTTCTTCTGGTTTTATGTTTTGATCCTCTTTGTCACCAAAGAAAGATTCTATGGTCTGACTCTTTTTCTGCTGCTTGCTAATGATTCCCAGCCAATTACTTGAGTTATAAACTCTTTGTTAAGGTAGGGGTCTGCTTCCAGTGTGGAGAATGTACTGTCCCAAGCTTTGGGAGTTTTGTGCAGCTGTTTTCAGAGATACTTCTAGGGACCTGTAAATTTTCAGTTCTTCCAAGGTGCTATGATCAAGGGCAAGGTGTTTACTCCTTTCCTGGCCTGTGCTCTGGTCTATGAGTGACCACAAACACTCTTTCTGTCTTGAAACAGTGAGGAAGGTTTCCTCTTCACCACCACTATAAGCTCTACCATGCTAGCACTCCTCCTCACCCCAGGACCACCACCCAGAACTGTTACCCAGATCCAAACAAGGGCAAAGCAAGAGAATCCTGTGCCAGCAAAGAGATCCCTGCAATTCCCCTCTGATCAGCCACTCAATTCCCCCACAGTCTGTGGGTTGGAAGCTCCAGAAGCAGCTACTGCCCCAGGGCCATGCTCGGGAACAGCTAGGACTGCACTTCTCTCTCATAGCAGACACAGACTTTTCCTACTGACCTTCTAAGTTGTCTTTGGCATTCATGGGTTGAGAAGTCTGGAAACTGCCACAGCTGCCCATGATTCATTTCTGTGAGGCCTGCTCTAGGTTCTCTGAGGCCTGCATGCCCACACCGAACTGCGTTCCTCTCCCAGCCCAGCTAGATATACCTTTTCAATCAACCATCCAGGTTGTCTTAGGCTGGAAATTTGTTTCACTCTGTATTTTTTGTGGGTTCTGCTGCTTTAGAATTTGTTTAGAGCCATTTATACAGGTATTTGGAGGGGTTTGGGGGCGAATTCAATCAAGTCACTGCTTTTACTCCACCATCTTGGCTGTGCTGGAAAGAAGGTTTATTAAGCACCTATCATGTGCCAGTCTCTGTGCTAAAAAGAGAAATAAAGGAGAGAGAAAGAAAGTTTAAAAACCTTTAGCCTGTCTCTCTGTAGTTAAGCAACAAGAATAGTGAAGTAGGTTGTTCAACATCATACTGTAAATGCTAGCTTTAGCAATAAGAGAAAAAAAAAGAAATTGAAGGTATTAGAATAGGCAAAGTAGAAACAAAGCTATCACTCTTTGCAGATGATATGATGATATGTTTAGAGATTCCTAGAGAATCAAGTAAAAAAAAAACTACTTAAAATAATAAACAACTTCAGCAAAATTGCAGATTATAAAATAAATCCACACAAATCATTGGCATTTCTATATATTACCAACAAAACCCAACAACAAGACATAGAAAGAGAAATTCCATTTAAACTTACTGTAGATATTATAAAATATTTAGGAGTCTACCTCCCAAAGCAAACCCAGGAACTCTATGAACACAATTCCAAAACACTTTTCACACAGATAAAGTCAGAACTAAATAACTGGAAAAACATCAGTTGCTTATGGATAGGCCGAGCTAATATAATAAAAATGACAATTTTACCTAAGCTAATTTATTTATTCAGTGGCATACCAATAAAATGACCAAAATGTTATTTTATAGAGCTAGAAAAAATAATAAGATTCATTTGGAATAACAAAAGGTCCAGAATATCAAGGGAAATAATGAAAGGCCCAGTCATTCCAGATCTTAAATTGTATTATAAAGCAGCAATCATCAAAACTGCTTGGTACTGGCTAAGAAATAGAGTGGTGGACCAGTGGTATAGGTTAGGTATGTAAGACACAGTAGTCAATGATTATAGTAATTTACTATTTGATAAACCCAAAGACCCCAGCTTCTGGAATAAGAACTCACTATTAGACAAAAACTACTGGGAAAACTGGAAAAGAGTATGGCAGAAATGAGGCATAGGACAAAATCTCACACCATATACCAAAATAAAGTCAAAATGAGTTCATGATTAGATATAAAGGCTGATACTACAAGCAAACTGGGAGACCAAGGAATAGTTTACATATCAGATTTATGGAGAACAGAAGAATTCATGATCAAACAGGAGATAGAGACCATTAAAAATGCTGAATGGATAATTTTGATTACATTAAATTGAAAAGTTTTTGCAAAAAAACAAAGCTAGTGCAACAAAAATTAAAAGGAAAGTAGAAAATTGGGAAAGAATTTTTACAACCAGTGTCTCTGACAAGGGCTTCATTTCTAAAATATATAGAGAATTAAGTCAAATTTATAAGAATACAAGTCATTCTCCAATTGATAAATGGTCAAAGGATATGAACAGGCAGTTCTTTTGTGAAGGAATTAAAGCCATCATTAGACATATGAAAAAATGCTCTAAATCACTATTGATTAGAGAAATACAAATCAAAACAACTCTGAGGTACCACATCACACCTATCAGCCTGGCCAACATGACAAAACAGGAAAATGATAAATGTTGGAAAAGATGTGGGGAAAGTGGAACACTAATGCATTGTTGGTGAAGTTGTGAAATGATCCAACCATTTTGGAGAGCAGTTTGGAACTATGCCCAAAGGACTATAAAAATGTACATACCCTTTGACCCAGCAATAGCACTTCTAGGGCTATATCCCAAAAAGATCATACAAAGGGGAAAAGGACCCACATGTACAAAAATATTTATAGCAGCTCTTTTTCTGGTGACAAAGATCTAGAAAGTGAGAGGATGCCCATCAATTGAGGAATGGCTAAACAAGTTGTGGTATATGAATGTAATGCAATACTATTGTGCTATAAGAAATGATGAGCAGGCTGACTTCAGAAAAACCTGGAAAGACTTGTATGGACTAATGCTGAGTGAAGTGAGCAGAACCAAGAGAATGTTGTACATAGTAACAGCGATGTTGTGCAATGACTAACATTGATAGACTTAGCCCTTCTCAGCAATGCAAGGATCTAAGACATTTCCAAAGGTCTCATGATAGAATATACTAGCCACATCCAAAGAAAAAACTGTGGAGTTTGAACGCAAATCAAAGCATATTATTTGCTATTTTTTCTTCTGTTGAGTTTTGTTTCCTCTTTCTGGTGG
The DNA here is from genome assembly GCF_900497805.2 of Vombatus ursinus. NCBI lineage: Eukaryota > Metazoa > Chordata > Mammalia > Diprotodontia > Vombatidae > Vombatus > Vombatus ursinus. The sequence continues at coordinate 13,949,686 of NW_020954687.1, forward strand.
TTCCTCATATTGGTTCTAATTCTTCCTTACAACATCGTTAATATGAAAATATGTTTAATAGGAATGTGTATGTATAGCCTGTATCAGATTGCAAGTTGTCTTTGGGAGGGAAGAATGGAGGGAGGGGGAGAAAAATTTTAAATTTAAAATAAATTAATAAAAAAAACACTCAGAAGAAAAAAAAAATAGCTGTGGGAATGGGTTCAAGAGGGAAACATACATATAAATCTAGAAGAGTATAAAAGTCTTCTAAATTCAGGGAGTGGGGAGAGAATGAAGGAGGGATCTTTAGAGGGGAGGATGAGGGAATAGTTCAAAGGGGTGTACAAAAGGGTGTTTTGATTTATGGGAAGGGGAAGATGAGGGAGGAATTGTAGAGGGATAAGTTAAGTAATAGGAAGGCATAGTAGTGGTACAAGAAAAGCAATACATCAAAAGGGCATATAAAAGGGTATTTAGATTTATGGGAATAGGAAGATAAAGGAGGGATCACTGGAGCGGGGCAGGTTAAGTATTAGGAGGGCAAAGTAGTGGTAAAAGTAAAGTAGAGGAATTAGGAGAGATCAGAAAAAAGATATGCACAAACATAAAAACAAAAATTAAGAGTAGAATCTCTTAGAGAAAGTATATGTTTATGTATGTATATATATAATACATATGTATATGTGTATGTATATATCTATATCTATATATATAAATATATCCATGCTTAATTGCAGTTTAGAGGGAGAGGGGAGGAAGGGGGAAAAAAAGAACAAAGTAAAAAAGTGTACAGGAGAGTACAAAAAACCTACGAGGAAGCAAAGAAATGATAGACAGCTTTCAACATGATGTGCAATGTTTAATATATAGGCTTTCTTAAAATGGAAAGTTACTGCTATATATTCTAAATCCTCTTCGATGTTCTGCTGTGCACATACATTTTTTTCTTTTCTTATTTTATATTTAAGTTTATAATGTGTCTTTTTCTTTTCTTATTAGATATTTAAATTTTAGTATTTGTCTAAAATTAAAAAAGGAAAAAAAGGAAAGAATTTCAAGCATAGGGGGCAACAAGTAAAAAATGCAGATGGTCAAGAAATGATGAGTGTCATGTATGACATAATGTCAGGAGTCCCACTTTGGCTTAAGATCCATCAGTGTTCAGCTATGGTTCCGCTCCATGCAATCTTCTTCTGTCTCCATGATTCAACAGCATGTCTATCTCTCCTGAATCTGCTTGCCTTTTCACACCTCCTTTCTTTGCTCTCTGATGTAACTAGTACCCCTTTTATAAAACTACCTGCCTTGTAGAGTACTCATCATTATAGTCTTTTTTGTTAACATTATTATGTTGTGTTCTAACAGAAAGCCTTCTGTAAAATATAGTCCATTGGATTTCCCTTTTGGCTTAAGCAGTATAGAGATCTAAGTTGAACAAATATGCTCACTATCACCATTAAATCTTGAACTAATATTCCTTCCTATCTTAAATAGCATCTATAAGGTAATCTCATCATCTCAATGGAGCTTCTTCTCTGTAGCTCAAAATTTTGTAACATATCACTTGCCTGCTTTGTTACCTCTTCTTTGTCCAAATCAAAATAAAGAAAAATTTTGTGTGACAATTTTCTTCGTTCTGTCAAAATATCTAATTTAATATATAATCATAGAGATAATTGGGATTCCCTAGTTTTCAATGAAAAGTATGCTAGTGGTAGGCCTTGCTTATATCCAAAATGACTGACCATACTTTAAATACTTCAGAAAGCTGCTTCTTGGCTTCAATTCCTTCATCTTCAATTCTGTTTTGTTTTGTTTTGTTTTTCTTTTTCTCTTTTTAACTTTTTTCTGTGCTACTTCTCATAACCACTTATCACATCTAACTAGTATGTGTTTTGGTTTGAGCTTTTCCTCACTTTTTTGAATTTATCATTCCCACTTTCTTTCTCTATCAGTGGATTTCTGAGGCATATCATCCATTAATAGCTCATTAAAGGAACCCTTTTCCCACAAAGCCTCTTGGTCATCGCTACTCACTTCTAAACATATAGCAGTGAGACTTTGACATTACAAAAGTCTATAGCAGGGGTTGGCAAATTATGGCCCACAGACCAAATCTGTCCTGCCAACCTGCCTTTCTACAGCTTTGCAGGCTAAGAGTTAGTTTTACATTTTAAAATAAAGTTTTCTTATAATTTAAAATCCACACAAAAAAAAGATTCTTTAGCTTGCAGACTTAATTGAAAATCACCTTTACATGAACAGCTTCATATTGATAGAAATATAATTATCAGGTTTTTTTTCTTTAAAAGCATGAAGATAAGCAGACATATATGCAAAGGGGAAGAAGGACCAAGAGGAAGTATTCATGGTATTTCAATAGAATCTGGATTTCTTAATCATCTTTAGTAATGTGTTACCTTGGTGATTCTATAACTGATTTTGGTACCCCCTGTACAATAGCAACATTACCTTAACATCCATTACTTCTGTAAAAGTTAATGACAACTTAAAGCTAGACCTTCATATTTATTGACAATAGTACCATTCCTTTGGAGTAATTTATATATGCATACATTCATATATGTGTGTATATACATATATATATATACTTACATACATACATACATACACACACATATATATATATATATATATATATATACTTGAGGGGCTTACTCACAACTACTGCATTTGAAAAGAATAACTACATACATGGTTTTATAACCAGAAAAAAATGACACATTGAAACAATCTTTAGTTTTTGTTATTCTTGGGGATATCTAAATGGAAAGGTTTGAAAGGTATTTGATTTAACAGGTTACAAAAGAATAGTCATAAATCACTTGACATATAATCCTGATCTTAACCTGCATTTATTCAGCCACACATTTACAGCAAGGCTCTAAGTCCCAAATTGTGTATTTTTTCCCTCTCCTGTCTTGAATTGTTTGTTATTAGAGGAAGGGATTTGAGTAGAGGGAGACACTGGGGGAGATATAAGAGAAGAAAGGAGAGAGAAGTGAATAAGGGGAACTAAATTGCACTTAATATTACTTTATATTTACTGTTAAAATTCACTTTTTTTTTTTAATTTTTGGACCAAGCTAGTAAAATAAAAAAATAAAATAAAATGAAACTGTCATTGCCCTACATATGGAAGAGAGAGTATTCAGGGTAGTATTATACTAGAGTTATAAAGACTTCATGAATTTTCTCCTGTTCCTATTATATAATAGTTGTGAATTATGTAAAATGTTAATCCACTTCATAACTCTAGATTGCTCTAAATGTTGGGAGACCCGGGGGATATTTAAGGATGGCTAGCTGCAATGCTAATTTACAGAGCCAAAAGTATGCTATTTCCTTTTAATTACTCTGCAAATTATTAGATTTCATGGGTTAATGTCACAAAATAATAGAGGATTTGCTTCTATGGTGAGCTGGGGTACCAAAACTCCATCTATTAAATGGTATTTTGTGATCATAAGACTGCTAATTCAACATTCACATTTGCCAGTTTAATCTCAGGGACCAATTTATTGTCTTTGGCTTAACAAAATCAATTCCACAGAATATTTACTGCTTTACTTCATGATGGAAAAAAAATCTGAAGAACATTATAGGTATTTTGATGGAGGGAGCATTAAACTAAAATACAGGAGGCAAAACCCTAGTTGTATCTCTGATATTAACTAGTTTGTGATCTTGGGTTGGATCAGTTACCTGAAAATTAATCATATAAAGGTGAGATGATAAATATGAAAATATTATATGTATATACATGTTTATATATAAATATATAGACACACATACATATATACACATATACGTATCCACTTACACATAATTTATATTACATAAACAGGATGTAATTTATATGCATATTATATACATATAGAAATATATTTTATATGTGTATATATAATTATACAATAAGCACCAGCAACTTGTATGCATCTTAACTCTCCTCTGTCCAATCTATTTTTCATGTAGCTGTCACTGATATTCCCAAACCATAGGTCACTGGATTATAGATTTAGAGGTGATAGAAGAAGGATGGATGGATAGACAGACAGATGGACAGATAGATGGATAGATGGATAATTTATTAAATTCTTGATATGTGCTAGACACTGTGCTGATGGGAATACAAAAAATAAAAAAAGAGATTCCCTATTCTCAAGGATCCTACATTTGAATCAGTGAAGACAATACAACAAAGGTGGAAAAGTCAAAAAGAGTAAGGAGCAGAGACAGGTTCAAAATGGACATAGCTTCCTCAAATAAAATTTTGGGGTAGGAATTCATCCTGTGAGAAATGGATATCTCTCTTCCATATTTAATAACTAATTACTGTATTAGGACCAAGGTTACTTCATCCCTGGACAATAAAGTCCTTAAAGGCTAACATCTTTTCATTATTCATTATTGTCTCTGTTTCTCCAGTGTTCCTTATGCTTCTCTACCCACCTCCATCGTCTCAAATTCTCAGGGTCCTTTACAAGAATTTAATATTTCTCTGTACTCAACCTGGAGAAAAAAAAAGTGAAATGACATGTTTTGATGGAAGTTGTCAAACAAGAGGCTAAACCACTGCCTGTCAGGGACTTTGGAGACAGATATTTATGTTTCAGGTAGACACTGGCCCAGATGACGTCAAATTTCCCTTTCCAGTCTTAGGTTTATGATACTTTAGGTATTTAGGGATTCTAGAGCTGTTCCTAGAATATGCACAACTCCCCAAATATGGAAGTCCAGCTCGACTTTCACACAGCCAACATTATGGATCAACACTACAAGGAAACCCTCAGAGGGCTTTTCTCCACCAGACTGTGACAAGCCCCTTTGACCTATAAGCAAGAGGATTCAGCCAACTGTTAGATCATGAAAGCAAGTCTAAGTATCCAGATGATCATAATTAATCACATTGATTTCACTTTAAGCTACCATGCGGATACTTTTAGCTATTGCTGTAGTCTGGGCAGTACAGTCATTTTTTTTTTCTCCTGGAAATGAAAGATAAAGTAGTATGAAAAATGAAGTTAATCAGTGTCCTTTCATCTAATCCATAATGGCTTAGGAAACATGAAGCACTGTCTACTACCATTTAATGAAGTCTTTGCTCACTTCTGCACATATAGATAAAGTTTTGGCCTGCATATTATATTGGGACGATTATATTTCAAAAGTAGACCAAAAAGGGCAAAGAGAAGTAGCACTGAAAATGGAAAGTAAACAGCTTATATTTATTCTTCAGTCAACCTAGGGTTGAGTTTTACTTTCTATGTATTTACAGAGTTCCACTTAGAAAGATGGGGGAAAAAAGTGTGAAAAATAGACTAGGATATTTTGTATTGAAAAATGAATCAGAATTATAGCCTTTCATGCAAACGCTGTTATTTCTATTCCTCTCCTAAAAGTGGGGCATATATTTCCTAAACTTTTCAGTTCTTTGAAAATCTCTCTCTCTCTCTCTCTCTCTCTCTCTCTCTCTCTCTCTCTCTCTCTCTCTCTCTCTCTCTCTCTCTCTCTGTCTCATAAATTAAATTGTCTCACTACATCCAATGATGAAAGCTGTGATGGCTTAGTCTATCTTGTTGTCACTCCCTAGAGTTCTACTAAGAATAGGCTATTTTCTAATCCAGGATATCTACTTCTAAAAATTGGAAGCAGAAGTGTGTCATATTCTGGTCAATGTAGCTATCAGTGTTTAGAATTATATTCCTAGACAGAGGGAGCAGTCCATCTGCCATCAAACTCTAGCAACTGACAATGTGAAGCACCTTAGAAGGACCTCCGATTTGACCCTCATTTATGTTACAGCACAGAAAATGGTAGATTTACATAACTGGGTGGTCCGCAGTGTTTAAGTGTTCATTCTTATTTTGTACACAGTCGTAAGCCTAAGGGTAGTCCCTTGTTTTGTGTCAGAATTTAAAAAGAGAGAAATATGTACAAATCCATATAAGGCAGACTGGCATGAGATTTGAGAAAAATGTTGAAGAGTAAAAATGGACCTAATACCTCTTCTCTTAAATGATGAGAAAAAAAGACCCTTAAATATTAAAACCTGACAAATCTCAATTATCAGCACCCCCACAGTCCTAGGGAACAAGTCCCTGATAAACACAAACCACTTTCCACTAAATGGGCACAGTACCTGCTACTTAATAGGCACTTAATAATTGCTTGCTGGTTATTTAAGTATATGGATATCCAAGAATCTAATAGACTAAAACTTTATTAATGCTTGTCATATGTGAAAAAACAACAACAAAAAAAAAAACCAACAACAACAGGAATTACAGTATGTGTGCACTAGGAACTTGCATTCTATGGATTTATGACAGACAAAAAGTATCAATGTTTCTCCAGGTATAAGACATAGAACTTGAAGGGACCTCGGAGAATCTAGTCTAACACACCTCATTTATCACATGAGACTGCTAGCCAAAACTTGTTTGAAAATGGAAAGGTATTGGGAAATTGTTACCTTGTCCAAAGTCTCTTATCATTTCCAATGATTTTTCTCCCACTTTAAATCAAAGATAACAGCTACATTTTCTCTGATCTGGTTTCCTGGCATGCTTCTTGATTGGCTTGAGTTGGAAATGATTAATAGGTGTATCAATGTAAATGCAAATGTAATTCAGATGGCCCTACAAGTGGTAGTTCTTAATAAGTGGAATTATGGCTTTGCAAATAAGCTTTTGAAAGAATTGACTTCCATCTTATAAGCTACTTCACTACTTGAAACAGAAATATTTTCTATTAAACATTCATTTACAGTTTAGCTTTTTGTATCTTGATTCCCACCCCAAAAAAATTAGAAGTGATACTTCTTTCAATATTCAGTGCTATTCTGTTTTCTTTCCTATATGATAAATTCTATTTTATGTTGTATTAAAGATTCTTGTGTACATATCTCGTCCCTTCCTCCAGTGAGATTTTAAACTCTTTAAGGACAAGAATTATGTTATTTCAATTTCCCATCCCCTGCATGTAGCACAGAGTTTCTACTTCATTAGCTTTAAAAAAAAAAAGTTTGCTTAATGATTTAGCACATTTATATAGCATTTTAAGGTTTGCAAAAGTATGTTACAAATATTATTACATTTGTCCCATACAATATCCCTGGCAGGTTAAGGCTATTATTATCCTCATTTCACAGATAAAAAGTCAGAGATAAATGGAGGTTAAGTGACTTGGCAAGGGTCACACAGGTAGTGAGGATCTATAGCAGAATTAACTCAGATCTTCCTGATCCAAAGTTCAGAGCTCTAAATATTCCATCAATTAGCTGCTTCTAGTAATTGCAATATATGCTTATGTCCTATCTGTCCTTCCTTCCTTACACAAACACACACACACACACACACACACACACACACATGACAAATACTCAAAGTTTAGAATATCCTTAAATTTTACTTTACTTCAATGTAGTATTTAAAGAGAGGAACATCTGTCAGCTTCCTGGCTTCTAACCTGAAAGTAAGTATTATCTCCTAGGAAATTAGAAAGTAATAAAGGGACTTTATAACAGGTTTTTAAAACTTATTCATTGACCTGAAAGTATATCATACTTAGTGTTTTCACTGTTTTCTTTTTTAAATCTCTAGTGACCTTGGGAATGGGAATAAACCATGCTTGGAAAGTGTTATGTTTATTTGTTTGAAGTCATCAGCACCTTGGCTTTTTTTTTCCTCCCCACAAAACCTTTGTACAGATTGAAACAAATCTGCCTGGGATAGTGGGAAAAAAATGTGAATTTAAAGTCAGAAGATCTAGGTTTCAATCTCATCTCTCCTACTTACTACCTGTGTGATCTGGAACAAATTATTTAAATTCTATGGACTCATATAAATTATGAGTCTCTATTTTCTCATATATAAAATGAGGCTACTGCATTTGATGGTCTCAAAGATTCCTTTAAGTTCTAGATCTATGATCCTATGCCTAGATGACTTCTGAGGTCAATTCCAAAATAGGATTATGTGAATTTAGGAACAATAGTCTGTTTGGATGGTTTCATTTGACTGTCATTGTTACAAAGGAGAATTCAGTGGGAGTGACATTTGGAATAATATAATATAATATAATATGTATTATATAATTACATACATAATATGTAATATAATTACATATATAATATGCAATATAATATAAAGAATAAAAGACATCAGATTTTCAAAAATAAAATGAGGGCATTAAACTAAATGATCTCAAAGGTTCCTTCCAGGTTGTAATTTATTATCTCTAGTTAAAAAACTAGAGAAAGCATTTTCTTGACTCTGCTTACTTTCCTTTGCATCTGTTCATGTAAGCCTCTCTATGACTCTCTATTCATTATGTTCACTATTTCTTACAGCCAAGTAATATTCTATTACATTCATATATGCCATTTTATTTAGCCATTCCCCATTTAATGGGCGTCTATTCCACCAATTCTTTACTATCACTTCTAATAGCTTTTAGATATTTTGGCATCTCAAAATTTTACCACCATGGAAATACCTCTGTTCTGTTCTACTGATTGATGACTCCCTTGCCTAGAACACTATAACCAAAAGCTTCCCAACCATGCTTTCTGTCACTCATACTTTGACTGATTATTTGGCCTTTTCTCACCCTTTTCTCCTCTTACTCTTCCAACTCCCTTTCATGTCCTGCCTTTCTACATTAGAATATAGGCTCCTTGAGGTTAAATGATGTCTCATTTGTTTGTATATGTCTCCCTACAACTTAGCACAATGTTTAGCACATTATTTTTATTGTTCAGAATTTGGTTGTGTCCAACTCTTTGTGATCTTGTCTATTATACTGTCATGGGATTTTCTTGGCAAAGATACTGGAGTGCTTTGCTATTTCCTTCATCAGTGGATTAAGACAAACAGAGGTTAAGTAACTTGCCCAGGATCACACAGGTATTGAGTGTCTGAGGCAGGATTTGAACTCAGGTCTTCCTGACTCCAGGCAGAGAACTCTCTCCAATGAACTATCTAGTTGCCCCACACTTAGTAAACCCTTCATAAATCAATCTATCTATCTATCTATCTATCTATCTATCTATCTATCTATCATCTAATTTATTAATGGATGTTTTATACATTTTTAGAATTCTGTTTCTATGGGCATTGTTTTAACTGAGAAAAAGTAAAAACATTAAATCACCCAGAAAGCTAAGAAATAATACTTTGTCAGTTGAAAAATGAACTCTCTCACATTCTTTCACCCTTCTTGAATAGTGGTGAACAAGCTGTTCTAAATACACACATGCTGTCAGGGGATGAGAATGCACACTTCCTGTGGCAAAGGGGAGACTAAAGCAGATTGTTTGAAAGATTCCCTAGTGCCATGTTTAATACATGCCATCAATAAATATTTAAGCACAGCTTGTCTATTTACCCTCAATTACGGTGACAGTAAACAGTTTTTAATTCCCAAACATTTTTCATTACAAATAGGACAAAAGAAAGAGAGGGGCTCAGTATGTTTCCTTCATACTCATTTTACGTCTGTCACATCTGCCCTGCTCCTCTAAATTCTAATTTTAAAGTATTGATATTTGGGACACTCACCTCATCAATTCTCACTTTCACAGACCTCATTCAATATAAAACTCAACTTCCTCATAGCCAGTGAGACCTCCAGGAATCTAAAGAATTTCGTCTTGATGATGGTTAAAGTGCCGAGAGCTGGGTACAGGAAATCACCTGGGATTGGTAAGACAATCAAGTAAGACTCAGAGATAGTGTTAGCATGTCACCAGAAGGGATCCACAGATCTCTGCAAGCGCTTCTTATTGTTTCATTTAAAATGTGCTGAATCTCCAAAGACTTAGGACTTAGGGCTTGAAGTAGTATAGAAAGATTAACATTATAAAAGTAATACTACTACTAATAAATACCATAGAACAATACCCTTTCTGTAATATTTTTATGTAGCCTCAGAAATGAAAAATAAAGCCATTAAGGTATTTAAAATATCTATGATCGAGAAAAATTTTAATGGTTTCAGGGAAAGATAAAATAGCAAAGGAAAGTGATAATAATCTTTTTTCTTTGAAAGTGACATGTGAGAGGGAGGGGAGGAGGAAATGATACTTCTAACTCTAGCACATAGTAGGTGCTTGCTAAATGCTTTTTGATTGACCGGTATGGACGCATCAATTAAATTATTTGTTTTTAAGGGTTTTTTGTTTGTTTTGTGTTATTTATTTTTAAATGGATAGTGTTATGTGTGCATGACTGTGGTCATTGCCTTGGTCTTTGGTAATGATTCCATTGTGCTAAGCTCTGAGGATATAAAGAAAAAAAAATAGACCCTTTCTTCAAGCTGTATGAAACAAACAAACAAAAAAAAGCTTTCAAATAATAGAGACTTAGTAGAAGAAATCAAAAACTTCAGGGGACAGGATATGGTACATATACCTGGCAGTCTCTCTGCTACTAAAGGTATGCTAAGAACACTTTCAGTGAGCCTAAAGAAGGTAAGCTTACATCTTTATTCTTTTATCAACTATAAAAAGCCATCATTTTATCTAATTATGTAACTGTCCACAGAACATTAAATAGCAAAGAATAATAATAGGATGGTAATTTGTCCCAGGGCTGCCTGTATCTGAACTCTGTTGAACAAGTTGAGAATGTTTTTTTTTTCTATAATGTTGTTTCAGAAATTTATAGAAAATGTTCTTGATAAGCTTACAGAAAAAAAACTATTAGAATAAATAGATTTCACTTCATCAAGTAGTAATGAGGGCTAGTGATAGGAATATGTCATTGAATTTGTCTTAAGAGACCAAAGGTGGTCTAACTCTGGATGGAGACTTTGAAGCAGTGAAGATAGCAAACTACATGGTCAGCATCCACATAAAAATAAGCAGCAGTTGACAAAAAGTGTCCAAGGAAAGACTCCCTTGTGAAAGTTTGCTTATAAAACAGGCAGACTTAGGATACAGATTTAAGATCTGGTCATTGTCATTGTAAATTACATAGAGATTATCTTCAAGAACCCTGGACTTATTGATGTATGAAGATGAAGCAATTAAAAGTGGGAAACTGCAACATTATCACTGTGGGTTACGAAAAGAGTAGCATGTACTGGATAGCCAGTAAGACATGATCAGGACACTAGCATTATACAGCTGATGCTAACTCTTCTTTACAAAACAACAAACGGCAAATCTTAGAACTAAAAAAGTACCCCACCCCTCACAATATTTTTGAGAATTTGGTCATTACTTTATATGAGAACTAGAGCATCATTACAGATAGAACTGTTGCCCACAACCAGTTGGAAATAACATTGATCCTCAAAAATGAAATAACGTTTGTAATAGTTGTGAAACTGAGTGCTCATAATCTCCAAGTACATGATATAGAATGACTTCAAAGTATAGATACCTAGCAGAACAATTTTAAAGCACATGGGAATAGAATGTAACAAGGAAAAGGGTAAAGCATATGAGAACATGTAAAGGAGATAAGAGTAAGATAAGTGTTGATACTAATAAATGACATTCAAATAATGCTTTTTAAATTTGAGAGGAAAAGACACCTAACATAAATTGTCTCATTTATTGGAAACATGGGCAAATCACTTAATTTCCCCAGAACTCATTTTCATCTCTAAAATGAGATGGTTACACTATTTATTAGGCTCAATAGACAAATCAATCAGTGTTCAGGTTTGAACTAAGAGCTGCAGGAAGTGATTACATGATTTATTTATAGTAAAGGAATGAAGGAAGGTTTACTGGAAGTATGGACAGGGACAGATGCTGTTCAGTGGTCTCTCATACTAGTAGATATAGCCATAGAGGGTCGCAAATTGGCAGCCCGAGTACATATTTGTCACCCTGGACTCTAGATTCTTGATGGATAGAGATGTCACTGTACCTAACTATGAAATCAGTAAGAAATACATAAGTGACAGTCTCTTGACATTGCTCAAGTTAAGTGACTTAAGGCCCTCTAGGACAAAGAGGGTTTTATGTATTCTAAAGAGGGCCTTGATTGAAAAATCAAGGCTGTATTTTTTGTGATTTTTGTGATATTTGTGGTAGCTCCTTGGGCAGTATTGTGTAAGGCATTTCAAGGGGAGGCAGGAGATAGGAAGGATATGACCTATTTTATCCAAAATAGAGGGCTTAAGGAGCCAAGAAAAGATAACCCCTAGTAAACAATAAATAACAATAACAACAACAAAAATAATTTCTAATATTTATATAACACCATGTGCCAGGAACTGTGTTAAGTTCTTTATACTTATTATATCGTTTGATTCTCACAACAATCCTGGGAGGTAAGTGCTATTATTATTCTCATTTTATAGATAAGGATACCGAGGCAAACAGAAGTTATATGACTTACCCAGGGTCATACAGCTAGTAATTGTCAGAGGCTAAATCTGAACTTCAGTCTTCATGACTCCAGGCCAGGCCCTCTATCCAAAGTGCCACCTAGCTGCCTCTTACTAGAGAAATAGAAACCCCCAAAAAGGTGCCAACCTATCATGTACTTAACTAATGGAATCAACTCAATAATATAACTGATATCTTTCACTGGCAAAGGCACATCCTTTCTAACTATAATTAGTGAATATATGTATATTTTTTGTTAAGATAATCTGAAACTTCATCATTAAACAATAATAGAAAATATCAAGGGACTAGCTCTGTTTTAGATAGTCAATAATTACCATTAAAATATTATTTCTTCACTTTGTAGAATTGTATTTATGTAGCTATTATAGAGTTTCCACTAAGTGGTATTGACATTGCTATGTCACCTTCTTGTCCATTAGGAAAAAAAAATTATAAAGCTTTACTGATGCTATTCTAAAACAAATTTTAGAAGTTACTCTAATTATTTTAAACCACCAGGTGGCAGTAGTAACCCTATTCACTGGCAGTCCCACTGGAACCTTGGTAGCTTATATATGCTGAGTCAATGCATACTGGACTGGACCTGAAGTGCTGAATCAATGCAGTGACTCTATGGCTAGCAATGAGTCAGAGTCCCTTACCTTGGCTTATCTCTATAGGACAGAACCATTGAGTACCTAAAGATGTGTGGATTGACGATAGATAGAGAGAGAAAGAGAGAGAGAGAGAGAGAGAGAGAGAGAGAGAGAGATGGATGGATATAGATATAGATGTCGCTATGTGTTACAGAGATAAAGATATCGATATATCTATTGATATTTGTAATAGATGCCTCCATACTAGTTAGTCAATATATCTATCAATGTTTACAGATATATCAAATTGTTGATTTATCAATATATCTATCTCTATACAGCAATATCTCTAACTCTATAGATGATATCAGTCTGAACTACCATTTCCCTAACTAGCCCTGTCTCCTCTTCTGCTGTAGTATTTCAATGAGCATTAGTCACGTGATTTTGAGATAATGGCATTGATTCTCCTCAGGAGCAGGGACAAGCCAGAATTCAAAATAAATTTTTATTTTTCTCCTGGCAGAGAATCAATAAATATAAATAAATAACATGTAATAACTGGTGAACACATAATAATGCACGTAAACATCTACTGAGTAGCTTAAAATTCAATGCTCTTCCAGAACTGGGAAATCCTTCAACTGTAGAATTGCTCTGGACCTAAGGAACCTGGACCTAAGGAACTCCACAGTTAGTAAGTAAGCAAAGGAAAAACAAGGCAGTTTCCACAGGTTTCTCAATTCATGTTTCCCTTTGGACTGGTCATCAGTGACAAACACAGGAACTCTGAACTCTGGCTTTCAATTCCCTTTCAGCCCTGAGTGGCAGAGCCAAGATGGCGGAGTGAAAGCCAGGACTCACCTGATTTCTCCCCAAAACCCCTTCAAATATCTTTGAAAAGTGAATCTGAACAAATTCTAGAGCGGTAGTACCCACAAAGAGACAAAGAGAGTCAGATTTCCAGCCCAAGACAACCTGGAAGGTCAACAAGAAGGGTCTATTGTACTGGGCTAAGAGGGGAACACAGTCTAGCATAGGCCTTAGGAGCACAGACCCCACCCCAGGGAACTCAGAGCAGGTGTCAGGGGACTGAATCATTGGCAGCAATGGCAGTTTTCATATTTCTCAGCCCACAGATGCCAGAGACAATTTAGAAGGTTAGCAGGAGGGGTCTGTTGGAACTGGGGGAGAGAGAAGCCAATGCAGCCACACCCCAGCAAATCAGGAGCAGTCCATGGGAATGACCAAATTGGCAGCAGCAGAGGCTGCTCCTGGAGCTATGAGCCCGCAGACAAAATGTTTGAAAGTTACCTATTTTGACTTCCAGGAGCCAAGATGGCAGAGTAATCAGTCAGTTGCTCTCACCCTCCCTTATTGACCTTGAAAAATCCAGAGAATATTGACCCAGGAAAAATCCTGGACTAGTGGAGCCAGCAGAAAGATGAAGTATATGAGTCTTCTAGCTAGGGAGGCTGGGGGATTAATGGGAAAGGTCCCTCTTGCTGTGTCTTAAGGGGACCATTACAGTAAGAGAGGCGTCCTGGTAAGCCAGCAGCAAGCCACATGTCAGCAAACTAGCAGGGGATCCTGAGCCCCAGGGTGGTGGAACTGGCAAGTACCAACACCAGGCACACACCAGCTACCACTACCAGCTTCAACTCAGCACCAGATAAACTACCAGATGCCTAGAACCTCCAGCTGCCAACACCTGAGGCTTCATCACACAAAACCAGTAACCAGGCCCCTAGCCCCTAGCACAAGAAGCCTGCAACAGTGTTCCCTGTGCCCCAGAAGCAAAGATATTAACTTTAAAAGCCAGGAAAAAAGGCAAACAACATGAGCAAGAAGCAACAAAGAAAAACAATGACCATAGAGAAGTATTTTGGTGACAGGGAAGATCAAAGCAGAAATTCAGGAGAGGACAACATCAATATACCCACATCTGAAACCTCAAAGGGGAATATTAACTGGTCTCAAGCCCAAAAAGTCTTCTGGGAAGAGCTCAAGATAAATTTTAAAAATCAAATAAAAGAGGTAGAAGAAAAATCAAACAATTCCTTTAAAAATACAATTAACAAAATGGGGAAAAAAAAGGACACTGAAGAAAACAACTTAAAAAGTAGAATTGGATAAATGGAAAAGGAGATACAAAAGCTAACTGATTTTTTTTTAATCAGAACTGGGCAAGTAGAAGCTAATGACTCTGAGACATGAAGAATCAAACAGAAACAAAAAAATGAAAAAAAAATAGAAGAAAACATAAAATATCTCACTGGTAAAACAACTGACTTGGAAAATAGATCCAGGAGAGACAATTTAAAAATCATTGGTCTACCTGAAAACCATGATGAAAAAAAGAGCCTGGACAACATCTTTCAGGAAATCGTGGATGATAACTGCCCCGAGGTCCTAGAACCAGAAGGCAAAATAGTCATCAAGAGAATTCATCAATCACCTCCTGAAAGAGATTCCAAATTGAAAATGCCAAGGAATATTGTAGCCAAATTCCAAAATTACCAGGTCAAAGAGAAAATACTGCAAGCAGCCAGAAAGAAACAGTTTAAATATGATGGAACCACAGACAGGATTACACAAGACCTTGCAGCTTCTACATTAAAAGATAGGAGGACATGGAATACAATATTCCATAAGGCAAAGGAGCTTGGATTACAACCAAGGATCAACTACCCAGCGAAATTGAGCATAATCTTTCAGGGAAGGAGATAGACATTCAACAAAATAGAAGACTTCCAGACCTTCCTGATGAAAAGAACAGAGCTCAACAGAAAATTTGTTCTTCAAATACAAGACTCAAGAGAGGGATAAAAAGGTAAACAGGAAAGAAGTAAAAAAAAAAACAACATGTTATTAATAAGAGCAAACTGTTTACATCCCTACAAGGGAAGATGACACTTGTAACCCCTGAGAACTAATCCTTTTATTTTATTTTATGCATTCAAAAGCATCATTCAATAAACGAGTCTAATAGGTTTCACTAGACTTTCAAGAATATGTTAAGAATATGTTAAGAACCCCTGTCTTAGAGAAGTGCCCAAGGTCACAGAACCAGTAAATGTTAGAAATGGATCTTGAACCCAGGTCTTCCTGGTTCCAAAGCTGGTTTTCTAGCCCATACTTCCTCTCTCCCTTTAGAAGTATTTAAGACACCGATCAAAACACAAAAATACTGCTTCCTAAACTGCACAGTGGATATTCTGCTCTCCTTATTTTGTTACCATGCAGGCACTGAAACAGTTAACTGTTAATGTGCATCTGGTGGAAAGCAGGGCTTATTAGAAAAGGAATTGTAAAAACACATTAAAACAGAGAAGGCACCAAAATGCTTGGCACAGCTGGGGAAGGGTGGTGTTATAGATAACATCGAACCAGTATCCTATTCAGATATACAACTGCTATGGCTTAGTGGTGGTGATTTCTGCAAGCACTTGCCTCCACATGTATGAGACAAAGTGATGAAGTACTCAAGAAGACTACTTTCAAAACCTGTGAATGGGAGGTTTCCATACCTGTAATGCAAAGCAGTCCTACCTCAGTTTTACTTTTACATGTGTCAATGTGGATCATCCGGAACCTGTCCATTTGAAGCTAGGTCCAGGAAGCAACATTTCACATCAGTATTTACCAGGAGGGCAGGAATTCTGGTAAGGGCTGTAGTCTATCTTTTGATGAAAGAACTGAGGAAATTAAGTCATTGGGTAGATTAGGAAGAAGAAGTCAAGAACTGCTAATTACAATCAACCTCGGATTAAGCTGTTTTGCCTCTTTCTTGAAAATACAGCTTTGAGGAGCTTCTTATTTCTACTTCATCAATAAAGAACACAAGGAAGAATTAAGTACATGCTCCCAAATGATGAATTAATATTTGTTTAACACTTTGCTGCTTTCAAAATGCTTTCACAAATATTATCACAATCGGATGTGTTCTTCAGTAAAAATCTAAGCAATAATTATTAAAGAATATTAAAAAGTCAGCAGCCATTACTAATGTGAATATTCCAGGCTAGGTTTCTACTTTTTGTTTTTGTCTTATGATTTCTGAGCTTTGAACTCTCAACACTTTTCCCCCCACATACAATTTATAGATAAAGATGATAAAGGCATATTGTGATTTTTTTGTTGTTTAGTTATTTTTCAGTTGTGTCCAACTTTTCATGACCCCATTTGGGGTTTTCTTAGCAGAAATACTGGAGTGGTTTATCATTGCCTTCTCTAGCTCATTTGATATGTGAGGAAATTGAGGTAAATGGGGTTAAGTGACTTGCCAAGGGTCAAACAGGTAGGGAGTGTCTGAAGCCAGATTTGAACTAAGGAAGATGAGTATTACTGACTCCAGGCCTGGCACAATATCCATTGTGCCACCTAGCTGACACATATTGTGATTAGGAATAAAAAATATAAAAGATAATTTTCCTAAGCAAAACTAAAATTTCCCCAAAGTCTCAAATCTTTCATTAATTTCTATACCACATACAGTAGAAACATGTGCATACACAGAGCATAAATACTATAAAGAAATGGGGGGTGGGGTATAACAAGTACTACACAGATAAACAGATTCCTATTATCTATCATTCCTTTCTTCTGTGTTATCCCAGTAGTCGACAGAGCCCAACAGCTTCTATGACTTAAATAAATGTGGGTACAAAAGTTATTTCTAATAAAATTAAGATAAAAGAGGAAAAATTGATAATTATTGACACACATATCACTTTAAGCTATTAAAACAATTAAAATAATTCTGCAAGACAGGTTTTGCAAGTATCATTATCCCATTTTACAGATGAGGAAACTGAAGCTCAGAGAGGTTAATTGATTTGCTCAGCATCACAAAGCTAGTAAGAGTCTGAGGCAGAATTCAAACTTAGGTTTCATGATCTAGCCAGTCTCAGAATGACCTTTGCTTACATTACTCTTAAAATAAGCTGCTGTTGTTGTTTCAAAAATAGATTATTTCATCTACATAGGGATTTTAAAGAGATCAAAAAGTCATTCTGATTAAAAACTTTTTTTCTTCAATCTCTTATGACCTTTGGCGAGTAAGAAGAAAACAGAATAGACATCATATACATGTATTATAATTCATAAACAATAACAAAACTCCAATAAAAAAGATTCTTAGGAAAAATGCCTCCCCATAACATTCTTTGGGAATCAATGTCCCAGAATACATCAGTACTGAGCCACTGGCTACCAGAGCAGAACATCCAGAAGCCCTTCATCATCCTTGAAAGTATGTAACCTTACGACTAATATCTGCTACAAGGAGGGGGCCCAGAGACGAGGAGTAGTGAAAGCTTCCACAGTCTTTTGTCTCTCTCAAGGCAGAGGTAACATAACATTGCTGTGTGTCCTGGTTCTCTTCAATTATTTAACTTTGTAATAATCTAGAGGCTCACTATGAACTCATTCTATTTCAAGTTCAGAGGTGGCACAGAGAGTGTATTCCACAGTGTAGGCACATTGCTCTTGTATGCATCATTCAGTTTGATTAAACAGACACTTGATCTTTTGCAGTCAGTAGCCCATGTACATACTAATTTTAAGAGTCAGAGATCTATTAGGGCCATCATAGATCCATATACACATATATATACATGCATATACATATATAGGCACATACGCATACACACATACACACACACAGCAGAACTGCTGCAAGTAGGAATGTTTTAGCCTGCAAGTATTATAAACTATACCTGGCATAATCATTCTCTCATTTTGAGAGGCGGCTGAATATCATCCCGTCAGGAAAAGGAACACAGATAACACAGATCATCAGTGGGAGACAATTCCTCAGAAGTCTGCCAGGGATGGGGGAGGAGAAATGAAAGCATTAGAAGGAAGTTTATTTAGATTGCTTAACTTAGATTGTTAACTTTTTATGTTGTAATTAGTTTTGCAAATAATGTTTTTAGATACAGTGTTTCTGCACTACTATTGTCAGAAGCCTCTAAATTTGTCACTCTGGGAGTGTCTACCCTAGTTTCAATTCTGATTAATAGTTCTACGCTGACATTCTACTAGATAAAACTTTTTTTTTTTAAAGTATACTCTATCTACCTGTGTTAAGTATAGCCCTGTCCTATTTAGTTCAAATAATGAATCCCCAGCAATTGTCTTATAATTTGGACTTGCACTACATATTTCTTCTGGGCTGAAGCCATTAGATATTTTATGTAATTGTAACTACGCATTCAAATACATGTGACTACATTAGGAGATTTGTTTTGTTGTTGTTCTTTAGTGATCTTTAAGTCACGTCTGACTCTCTGTGACCACATTTGGGGTTTTCTTGACAAAGATACTAGAGTGGTTTGCCGTTTACTTCTCCAGTTCATTTTACAGATGAGGAAACTGAGGAAAACAGGGTTAAGTTACTTGCTCAGGGGCACACAGTTAGTAGGTGTCTGAAGCCAAATTTGAACTCAGAAAGATGAATTTTCCTGACTCCAGACCTGGTACTTTATCTTATGTACCACATACTAATTTGGGATGAGTTGGGAGGTGATAGAAGAGAGTAATTTTGCAATGTCAATATAAACTCTTCAATAAGGTCCAGCTACTAGATTATTTGAATTTTTTCCTCAACATGCAGATTGGAGAATCAGGTTTATTATGATTTTAAAATGCCAAATTGTCCCTTCCTTTGTGTTTTCCCCATGTATTATGTCGTATATAAGAACAGAAGATAAATAATTGATCAGGAAAAGTAAGCGGTTTCTAATCAGACAACTTCAAATCCCCATCTGTCAGACTATATGTTAAAGCAGATCAATCCGTGCTCTCTTCCCCTTCAATGATAAATTTTATAATCAAAGAAAAATATTTTCAAAAGAAACTATCTTCCAGTTAGATTTTTTTGCCCAGGTAGTCATTTTGTAAGAATATAGATGCTCAGAAATATCAGAAATGAGCACTTATAAGTAAGAAAGAAATGAGCTTCATGAAATATGAAAACAAAAACCACAAATAAAGTGTAATGATATTCTGGGAAATATTTTTTTCCTTTTCTATTTAATGGGATATAGAAAAAGTAAATTAAAAAAAAACACAGCCTCTGAAACTTCAAGTGAAGAACTTTCTTTTTCATTGAGTGAGAGAGATCAGGTCTTAGAATTGCTGTCAGTTACTAGTTCAGTAAGACAACCACACAGTCCTAGAGATTGGTGAAATCTTTCTTTAAAATGTATTCCTCTTTGAAATCAAAATGAAATAAATTATTATAAAACTAGGGAAAGGATCTAACAAGGAGGTCACCATGCAGAGCCTTCCAGCACACCAAAGGAAGGCTTGCAGTATATACTGGGGCCAGAGGAAATGCCAGGTCCAGCCCAGAGGGGCCTAACACTGTGCATAGGGCAGGATTAGATGTCAACTGGCAGTGCTGTTATTCATACCCCAGAGTTTGGTCCCAGTGAAACCTGAGGAAGGGACCTATACCCAAGGGTGCTGAAATAGTGCAAGGAATGGTTGAGGCCCCAGGACATCTGTTGAGCAAGGAATAGGAACAGAAGGGACCAGGAGCTTTGGGGCTCTGACCTTGGGAGAGGAGCAGGGCTTCTGTATATTTTGTTTGCTCCAAAAGCATACAAAGTGCTTGATTTAACCACGACTCCTCCCCCGCCCCCACCTGAATTAGGTAAGATATGGGTATTACTATTCCAAAACAGAGACAGGGAAAATAAAACCTGATGAGGTTTATTTCTCCAAAATCACATAGAGATACAACTCGAGTATAAAAAAAAAAAATCTATATCTCCTTATTTTCAGGCAAGTTCTTTTTTCACTAGATAGCATTTTATGAGAATGATGAGTGAATGTTATAATACTATCTATGGATTAAAATCATCCCTGCTCCCCAGGAATGAGAGTAAAAGTAATGCATTTTCTATGGAAATAATGTATGTATCACTTCAAAATGTCATATGCCATCTGGTGTATTGAAAGAAAAGGGAGTCCAAAACTAGCTTTCTTTCTTTTACAAAATGCTAGACTACTTCAAGAAATGTTACCTTTGGTGAATTTCTAAGGTGTAGGACTGATATTTAAATGTAGGAAGTACGAAGTCACTAAAATGCTTTGATTTCAGGCATTTTAGACAGGTTTCTCCAATCCAAAAATATCATCCTCTCTGTTATATTTCAAAGTTTTTTGGTCTTCATTTTGTTATATTCTAAAATTCCATCATTAAAGATTTCATCTTTGAGGTTAACAAGTAACTCCCCCAGCAGTGATAACAATGAGATTTGGCAGACTATCAGTCATGTTATTCCTTATCATTAATGTATTTAATTAGTTTGCTTTTCTTCTAATCACTTCTAAAGCTGAGTACAGTGAAAGAACGGGAGTTTTGATGGTGTAGATGGGAGGAGAAATAGTAATTAAGTAATTGACAAGTGTGAGCCATTGGCAAAATGGGTGGGCTCTAAGAAGCCAGAGGGTTACATACAGACCCTGAAATTCTTCACTGAAGTATTGTGGGTGGAATTAGGAGGTGGAAAAGAGGAGATGGAAAGATGATGAAGACCATTTTTTTTTTATTATGATAGTCTCTAAGAACTATTTTTTTGGGTTGTTTTTGTATTGATAAGTGATCCATAGAGTTGGAGAGGTGGGGTTTGGAAAGATTGTTGTTATGTAGAATTATTTTATAATGCTTTTCTTAATGGCCATTTGCCCTATGACTCCTGGAGTATTTACAATATTTTAAAAGAAATATCACTGAACTCTTTTTGCTTTATATTTTTTGTACCAGTGAAGATACTAGCACATTGTTAAATATAGAGTAAGCAATTAATGAATATTTGTTAATTCATTGAACAAGCCTAGTTTACTTGACAACATATAAATACATAAACCATTTCAAGATTTAAAAAAAGGAAATAAGTGTATTGTGAGTTCTAACCTCTAAAGCAGTGGTTAACATGTTTTGTTTGTTTTCTATGAACTTCTTTGACAATCTATTGAAGTTTATGGACCTCCTAAGGACTCCTCAAAACATTGTTTTTAAATAATTGAAGGAAATGCCAGATTTCAGTCATATGTAAATGAAAATAATGCTGTATTTTTTTCTTATTCAAGTTTGTGAGGAACCCACCCCAATTTCAGTTTTCTATTCTATAAAACAGGGAAAATAAATAGCACATACTCCTAATGGTCGTTGTAAGAATCAAATGAGGTAACATATGCAAAGCACCTGACAAACCTTATAGCACTGCATTAATTATGGCTATTGTTATTTATGTCTTTCAAGGAATTCTGCGTGATTTTCCAAACCTTGAAGGGAAAAGAGTTTTTAAACTATTTTTTTGCTCTACTGAACTCAACGCTATTTTGCAGTCAACAAACAATATGCATAGTGCTATCTCTTCTCTGTACCTTTAAGTCAATTGTGTGAGCACTTCCTAATCATTCTTCCCTCTCCTTCATCCCATAATTTCACAAATGAAGGAAATGTGCCTCAAGGGAGTTTAAATGACCTGCCTAAGACTACATAGTCCTCACAGAATTAGAGAATAAAATAATCTGTCTTGTCTAGGCATAGCTAACTCAAATTTTACTTGTGAAGTTTTTTTTTTAACCCAAGTAAAAAACCTTGCATTTATCTGTACGTTTAATCCACCAGATTCAGTCTCATTGTTTTAGTCTGTTGAGAATTTTTTGATACTTGATTATGTCATTCCACATGTTCACTGTCTCAGTTTTGTGCCTTATGAAAATTTGATGAACAAGCTGTCTATGGCTTCATACAATTTGCTACTAAATTAGAATAAATTAGGCCTTGTAATCCAATTATTGTATTTGCACAGACATGCTAGAAAAAAATTGCTAAATATTGTAGTTATAGTCAAATTATGTCCAACAATTTTAGTACCAATAGTGTTTTCAAGCATCTTCAATTTTTTCTTCTTTTTAATTAAAAGTAGCAGCTTTAAAAGTCAACAAACATTTATTAAGCATTTATAATGTGCCAGGAACTGTGCTAAAACCTGGGCATACAAAGAAAGGCAATAGACAGTTCCTATATGCAAGGAGCTCAAAGTCTAATGGAGGCAGACAACAATCCACTGTGTACAAACAAAATCTAAACAGAATAACCTACAGATAATCTTAGAGGGGAGGCACTAGCTTTAAGGACAATCAAGAAAAGCTTCTTCCAGAAAGTGAGATTCTAAATAGGATCTGCTACATGTGAGGGAAGGAAGGAGACAGAAATGAAAAGGAAGGGCATTCTAGATGTAGAGGGCAGCTAGCGAAAATGCTCAGAGTCAGGAGATGGAGTTTATTGTGCAAGTAATTGTAAGGAGGCCAGTGTCACTGAATCATAAAGAAAATATGGAATACAAACATATAAGGAGACTGGAAAGGTATTGGTCAGATTATGAAGCATTTTAAAAACCAAACAGAGGGTTTTATATTTGATCCTGGAGGTATTAGAGAAGTGCTGGAATTTATTGAATGATGTGTGTGTGTGTGTGTGTGTGTGTGTGTGTGTGTGTGTGTATGCATGATGGTCAGAGCTGTACAGTGGAAAGATATTTTGACATGTGAATAGAGAATGGACTATGTGGGGAGAGGCCTGAGGAAGAGAGTTCATTCAGAAGGTTATTCCAGGGCAGCTAGGTGGTGCAGTGGATAGAGCACCGGCACTGGAGTCAGGAGGACCTGAGTTCAAATCCGCCCTCAGACACATGATACTTCCTAATACTTCCTAGCTGAGTGACTCTGGACAAGTCACTTAACCCCAATTGTCTTACTTAAAAAAAAAAGGCTATTCCAATCATCTAGGCATAAGGTGATGAGCACCAACACCAAAATGGTAGCAGTGTCTGAGGAGAGATGTTAAATCAAAATCTAGAGCATGTGACAAAATATTAGATATGGGAAGGGGGGGCATGAGAGCTAGGAGTCAAGGTTGACACCAGTTATAAGCCAGAATGACTGGGAGGATGATGGTACTCTTAAAAGTAAGGGGATGTTAGGAAGAAAGGAAACCTTGGGGAAATAGATGAGTTAAGTTTTGGACATTTTGAATTTAAGATATCTGTGGCATGTCAATGTTGAGATGTTCAAGGGAGCAGTACGAGATGTTTGGCAGAGGCTAGGATATTTCTAGAGAGAGAGAGAGAGATTCGTGTGTGTGTGTGTGTGTGTGTGTGTGTGTGTGTGTATTCAATAGATATAAGAATCACCAGCATAGAAATGGTAAGTGAATCTATAGCAGCTAATAAGATTATCAAGCAAAGGGGCAGCTAGGTGGTGCAGTGGACAAAGCACCAGCCCTGAAGTCAGGAAGACCTGAGCTCAAAACCAGCCTCAGACCAAATACTTGACACTTACTAGCTGTGTGACCCTGGGCAAGTCACTTAATCCCAATTGCCTAAAAAAGAAAAAAAATGTAAAAAAAAAAAAATAAAGATTATCGAGCAAAACCATATAAAGGGAAAAAAGACAAAGGACCAAGAGAGAGCTAAAAAAAAAAAAAAAACAGCCCAGAACTCTCTGAGTCTCTGAGAGACTTTGTCTGAGTGAACACCAGTCAACATATTAATGGATTGGAGAATTGAGCTTTTATTTAAGTTACGGATTTTGATAACTTGCTTATGACTATGATTCATTTGTTTTACAATGCATGCTTTGTGAAAAGATAAATTTATTGAGAAAAAGTGATGCATATCTCTTTTTTCCTCATGAAAACTCTCCATATTGACTCATTGGCTTTAAGTAAAGCTACCAAGTATATAAATTTATATTTTGTTGTACAAAATTCCAGATAATTTTATGTAATAAATAAGGTGTCTGTTATAAAATATTTTAATACAATTTTATTTCCAAACTTGTCGTTCCCCACTCTACCCTATGAGCCAAAGAGAAAAAAACATTCTGGAAAAACATCATCACATCACTTGTGTGTGACAGTACAAGCAATATTAAATAACCATTAGTGTCCCACCTCTTCAAAGAGGAGAGATGAATAATCTTAATTCTTCCAGTCCAAGCTTGATCATGATAATTCATTCTCATTCTCTCTCTCTCTCTCTCTCTCTGTGTCTGACTGTCTGCCTCTCTCTATATACATATATACATACATATGTGTGTCTATACATATATAATGCATATATACATATGTACACATACAAACACATATATTTATTTGTGTGTGTTCCTAGTTTTGATTACTTTTTATCAATTCATTTTAATCTTTCATTACTTTTCAATTATTCATATTAATTATTTTTGAGGTAAAGTTCAATTAGCCATAGCCTTCCCCAACTAAGGGGTATTTACTTTATTTCTACTTCTTTATTACCACAAAAAAGTGCTGCTATGAATATTTTGGCACATATAGGACTATTTTCCATCTTTAACTTTCCTTGGAGTATATTCCTGGCAGTTGGATATCTGGGTCAATGGCTAGGGACATTTTAGTCAATTTCCTAACATAATTCCAAATAAAGAAACCAAGTTTTAATAGCAAAAGTTATTGAACTGTGAAGGGAAAATATAGACTACAAAAACCATCTCATGTAAAAGCAGATAGAAGTACTACAACATCCACACAAATTTATTTTCCTTGATACATATTATGCAGAATAGCACATAATATGCAAGGGAATAAATAAAAAACTTCTTGGCAAGTTATTTATAATATTCTTCCCAGCCCTGCCAGGGGATGGAACTGCCATGGTATGAAGCCAAGACCTTTACATTGTACAAGCTGAAGCCCCCTGGGTTAGGGAGCTATTAACAGCTATAGTAAGAATGTGCTTGGGGAGAGATGCTTCAAATTTGTGAGAATCACAATCCATGGCTTGGACAGATTTGAAATGCACTAGCATGACAGATGTGGGGTCAGAAAGAGCTGGGTTAGAATCTTGCCTCACATATTTACTAGCTGTATGACTTTGAGTCCATTTAACCTCGTATCCTCAGTTTCCTCATCAGTAAAATGGGGAAACAGTAGCAACTATTCCAAAGGTTTACTGTTGGAGAAACAAATGAAACAGTATAAATAGAGCAAACCAGAAAGTGGTAAACTTCTGCATTTGACTATTTTATTGGTTTATTAGAATTGTTCTTATTTTCTGGATCCCGCAATATCTCCTGCCATTATTTCTGACATTTTAAATTATTTTCTTATGATTTGACATTGTTGCTTTTTACTCATTTCTTATTATCTTGATTTACTTTTTTCCTGTTAGTCTCTCTTTTATTTATTGCAATTTCAATTCATTTCATAATGTGATTTAATTCTTCATGTAGTCTCCTACAGAGAATAAAACTTACATGGATAGTGAAGTGATACATTTCCACAGCATTCTACTACTCAGATTTTTATTTTTCTTCCTGAGTTCTTTATTTAATTTATTTCTAATATTTTCCATCTTCTAATTTCTTGAATACCTTGCTACTGGTATGACATTTAGTCACTTTACATGGAATTAAGTTAGCTAATTTTGTCCCCTGGAGACTCTTGTAACTCTTGGAGGTTTTGAAACCATTATCTACATAGCCCTATTGACTTGTTAGGTAGTGATAACCAGCCTTCTCTGAACATTTTCACTAAAGATGATTGGGGAATTCTACATATGTTGTTTTAGCATGAAACAAAATCTTTGTTAAAATCAGTATGAACACAAATTCATATAAAGAGATAGAGGAGAGATATTGGAGTAATAATTTAAAGATAAATGCATTTTTTTTCCCCACAAGTGAGTATTTGTGTTAAACTAACACACTTATTCCACCCATTTATCTTATTCTAGGGTTATACACTGGCTGAATTTATCATTTCCTTCATATATGAGGCTTTTGGATCTCTTTATACTCAACCTCAGATTGCAAACCACTAATTCCACAATCTTGGCTTAAAAAAAATTTCTAATTAAAATTTTTAATTTAATTTAATCTAATTTTTAATATTCTATTTTCAATTAAGCTACTACTTATCAATATTTAAACAGATTTATAGAGATGCTGCAGGTGAAATAGAAAGTTCCTCCCCCACATCCCATCCAGATCCCTAGATTTGGAATCAAGCTGATCCTGGTTTTGTTACTTATGGGCTATGTGACTTCTGAGACCTATTCCATTCTAGCAATCAGTCTATTATATTTAGATTCACATAAAAGGTAAATGGAACTGAAAAATAATACCTATTCATCTCAGATGTGTCTTTTTTTTTTTTTTTTAGCAATTCACAAAAATATTATGGTCAGTTGGAAAGGTCTAAGTCTTCGGAGTGCTTTTGGCATGGTTTTATTTCTCCAAGGGGAACTGTTCTCTTCTTCTTTAAGAAATATGCTTAGTAAGGAAATTACCTCTGAGAGTCTCATCCCTCCAAATTAGAAATTTTGAAATCACAATTAGCCAGAAAATACCCCCCAAGGTTGGAAATAACCATTCTCAGTATTATATTCCATGACCTTTGCTCAAAAAAAGGAAACAGAGAAGAAGGCAGTCAGGAAAAGAATTCCCAGAAATGCTCCACTCAGACTCACCTAGGAGAACACAGGGCTTTTGTTTTGAGTTTCTACTTTAAACATTTTATGCTCCTTGTCGGGTGAAAAAAAAAATCCTTTCCCTCCTCTCCCAATGCTGCAACCCAGTCTGAAAGTTCATGACAAAAAATGTGCTTGAAACAGGACAAGTTCAGAGGGGGCAACTCTTTTGACCTCTATGCTCTTGACTTTCAATCACCATTTGTCTTGGAAACTTGGAAGCAGTTAAATTAATTGAGGAAGAATCAGATAAGTTTCCCTGTCCTTTTTACAAGGAACAAAGGTCTACCTTTCTAGAAGGTTCTCTTCCAGGGTCCCTTTCCTCTTATCTCAAAAAGTTAATCACAAGATGGGAGGGAGGGGCTCTTCAAATTGATCTGGAAATCCCTGATCAGCTCTTTCTCTTAAATATTTATGTGTGTATTTACTTTTAAGTTAATAAGTCCACAGACACTTGGAGATTTTCACAGGATCCAGCCAATACCCTAAAGGACAGAAAAGTAAAGGGAAATACACAAACCTTTGTCTTTAAAAAAAAATAAAAAGATGCAAAAATACCCTTTAACCAGCATTTACTAAGTGCCTAGAACTGCCCTGGAAATTAAAAAAAGAAAGAAAAAAGACTGTAGATCCTTCCCTCAAAAAGCTTACATTCTATACCAGTGTTGTCAAACTCAAATAGAAAAGGATCCCTGCAGACTGCAGATGGAATTTAGAAGACCACATATTAATATCATATATGTTGTATTCTATACTTATGTATTTTGTAAAACATGTCTCAATTACATTTTAATCTGGTCTGGCAGGTCTTGAGTTTAACACCTTTGATCTGATCAAAGCAATACTTCTCTTTTGTAGAGCTAAATCAAGATTTCATCAGGCTTGTAAAGACAAAATTGATTGGATTACTGAAAAAAAAATGGTTAAAAAATGTTCACTATGGTTCTAGCCTAAAATATCCGCCAGGAAGGCAAGAGGAGTATGGCCATGCAGAAAGGGTATTTGAATATGAGCAGCTGAGAAGTCCCAACGGGAAGTGTTAATCTTTATGTTTAGGCTTTGGTCAAATTGCAGAATGAAACAGATTTATTTGGACTTTCTTAAACCCTGAAGTTGGACAACCTTTGCTAAACTCTGGAGAGGGCGATACTTTATTTTGAGCCCAACAAATTAAAGATCACCCTGGGCCATCTGGGTCTATAACAAGAACAAATAGCAAAAGCTAAAAAATTCAGTTAGCAAATATCATAGGCTGGTTAAGGGAGCGTTGCAAACATAGCTGTCTATAGATGCTATAATTTACAGATATTTCCTACTCCCTTTGCTAATAACTTTAATTTGCTTTTCTGGAGCTCTATTTTGGATCATTTTACTCACATTTCATCAGCATACTCCCAAGAAAGGGCGAATAGATGAAAGTGAGTATATAATTCTCAGTGGGACTGGTCTAGGGCAAGTAATAAAATCTGAAATTCATAAGAATTTGCAACAAATCATTTCCTTCTTCTATAATCTGTATTTTGACAAATAACCGTTCAAGTGATTTGTAGATGGGAATATGTTTATTCATTGTGTCTCATATTACTTTGGAAAGAAAAAGAAAATAAAGAATTATGGGGAGAATTATATACAACAAAAAACATCATTATAATTTAGCACTACAATCATGAAGAATGCTCTGAAAGATTACCATTCTTAAGTGTCACTGGGTAGAATGTCACGTTTCCATTTGCTCTCTGTCTCTTCATACTATATGTATGTTTAAATCTTTTCTGAGCAACATACTTTATTCTACTCAGAAATTTGGACTAACATGCAAAAGAGCAAATGATGCAGGGGAAATACATATTTTGACAGCTATAAATTACTAATGAGCAACCAGGGCTTCATGGGTACCACTTGTTATTTCTGGAATTGAGGGCATTTGCTTGAAAAAATATATATTTTTACTAAGAGTTCACTATGACTTACTTCTCATTTTAAACTAATAATCTTCAAATGTTAATATTTCACATATTTTACCACTATTCATGATCTAATAAACAGATTTAAGAACTAAGTCTGAGAATTAGTGAAAAGAGAAAACAAATTCTAAAAACCAAAGATAAATATTTCATTAAAATATAATTAAATATGAGACTTCTTAAAAATCAGTTTAAAATATCTCCATACGAAAACTTTTCTAAAAATTTTCAAGAGAAATCAGTGAGAACGAAAGAAGATTGAACTGTGTTAAAGAGTGTCAAAGGAACTTGTTTTGAATTTTGACTTAACTATTTGTGACACTTAGCATCTTTGAGTCTCAGTTTATTTATTTATAAAATGAGGGATTGAACTGCATGGTTGTAAATTCCTTCAATAAGTCCTAGGTTCTCTAAGCTAAGAATATGCTCAGTGGTTATGGGATACCAAAACATCTATTCATTTCAAGCTATGATGTATCTATGTATTATAATAGTCCCCAAATTCTTTTCAACCTAAATATACATAAATATATATATATGGTAAATATTTGAATATCTAGTAGTAGGAAAGTTGCAAATATATGTAATCATTAATTAATTCAGTGATTCCACTTTCTTTTTATCCTAACTCCATAGTTGGGATAGTAGCTCAAGAATATATATTTTGGCTACATTAAGACAGAAAAATGATCAATTAGTTCCTCCATAAATTTGATCAACAGATCCTGGTTACTAATAAAAACAAAAGATAGGTGATTGAAAAATGAAGGAATCCAAATTTTATGTTTGTTATGCTAATATGCAAGAATTTATTAATAAAATAGATGGATACATAAATTCATCACAGACACTAAGCATCCATGGGTTTGTCCTTCGAATACTACAAGATTTCCCATAAGAGACTAGATATTGATATACATAAATGAGATAGACTATAGATATAGATGTATATATAAATATAGATATAGAGATGCAATATTTAAATAGAGATATTCATATTTAAACCTTAGTACAGTTCTTAAGTGATTTAAACATATATGTATATCTATATATATACACACACACACATTTATATTTACAATATATTATTTGTACCTATGCTCCATAATGGCATACATGAATGTGTGCATATACATATATATACACATACATACATACATATGTATACATATCCATATGTGCATATTTATGCATGCACATATGTATATCCTCAGAGGCAGAACTGGGTTAAAACCTAACTTTTGACATATTGGTTATATGACTGTGGGCAAGTAACTTAACTTCTCAGTGTCCTAAGGTAGTTCTAATTTGCAGAGTAGTTGCCAATCTGCATTATCAGAGAGGGTTTCCTGTCCCTGAATGCTATATATTGATGAAATCATAAGGTTGAACTCCCTCACCCCATCCCCTAAGAAATTCATAAAAATAAAGGAATATATACATATATGAACATATAGATTATAAACATGTGTATAATTTTACATTATTGAAGTACAAATTGCTCTATTAATGACATATTTACTTGAAAAGCATTCTTGGCTCCTAAGACAACTCAAATAAGGTTGATATATGGCCACACATTTGGTGCTGAAAAGGACTTCAATAGTTGTTGAGTTTGACTCCCTCAATTTATAGATGAGATAGAAGTGACTTACCCAGCATCACATAATCTGTCAGTAGCTTAAATAAAATTAAAGCCCAGATTCTGTGATTCCACATCCATTACATTTCCTAAAATAGTATGGTCTCTACCTCATGTTGTTTTATTTTTTTTAATTTTATCCTTATTTATTATCTTTTTTTCATTTTAGCATTACTGCTCACTCCTCATCCATTTATTATTTTCAATGGAATTTTATCAATAACTGAATTGTTATAGTGAAAAAATGTATTAAGTTTTTACTATGTGGTTAGCATTGTACTAAAATTGAATATAAATACCAAAGCAGGGACAGTTTCTACATTCAAAAATCTTGTTTTCTAATAGAGGGAAACATATAGAGAATAGCAGTGCCAAGGAAGGGAGGAATGTTTATCTTAATTCAATTTATTCATTACCTTTTAAAGAGATGTTAGAACTAAGTCGGGAATGCATTTATCTAATTATTATTGATTTGAAGCATTTTAATATAGTTATTTGTAGCTTGAATTTCTCCCTTAGAAACTGCCTGTTCATATCTTGTGACCATTTATCAATTAAGGATTAACACTTATTCTTTTAAACTAGAATTAGTTCCTTAAGAATATTGGAAAGAGACTATTATATAGACTTGCTGCAAAGGTTCCCTACCTTCAGTTGTTTTCCTTCTAATTTTAGCTGCTTTGATTTTTTTTCTTCTCTTTTTTTCCCTTTTTTTTGTGCAAGATGTGTTTGTTGAGTTTGTCTTCATATTGTACATTAATCTACTTAAATAAGTACAGTATTTCCAATTTCATGGCCATGTTGCTAACTGAAGCCTGGATACCACCTCCCTCAGTCTCCTCTAGCCTTTGATTTGGAGGACTATAGCAGGACTATACCAAACTCCTCCCAAAGCCTTCCTTTATAGAGGGCAGAAATTGGACTTCCAACTCATTCCACTTTGCATTGGTACCTCTGCCAGGTTTCAACTCCCTGAAACAAAATGTACCCACATGGAGTATCCCCTAGCAGTTCCTCCATTCCTTTTGTATATTGTCTTCTCCCATTAGATTTTAAGTTCTTTGAGGACAAGGGCTGTCTTTCTTTTTATTTGTATTCCCAGCTCTTAGCACAGTTCCTAGCATGTAGTAGGTATTTAATAAATGCTTATTGAATTGAATTAAAATTGAATTATCTCCTGAGACACTCTCTTGTTTTATCATGTCTTATCCTTATATCTGAAAGTATATTCCAATTCCTTGAATATGTTTATTATGTTACTCTTTATGTGCAAGTCATGTTATCTATTTGCAGGTTATCTTGGTATATTGTACAAAATGTTCCTTTATATCTATTTTGTGCAAGCCCATTTTCCAGTTTTCCCAGCATTTTTTATCAAATAGCTAGTTCCTATCCTAGTAGATGAGGTCTTTGGACTTAATCAAATACAAGCAATTGTGTTTTGCTTGTTTCTCTATCATCTGTAACTAAATTGTTCCACTTATCAATCTCTATTTTTTAACCAGTATCAAATAATTTTGATAACTACTGCTTTGTACTGCACTTTAATATCTGGTACTGCTAGGCCCCTCTTTTTCCCACTTTTTGTTTCATGTTTACTTTGAGATTATGACCTTTTGTTTCTTCAGAAAACAGTACAAACTAGCTTTCACCAACAACTACTACAAAGACTAAATATGTATGTGTGTGTGTGTGTGTGAGTGTGTATCTGTGTGTGTATAAACAACTGAGTTGTGATTCGGAAATCTAAGGAAAAATTCACAGCATATAACTTTTGCCCCAGGGTAAAGCATCATATATAGATTGACAGGTATCTGGGCATTTGGCACTGAGTCTATCTGGAAAGGCACTATTCTCAACCAGTGGACAGTAGACTAAGATGGTGCCTCTGGTGTGCACTGGGGCAAGAGGTGGTAACAGATCCAGAGGAGATGGACCTAACATTATGTAGATAGGAGAAACAGGAGTCTACCCTCAGTTTTGTTGTTCATATACCAGACCTGGTTGGAACATATACTATGGAATGCAAAGGGGACCCTACCTAGGGCTGACTGAAGTATGACTGCATGGGGAGTAAGGAGCTATTGAGGGTCAAGGCCATGTATTGGACAAGGAGAAGTAACAGAAGCAAGCAATAATGGTGTGCCTCTGACCTGCGAGCAAGGTCTTAGATTGCTCTTCAATCTGAAGATCACAGTTGAATGACAAGGGTAGGGAACTCAGAGGAAGGAGGAGCCTGCAATTTTGTCTCTCTGAATCTGCATGTCTTTCCTGATGGCTAACAGGGGTCTGAGGCCCACAGACATCAACTGGGAGACAAGCCTACTGTTGTATCACCCAAGCTCAAAGCTGGGTCAGGAGCTTGTATAGCTCAGACCAAGAAGGAAGCAATCAGACTTCATCCTAGATCAGACAACCATGGCCACACAAAAACCTTACAGAACCCTAACTTAATCTATCCCCAAGATCTTTGAAAAAGACAACATCCAATGGCCAGAGAAGGCAGAGTAAAGACCCCAGAGTATATAAAACATGGCCAAAATGTGGGCCAGACTTATCCAAAAAAAAGTACACAAAGTCTGGCTCCAACACAATGTCTCACTTTGAGAAGTAAGGTTGGTAGAATGAATTTTTAAAGAGTTTCCCATAATAAAGGGTTATCATGGTGACAGAGACATCCAAGACACAACTCAGAAGAAAATGATTCAAAAACATCTATAAGCAAAGCCTCAAAGAAAAACACAACCTACATACAAGATGAATTAGAATTCTTGGAGGAAATAAAGAAAGAGTTTTTAAATTATTTAATTAATGAAAAAGGTACAGATAGTATAATAGGAAAAGAAATGAGAACTTTAGAGCCATGACTTGGAAGCAGAATTAATAGAGTAACACAAGAGGTATAAAAGCTTATCATGGCATATTACCTAAAGGTGAGAAAGAGCTTACTTTCCATGTCAGAATATTTCAGGCTGGACTTAAAAGGTATTAACTTTAGAAAACAAAAATTAATTATCATTTTCAATAGTCACTTAAGTCACTTTTAAATAATTGAGAAAGTATATTTAAGAAACAAAGTAATTGTTATAATTAGTAAGAGAAGCTTCAGCTATATAAATAGGTTTGGAAGGACAAGCAATTCTACTATATAGAAAAAGGGGAAGAAAAGCAAATCTAATATCTTACCTTTTCTTGTGGAAATAGACATCATATATAAGGAATAAGGATACTATAGGGTTTGATCAGATATTAAAGATCATCAACTCCAACCCCTGATTGATTTATATCCATTGAAATATGTTTGAGGATTTTTCATCCAGCCTCTTCTTGAATATCTCCAATGACAGATAATTCACTACATTCCATTTTTTTTAATAGAAAGGAGGTTCTTCCCTGTGATGAGTGAAAATGACTGAAATGTTCCTGCTGAGTTGTTCGACCCTAAGGAAACATACATATTATACAATCCCTCTTGCACATAATAATTTTTCAAATACAAAATATATTTATCACAACCCTCTTAAAGTCTTCCCTTTTCAAGCACTGATCCTTCAACAAATCCTTAAATTACATGACTTCGAGTATTCCCACTGTCTCATTTGTTCATTGGATATACTGAAATTTTTCAGTCTCCCTTTACAAATGTCATTTTAGACCAATCCTCAAGCACATTCAAGGTTTAAAATGCAGTAAACACTGTTGGAGTATAAAACATAATTACAACTAGCTTTACAAACCAAAAATTAATAGAATCATTTAAGAAGGATACACAGTTAAAATAGCCCTTCCTGTAGGGTCTGCAAATAGCAAATGGCCAGGAAAGCATTCCCTTAAGTGCAACAAGATGGGTAAGGTGAAGCTTCTGACTTAAAATTCCCCCTGGGCAAAGTAAGAAAGAAATAAAAAAGAAAAAGAAAACAGGTATGCTGCCCACTTAAAGAACTAGTCCAGTCTATGTAAAACAGGGGTTGCTTCTTCTAGAAATATTTTACTCAAAAATAACATTGTACTTTAGATGCAAAAGAACCTATACAGAATATAGTGAGTCACTCGATAAGGATTTATTAAGCACTTACTATGTACCAGGCACTATGCTAAGTGCTAGGGACAAAAAGAAACACAAAAACAATCCCTGTCCTAACGGAACTCACATTCTAATGGAATGCAGGTACAGAGGAAATCCCATATCAACATTCTAGAAAAAAATATATATATTTCTATTACTGCTGTTTAGGATTACCTACCTAGCAAAGTCTCCCTTGCTTTTCAACCAAATGAAAAGAACTGATGGAAAACAAAGATCCAGATAAGAAATCTAAAGGGAAGCAAAGGTGTTGCACTTAAGCACTTGATCACAGAGACTTTGTAAAAGAAAAGCAGGAAACCACTGCTCTCAGCTTGATACATTTTCAATGACATCTTATTAAAGTACTTGAGTCAAATCTAATGGAAAAGAGAAAGGAAGATGAGTCCTGGAAGCAGATAACCAAATTGACACAGAACCATGATTTAGTACTGATGGGGGAGTTATCAGGGCAGCTGCTAGAGCTCTGACATGGCTAAATGCAGAGCAGCAAAGAAATTATTCAATTGTCTTGATTATTTCATCCTTCAAAGGATGGAAGAAAAGATGAGGGCAACTGTTATTCTGAAAATGATTCTGATCAAGAAGTAGGAATGGTCTATAAATGAACTACAGAAACCTTGAGTATAAATGACCACACTATTGAAGCCATTTGGTTTTAAAATTTGGTTTAAGCATGTCCAGAAGGTGGAAGAAAAAGAACAAATAACTAAGAATGAATGCAAAAAAAAAGAAGTGAAATTCTATTCAAAAAGCAGGCCCAGAGGAAGCTTGGCTTTATAAACAACAACAAAAAATAACTTTTAAAAAATCTGTTGGTTAGGAGGAAGAATGAAGGAGGGACAGAATTGCTGTTGAGACAGATAAGATAATTAGAGATTATGGAAAGATTGTGTATTTTACTTGTGTTTTCTTTATAAAGAAAAATGATCATTAAATTAGCAAGTATAAAATAAAAACCAAATAGTTAAAAGGGAATTGCCTTCCATGAGTTTAAGTCAACAGATTTGGGCAAGCTACATAATAACTGTATTTTTATAACATCTTAAAAACCACTGTATAGTATAATGCTGTGAACCTTGTAGCACAAGTATTTTCATCACTATTTAACAACAAGAAAATGGAGGGTCAGAGAACTTAAGTGATTTGCCCATGGTTAAAACTATCCTAAGTTGAAGAAAGGATTAACCAAGATCTCCCATATCAGTAACTATTTCTATTATGTTATTCCACTTTACTCAGCATCCCACTACTCTGAAAGGATTTTCTATTCTGATCACTAAGCCACTGCTTATGATCTTTGTGTGACTTGATAGATGTGTTATTTATTTTGCTAAGTTTCATTTTTCCCTCCCCTCTTAGTAGAGGAGGGGGCAGAATATATTGGAAAATGTAGATGGTTTCAAAATAATTCACAAAAAAAGAAAATTCATGGGCATTAGGAGAGATATAACATGAGTGACATTAAGAAAATGCCATTCCTAATTTCCAAGAAGGGAATGAGTTACATTTTTGAAATTATATGCTCATGTGCAAAAAATTTTAGAATGTTAAGAAAATGGTTTGGAAGCAGTTAGAAATGAAATAATAATTCAGACTAATAATAAGATATACCAAGATATTTTTTCAATTATTGCTAGACTAACTAGGTAGATAATCAGTGGATAGTCACATAGTCAAAATACACTTGGATTTCAACAAGGCATTTGGCAGATTATTTCTTGATATCCTTGTTGACGTAATTCTGAGATGAGTACAGTTAGATAGATTCAACAAAAGGTTGAATGACCAGGCCCATTTGAAGTCAAGAGTATTACTAACAACCCATTTCTCAGATTTGGTCTGGGTATTTTTGGTCCATAAATTACTATTCTTCCTACATTGTAGTTATTGTCTGTGATATTTGGCTTGATAAATGTTTAGAAGAATTTCTCTCCCTTTCCAGTACTATTATGTTCAACATCCATTAGATTTACAATACATTAGTCAAATATATTCCTACTGGGCCATGTTAGTACACTTGGCTTGTTTAGGAACCTGTCATTCCTACATTTTAAGTTGTGGTCCAGACATACATAATGTACTCTCAGAAATCATCTTGTTAACCAATGTTCACTTCTAAAATTTGCCATTGAATCATTAACTTTATGGGCAACAGTGAGGAAAGCTTCATCTCTGTCCCTAAGTTCTCCAGTTTCTTACAAAGACATTATAATCTTTGACTGGGGGATTGGAAGGAGTGGAGGAGGTAACTTACTTAGTTGCTTGATGGCAAATCTTGAGGTCCAGAACATGTATCATCATCTCACACCTATATTACAATAGCCTTTGGCTTGATTCTCCTGACTCAAGTTCCTTTTTACTTTAATTCATCTTCTTAGCTGCCAAAGCTATTTTCCTAAAGCATAAGTCTGACAATGTTACTCCCTCCCTCCCTCCCTTATCAATAAATTCCAGTTGCTTCCTATCTATAGGATCAAATATAAAATCCTCTATACAGCATTTAAAGCCCTTTACCACCTATCTTTCTTTTTTTATTGTTTTATCCTTTTACTTCCCATCTCACAATCTACAATCTGGTAACATTAGCCTTCTTTGCTGTTCCTTGAACACAAAACACCATTTCTAAATTCTACGGTGTTTTTGTTTTGTTTTGTTTTGTCTCCCCTCCTTAGAATGCTCTCCTCTTTCACCTTAGCCTCCTGACTTTGCTGGTTCCTTTAAATCCCA
Organism: Vombatus ursinus; assembly: GCF_900497805.2. Classification (NCBI taxonomy): domain Eukaryota; kingdom Metazoa; phylum Chordata; class Mammalia; order Diprotodontia; family Vombatidae; genus Vombatus; species Vombatus ursinus. The sequence goes on from NW_020954687.1 coordinate 13,987,582, forward strand.
TCTTCCATAGGAACCTTTTCCAGTTCCCTCCGCTGTACCTCACCTTTCAGATAATCTTCAGTTTACACTATATTTATTTTGTATGTCCATTTTTTTGCATGTTTCTCCTCTATTCAAACGTGAGCCTCTTGAAAGAAGGTTTGGTGTTTGGTTCCTTTCTTTATATCCCCAGTGCTTGAAGGTACAATGTTTAGTATACAGTAAGAACTTAATAATTTTTTTTAACTTGACTGATCCTGAAAAGTTAAAACAATTGCCTAAACTTAAAGTGAAATTAATATATTAATCTAGTAGGGCTCAACATAAAAACCCTATACTTGGATTTTTTTAAATCTATTTATATACATATACATTCACATAGGGAGACAGTAGTTGATGGGATTTGTGGATTTCAAATTCACACTGTTACTAATTTCATGTCCATCTGAAATAACCTGTGTGGAACACTCTCCTCCAATGAAGATCACAAACCTTCCAAATATTATCCTATATAGTTGGTATCTATAGTCTACCATTAACCTAATTCACCAATGATGCTATTGCTTGTCTTCTGTAACCTTTAAAATTCCCTGACTTCCAGTGCAGTACTCATGATGTTTATTTGTTAGTTTTCACCTTGCTATTCGGCCAAGACATCTCTGAAAACCTATCACTTCTTTCTTTTTTTATTTTCATCAAATATTCTCTCAGCAAACATAACATTCTCATGCAAAATTATATTGCAAATGTGTGGAAGTAATTCTATACATCGCATCAGTAGTTACTGGTTTTGTCTTGGTGACCATTTATTTGTCTTGGTAATGCGAACAGCCACAATCTCTTTCATTATTTATCAAGTTTCTCCTTGAGATTTCTTGAAACTTGATCTGTATGGTCAGGTCAAGTCACTCTTTTTGACTTTGTCTTTTTAAACGCCTTCACCACTACACAGATATCACAGAATGGGCGAAATTTGAATTGTGTGTAAGAGTTTTAGAAACGATTTTTTAAATGAGTTTTTGTGGTTTTTTTATCTGACGCTGTGACTTTATCAGCATAGATCTTCTATTGGTGAGAGTCCTTCTGCTAATGAAGATTAGAGGTTATATGGAAACTGAGATGTTGAGTAAACTATTTGTCTATGTCTACACATGCATTATGTGCAAGTGATGGGATTCAATATCATGATTCCAAGACTGACTCTCTATTCTGAATATACTATTACCTCTCAAATTCATATGATGATCATAAATCAAAGATTTTTTAAAATTTTTCGTTAATATTTTAAAATATCCCAGCAACCATCTTCAGAAATCACATCTTCTGTTAATACAAGGTAGAGCATTGAATGCACTAAGTTCATCCAAAGGAAGGGAAATTCAGCTATTAAACCTAAAACAGTTGTGGATGGACCCAGGAATTGATCACTTCCATTACTTAGTGGGTCAGGCTATACCATTTGGAAGCACAAAAGGAAAACAGGCCTAATCATGTTTATACCTATATAAATATTATCCCTTTCATGTGAATGATATAGATAATTTTAACTGATTTCTAACTCTTTTACTTTGGATCCTCACAATACCTTTTTATGTCTGTCCTTTATCATTTCTGCAACTCAAAGACTCCATAAATTTACCTCTTTTCAGATTAACTCTCATCTTCCAGTAATGTTGATGGTACTTACTGTGTGTGTACAGGCATGAGAAAGTAATAAACCATCATGTCAGAATGACCTAGGAATAAACATGTGGTCCTTTTGCTTTGTACACTATGTATCACTAACTATCAACTACCAGATGGTCTAGAAAGGTATGATATTTTTAATGGGTCTCAAGACATTGCACACCAATTAAAATGAGTGACCAAGGTCAAAAAAGCCTCATTAGATTTTTCAACACCATTTACTTCGAACCATGAAAAGCACAAATCCAAGGGATCCAATGAAGAGGAAAACAAATGCTGAAATACAACCATTTCTTAAATTTCTACAATGTATTATTCAATTTTCTTCAGGTTTGATCTCTAAGGTGATAATTAAATATATGTTCTTCAAACTTAATTATAAAATTTTGTGTATATATTATTTTAACATGTTTTGAAATATAGCTGCAAACAACATTTTATCATATGTAGTGTATCTATATATATATGGATGTAAAACTGTAGGGAAAGAAATGTATACAAATGTGTATTTTCTCATTAAATAATTATTTAAAAAACTTAATATTACAATATTAGTATTCTCTTGACTAACAGAAGGTGTTTAAGATAATTCATAGGGCTCCAAACTAAAAGTAAAACTATGGAAGTAAGAATACATTCAATGATCAGTATTAACACAATTATTCCATACAAGATGCCATGTGTAAGGAAGATTCAAAGAAAATAGGAGATAATCTCTGCTCTCAAGTAGGTGGTAATCAAATAGAAATTATTTATATTTCATAGTGATTTTAGGGCTAAACATCTTTAAAATATGCCACTATATTTGGCCAGGTACAATTATGTCTAATATGATACACTGATCATCCTCTTGCTGTCTTCCCTATCACTGTACAATACAGTCATCCCTTCCATGTCTAGACTTTCTCCATCTCAGTTTCGATATGTCATGGGTCAGCATAAGAAATTAAATGGGAATTTTGGGGGGTTTTGCAGAAGCTGCAGATGATACAAATATTATACTAAGGTACCATAAATACCCCACAAAATAAAAAACAATCAAATTTCTTTTCAAAGGGAGGGCCAAAAAATCTTATGTGGATTTTCCAGATCACAGGAGTTCCATATCCCTGACCCCCGAAATATGAAAGGGATAACTGTACATCCTCCCTCCCCATACACACCACCTTCTATTTCTAGAACCGTACAATATGACCATGGCTAATAGATTACTAGAAATGGCAAGCGAGCCAACTCTCTCGTGACTTCAACTACCCTCCTCGTGATTTCTTCAAACAAATCCCTTCCTGGCCACCAGTCCCCATCTAAATGTTGTCTCTCCAATTAGGATGTATGAGAGATGTCCCAATTTAATTAAGGTTAACAACAACACAATATTTTAGCCCTGAAAGAAAAAAAAATGCCTCTCTGATTGAGATATAGTATCAATTAGTCAAAAGTATAAACTAGGTATGAGCAATTCCTAGACATCTCTTTTGAGGTGTCATCAATTAAACACCAATTAAAGGTATGAACTAGTTTATACAAACCTTTAATTAATGTGGGAGAAATGAAGTACTTAAATAAAGCAGAGGATTCCTTACCCGATATGTGTTTGTGTTTTGTTGAAAAGAATCAGTCATGCCTGATAAAACAGTAAGCCAGTGTAAGTAAAGGGAATTTTAGTGTGTATAAGGAGGATTTTGTTAGTCTTTTTTGGATGATAGTTCCAGGATCCTAGATAATATTTCCCATGAATTATGGTTGAAAACATCTCCATTACACTTGCGCAGTGAAATATAGGGATAACATAATGTACACGTGCACTATGTTAGGTCATGACAATATTGCTGAAGTTAACCTGTGAACTTAATGTTGGCAAGATGCCTTCTTTATGTGCTGCCCTATAAAGCAAGTGGGCAGTGGTCAGTGAGTGGGAACCCATTTTGGGGATCTGGGTAATGCATAGGGGATTGCATGTACCTGTCTTGATTGGCCCCCATCAAGGCTTGGTGGGAATCTGTGTGTTTGCCTCAACCAGCCTCCATTGAGGCTCAGGGGATCTTGAAGGAATTATACTCCTTTTCTCGCCCACCCCTGAGAGAAGTGTGATTAGGGAATGCTATAGAAGTTGGTGCTCCCATTATCAGCAGATACACTTTTGAGAAGACTAGACTAGAATAAAATAAGCTTATTTAACCCTTCTGAAGCTGTCTTTCCTGTCTGACAAGATCAAAAGTGAACCTGTGCCAGAATGTCTGTAGTGTTAGGAGCCCTCCTGTGTTCTCCTGCCCAACAAATGGTGCTACCTGTGTGTTTACCTGTGAAACAGTCAGTTAGGAATCCAACATTTCAAAAGCAGGCCAGTATAGTGGAAAAGCAGCTCCAGCCAAGCCTCTGAGAGTAAATTGCTTGGGAGAAAGAGAGAGTTCCCCGTCTCTTTCTTACACCCCACCCCCACACTGACCAGAGCATAAGCATCTCAAGCTCTCTAAAGTTTGCAAAATTTAGACTTCACATTGACCTCATGATAGCATCCCCAGAACAACATTGGCAAATGGCAGTTTCAGCATCAGGAATTGAGGACAAATTAGACTCACTGAAGAAAGCGAAGTTCAAGACTTTACAAGGGCATATACCATTGAAACTTAGAAGAGAGTTACAGTCATCGAAAAGGAGTTTCATGAGTACTTCAAAAATGGAGAAAACTACTTTCAGTAACTATGAGCTGTGTTGTTCTTTTATCCTAAGCCTGAACCCACTTTCCCTCAGATTCAGTATATACTTGTGGAAGTGTTTGTTTCAGACTTTTGGGAGGTTGTTTTGTAACTAGGCTGCCTGAGTAAATAACCTTTCCTTAAAGCTAATTAATTCTGATTTTCTAATAATTAATAGGCAGACCATACTGGATTGGGACAATAGCATGACAGAATTATCTCTTCCTCCTCCCCTCCACTGCCTGGTTCACAGTTGTCCCTAGGTGCCTGAGGAGAGAAGTAGTCACGGTCTTTAGGGGAACTCATGCTGTCAGTACAAGTAGATAGATATTAAGGAAAGTAGCCCTGGGTGGGGGTTGAGAAGAAGGGTACACAGAAGTAAGCTGCTTGATGGTAGGGACTGTTTAGAGCTATATTTTTATCAGCAACTTTAAACCCAGTGTTTGACACATAGCAAATAATTAACAATTTTTTCATTCACTTACAAACATTGTTTCATCAAATCCTTATCATAGCACTGAAGCGCAGACATTATAAATATTGTTAGCCACATGTACAAATGAGGCAGCTGAGAAAGAGATGATTTGTTTTGTCCAAAATTCTGTAGTTACTAACTGGTAGAGACAGTATACTAACTCACATATGTTGACTCAAAATTCAGACAATTTTCCATCAGAATGTAGATTGCTAAGCCAGGCATTTTATCTATTATTTCAGTAATAGCTAGTTCTATTGATTGAAGTAGATTGCTGTGATTAACTACTACACTGAAAGTCTTATGTAAAATCACTTTTTTTTCAAACTTTTATTATTAGTTTAAAGGAGAATCCTACAGGCAATCCACTACGGACTCAAATAAACGATCCCATTTCAAAGTGGTGATTAGTAAAAGTTGAGAATAGAAAGAGATTCCAAGGTACTGTCAACATTAACTTTAAGTTATGGTATACAAACCATATGGGAATAGAATCATTATCATTTTCTACTTTTTTCCCCATCTTCACTAAATACTGGCCACCATCATGACATGGAGATGATCCTAGATTTGGGAGGTTTATATTTGTATAATATAAGCTCGAATATAAGATTTTGAGAACAGCCCTTATTATCAGACTGCCTGTTATGTGGAGTATCATTTGTAGAGACGTCCTTTACCAATAGTTTAGTCACCAGAATAAATATTTTAGCCATGACAATGCAAGAAATAAAGACTATTATGAAATTCATCCTTTTTACTTCAACCATGACTGTGGGGAAAACGATCCAATTTAGTTCATTTCAATTAAAAAAAAAACTTATTAAGCACCTGCTACATGGCAAGCATTGTACTAGGAGTCATCAAGATAAAGCTCAAAACAAATTTATTCTTGATATCAAGATACATTCTGATGGAGGACACCTATGTATGTATAAATAAGCAAATGCAAAATACATGGAAAATTAAAACTCACAAATCCCTATTGTCTTGCCTTGTCATAGCATGGAGGTGATTCTAGGTTCTTAAAGGCTATGCCAACAAGAGAACCAGCTGTGGAGGGGTGGGGATGGGGATTCCACCAAGCAAAATAAAAACTTCAAGCATGGTTCTTTTGAGTCTGATTTCTGATGACCACTTTCAATATAGGGAGGCTCATCAGCATTACAAGAATAATAATAATAATGACTAGCATTTTATAGCACACTAGGGGGTGCAACTTGCTTTAGATATTATTTAATTCTCAAATCATCCATACTGTTCTTATATTTTAAATATTTTATTAGTATTTCTTTTTTGTTTTTACATCAAATTTCCCTCTGTACCCCTGTTTTTACTCTTCTTAAGGAATTATCCCATATAACAATATTTTAGGGGGAAAAAGAAAAAGGGGAAGAGGATGGAAAAGAACAAAAGAAATCAATATGTTGGGGAAAAAATCTGAAAATATATCCAATGTTTCAGAACTATAGACCTTTCACCTTTGCAAAGTATTGAATGTGAGGGGGTCTTCTCATAGCTATTTTTTGCGGGGAGTAAGTCAATAATAATTTGCTACACTCCTATTATGTGCAAGGCACAGTGATAAGTGCTGGGGATGAAAAAAAAAGGTAAAAAGAGAACTTGCTTTCAAGGTGCTGACAATCTAATAGGTCCTGTTTATTCTTTTTAATTTGCAGCATTCACTTTTGAGAATTTTATGTTTGTTATTCTCTCCATTACATAGTTGTAATCATTGTATATATTGAGTTCTTGGCTTTGCTCACTTCACTCTGCATCAGTTTACATAAATCTTTATATATCTATTTTTTTTTAGTTTTCATTGCATTCATCATTTTTTACAACACAGTAATATTTCATTTCATTCATGTGCCACAATTTGTTTAGCAATTCCAAATCAACAGTAATCTACCACATTTCTAGTTCTTTGTTGCAAAAAACATAAAAGTGCTGCTATAAATATTTTGCTGTATATGGGGACTTCCTTATTGTCTATTGTTCTCTTGTGGTTTAAACCTAATACTGGAATGCTGAATCAAAGGGTATGTATATTTGAATCATTCTTTGCATAATTCCAAATTGTTTTACAAAATGGCTGTGGTAAATCACAGCTCCTCCAACAATGCATTAAAGTATATATCTGTCTTTTGACAAACTGTCTAGCATGGACTATTCCAGTCTTTTGTCATCATTAGTAACTTAGAGTTATAAGGCAAAAGTTTAGGGTTGTGTTGATTTGCATTTGTCTTATTATAAGTAATTTTGAATAGTCTTTCATAAAGTTGTTAATAATTTTCAATCCTTTTGAAAACTTATCTTTTGATCACTTACCTATTGCAGAATGGCTTCAATCTTATCTATTTATCTTTTCAACCAGATCTATATATATGTATATATATATATGTGTGTGTGTGTGGTACATACCAAATGTATGCAGATGTGGGGAGGCGGGGATGTGTCTGAATACACACACACATATATATGTACACATGCATGTATATGTATACATACACATATCCTCAATATTAAAGACAATCACAAATGCATAAAATGCATCACATTTTGTAGTACATGTATACTATGTATATAGAAAATATTTTATGTCAAAGTTTTGTGTGTACATAGTACACATGTATATGAGGCATGGGTAGATGGGTCACTAGGTGGTGCAGTGGATAGAGGGCCAGGCCTGGAGTCAGGAATACTCATCTTCCTTGGTTTAAATCTGGCCTCAGACACTTACTAGCTGTGACACTCTAGGCTAATCACTTAAACCTGTATGCCTCAGTTCCTCATCTGGAAAATGAGCTGGAGAAGGAATGGTAAACCAGTCCAATATCTTTACCAAGAAAACCCCAAATGGGGTTATGAAGAGTTGGATATGACTGAAAAACAAAATATGTACTATACACATATATGCACATATGTATATACATACACATATACATATATATGCACATATACATATGGATAGAGATATATAAACATCTGGGATACCAAACCCTCATCTTTATTTATTTATTTATTTCCATTCATGGAACAGAACTACAGCACAGCACAACAAAAAAAGATGATTGTACGTGAAACTGCAAATTTACAATGTATAACTTGCTATTCCTTCCAAATATACAACAAAGTTATCATGGTTTATTTTTTCCTTTTTTTCTTCCCTCCTTCCCCCCACCCTAGAGAGGGTTACCATTAGACATAGGTGTTTGTGTCTGTGTGTGTATACCCACATACACATATATACATTATAAACATATGTATGTAAAATTATTCTATATATCTATTTATCAGTTATTTCTCTGGATGCAGATATCATCTGTCTTCATATGTTCTTTTTTTAATTCATATAATAGTCAAAATTACTTAGTCATGCAAATTTGTTCTTAAAAGAATATTGCTGTTACTGTATATGGTATTCTCCTTCTTCATTTCATGCAAGTCTTTCCATGTCCGTCTAAGATCATTGAGCTCATTATTTCTTATAGCACAGTAGCATTCCATCACATATATAAACCACAACTTTTTCAGCCATTCCCCAATTGATGGGGATCTCTGCAATTTCCAGTTCTTTGCCACCACAACTCATATCTGAGAAATCTGATAGAATTTTTCCCCATTTGACCACTCCCCTTCTTATCTTAGATACAATGACATTTTAATCAGTTTTTCAATTTCTTGTTATATAAATAATCTATTTAGTTTTTTGGAATTGTTCTTTTTTAGTTACAGAAAAATCATCACTGTACAGCTATGAATGGCATATAATCAGATTCTTTTTTGAAAGTGTGTGTGTGTGTGTGTCTGTGGTGAGAGTAAGGATGAATAATCTTTAATATTAAGGACATATATGGTATAAGCTCTTAGTCCAAGCCTACTTTCTGCCAGACTTCTTTCCAGGTTTTTAAATTTTGTTTTGTTTTGTTTTCTGGCAGTTTTTGTCAGATAGGGAGTTATTTTTTAAGTAATTTATGTTTTTCAGTTTATTGAACATTGGGTTATTCGGTCTCATAGTTTCTGGTTCACTCTTGTCTAATCTGTTCCACCGGTTCCATTTATCCAGTTTTTTTTAACCATTACCAAAAGGGTTTTGGTGACTATTGTTTTATAATACAGTCTAAGGTCTAGAAGTGCTATTATTCCCTTTTTCCCTACCTTGATTTTCTCTATCTTCTGTTCTTTTTTTTTTTTAATAAAGTTTGATATTTTTTTGAGTTACATAAAGTTTCCCATGAACAGTTTGATTGGTATAGCATTAAAACAGTAAATTAACTTGGGTAGTATTATCATATTTATTACAATGGTGTGGCCTAGCCATGAGCATTGCATATTCCCCTAGCTATTTAAGTTCCTTATTTCCTTAAGGAGTAATATGTAATTGAACCTATGTAAGTCTTCTGTGTGCTTTCATGGATTGATCCCCAGATAGGCTATTCATTTTGTACTTATCTGAAATGGGATGTCCTTTCTATTATAGCTTCTTCGATTTTTTTTGGATGATTTTATAGCAATTTGCTGATTTTTTTGGGTTTATTTTGTTGTCTGAAACTTTGTTGAAGCTATTTTCTCAGGTAATAGCTTTGCTGATTTCCATGGATTTTCTAAGTAAATCATTTAGTCATCAGTAAATTAGGATTTTTTAAAATCTCTTTACCTATTTTTATACTTTCCATGCCTTTCTTCTATATTATAGAGTTTGCTAGCATTTCTATAAGAATAATAAGTAAGAGCTGGGAGAACAGTCATCCTTGTTTCATATCCATATAAATTGTACAAGCTTCTAGTTATACCCATTTTATGTAAAGCGTACTTTTCATTTTAATCACATTTTATGATTTTTAAAATATCTCCCTGTTCCTGTTCTTTGTAGTTTTTTTAAAGCATAAATAAGTGTTGTGCTTTGTTAAAGGTTTGGGTTTTTTGTTTTTGTTTTTTCTTTCTGGCTCTGTTGCAATAATTATGTGGTTTTGGAAGTTTTGTGGCTAATATCATTGTATTAATTATTCTCCTAATATTGAACATCTTACATCCTTGGTATAAAAATAACTTGGTCATACTGAATGGAACAAAGTGGATGAATCCTATAGTATGACAGTATTTCATTTTAAAAAATTGAATCAATAGTTTTTAATGATATTTATTATGATTCTCTTTTTTTATATCCTTTGTTGTTTCAGGTAGTAGTACTGTAATTATCTCTAAAAGGGTGCCTGGTATGGAGTTTCTTTCTTAAATTTTGAGAATATTTTGTATTGTATTGGCATTAATTATTTCTTACAATTGGATAGAATTCACCTTCTAATCCATCAAAACCAGGAAATGTTATTCTTCCCTTTCCACGCTGACACACATACACCCCTATGACGGCTTCTTTAAAATTTGCTCTACTTCCTTTTCTGAGACTAGATTATTTATGATCTCTATTTGGTCTTCTAGTAGATCAGGTATTTTATATTTTTGAAATTATTTCTCTATATCTTTTGTTTTCTCAGTTATTTTTAGCATATAACAATATATAGTAGCTTCTGATAGCATTTTTTAAAAAAATTCTGGCTTTATCGTGATTTCACTTTGTTCATTTACTATTTTGTTGATTTTATTGTCTGCCCTCTTTTTTTAAATCAACCTGGCTAATAGCTTATCCACTTTTTAAAGTCTTTTCAAAGAATCAGTTTTTAGTTTTGTTGATAATTTCCACAGTATTTCTGCTTAGCAGTTTATCTATTTATCCTCTATTTTTCAACATTTCCTCTTTTGTGCTTATTTTGAGTTTACCACAGAATGGTAGGGTAAAGTCAAGATGTCTTGGTAGACCGAGACAACAACAATAAAAATGCTTCCCAGAACGAGTTCCTGAGGCCAGATTTGAACTTGGGTATTCATAACTAAAGGTTCAATACTGTTAACAAACAACTTCTAGAACCCATTACTAAAGAGCTGCTGAGAGAACATCTAGAAAAGGAAGTAGTGATCATAAGCCATCATGGCTCTGTCAAGTAAAAGGTCATGCTAGACAAATCTAATTTCCTTCTTTGGTGTTGTTAAAATGATAACTATTGATAAAAAAGAACACTATAGAGTTTTGAAAAGCACTATTCATGTGAACCATGGACTAGATAAAAGTATTAACTTATAATAATATTATTACTAGGTTGAATCATAAGTGGTTGAATGTTTGGCTTTAAGAGATGTCAGGTTTTGTTCTCAATTTACAAAACTGCGTCCAGGGGAGTGTCCAGCAATCTGTGTTTGACCTCGAGTTGTTTTAAATTTTTTTTGTCAATGGCAGAGAACATAGGTGTTATGGAAAAATTCCTAAGGTTTGTCAAAATTATTGGTCACTATCTTCTGGTGGAAATTAATATGGGGACAAAAGATGCAATCAGAAAAAAAACTTAGCCAGTGGGGGGGTCAACCAATTGATCTAAAAGTATTCTTTATTGTCTTCTATGTTGCAGGCACTGAGCTAAAACCACCCTGAGGATACAAATACAGCACAAAAATGGAACAGTCCTAGTATTCTATTAGCTTGCACAAAATAAATACAAAGTAACTGAAGGAGGGGTGGCCTTGATATTTGAGGGGATCCGAAAAGGCTTCATGTATAATGTGGGCCTTGAGTCAAGTCCTGAAAGAAACAAAGGATTTTAGGAGGCAGATTGATGAAGGAGTGTTTTGTAATCATGGGAGATGGCCACTGCAAAGGCCCACAGATAAGAGATGGAGTGTTATATGCAATACTTCAGCAAGTGATGTTTAAAAAGGCTTGAAAGGTAGGTTGGACTGGGTTGTAAAGTATTCTGAGAATCAAAAAGAGTTTATACTACTGGGAGCCACACTGGTTTCTTGTGTAGATGAGTGACCTACTCAGGGCTGAACATAGGGAAAATCACTTTGGCAGATAAGTGGAGGATGTATTCCAGTGGGAAGAGGCTTGAGGCAGGGAGAGACCAACTATTCCATTGTAATAATCCAGGTGAAAGGTAATAAGGATGTAACTAAGGTAGAAGATGTGCAAATAAAAAGAAAGTGGTATATGGAGGTACACGAGAAAAGGTTTGGCAACTGATTGGATATTTGGGCTGAATTAGAATGATGACTTGAGGTTGATACTAAGCATTATCTTAGCCTACCACTCATGCAACATTTGATTTCAGGGAATCTATATACCTTGAGAATAACAACCATAATAACAGCATTTTTAATGTGACAGGTAGATTTGTTTGTAGTGCAAAATTCCTCAAAATATATTGTCATGGATCATAATGCCGCTCATGATTCTTTTTCAATCCTTAGCAAGATCAATATTTTGTCTTTTAAAAGCTACAGCAGAAAATCCTGTTCCCTATAAATACAATGATATAAATGGTAGTTAAAGTTTCGCAGAATTACTGAATTCTAGCATAAGGGATTACAAAGGCCATCTAGTCTAACTCATACATGAAAGGAATCCCTACTGTAGCATATCTGCCAAGTGGTCATTCAGACTTTGAGGGAAGACTTCCAAGAAGAGGGTACTCACCAGCAGTCAAAGGAGTGTTTTCCAAAGGGTAGCTAGGTGGCGCAGTGGATAGAGCACCAGCTCTGAAGTCAGGAGGACCTGAATCCGACCTCAGACCAAACACTTGACACTTGCTAGCTGTATGATATCGGGAGCGGCCCGCGCTCCCAAAACGGCTTGGAGACGCAGTGAAAGAAAAGACACGGGTCAGGCGGGATGCAAGTGAGCAGTCCGTTTATTCATCTGAGGGTTAGGGTTTATATAGAGCCTTAATACAAAACTACATTGTTTCAAAGAATCATTTCCATGGGACAATCTTTCTATGCTAGCCCTAGTACGTGACTTCTAGCATGGTGTATGTGGCAAGAAGCTGTTAACCTTGTTGCAAGAACTTGTTAGCCTTGTTCCTGGTGACGTGGGTATGTTCCTGCTTTCTCAGGCTTTGTGTTTCCAATTGTGTTCCCAATTCTAGGGACTCTTTATCTACAAGTACAGCATGTTTTCAGGGTCATGGAGAGTCGGCTGCAGACGATTATGAGCACATTCACACGGGAACAGGATTCAATTAAGAAGTTGCCTGGACTTAGGAACGCACCCTATCTCTCGACCTTCAACAGTGTGACCCTGGGCAAGTCACTTAACCCCAATTGCCTAAAAGTTAATTTTAAAAAAATTTTAAAAAGTAGTGTTTTCCACTTTTGAACAGTTCTGATTGATAGCCATTAAACCCAAATTTGCCTCCTTTTAACTTCCACCCATTGTTCCTGGTTCTGCCCTCAGTGGCCAAAGAGAAGTCTAATTCTTCCTCCCACATAACAGCTTTTGAAATAATCGGAAACAGTTATTACATCTCCTCTGAATCTTCTCTTCTCTGGGCTAAGCACGCCTCTTTCCTTCTATGTGACCTGGTCTTAAGTCACTCCACTATCCTTTTACCTTCCTCTAGGCACTATCCAGCTTCTAGATTTCCTTCTTAAACTATGGTGTCCATAACAGCACACTCATCATGAAGTCTGATAAAAAGGCAGTGTTTAGTGAGATAATAATATCTCTGTTTCTTGAAGCTATGGCTGTCTTTGACATTACCCAATATCATATTTGATTTTTCAATGGTTAATTTGGTGTCTTTCTTTTTTTTCCTTTTTTTAAGTAATATTTTATTTTCCCCCAAATTCATATTTGATTTCTTGGCTGACACACCACACTTCTAACTCATACTGAGATTGCAATCTACTAAATATGCCCAGATCATTTTCAGAACAAATGCTGCTTAACCCTATCTCTTCCATTTTATATTTTTAAATTCATCCCTATGGAATTTCATCTGTTTAGAACCAGCTTAATGCTAAAACCAGCAAAGATTTTTTTATACCGTATATTGACTGTACAAGATTTGTATTACTTTATTTTTATAAATAAGAAATATCATTCACCTATAAAAAATAAAATTTTCAGATTCAAATTCTTATTTTAATGTACTGAATAAGATGTTAGTTAAATTAGTCTTAGATAAGACAAGTTTGTTAACTCTTCTTGATCAGATGAAATAATACCAAAGTTATTATATTTGTCCACTGCAAGTGGCTTCCTTACTCATTCATATTTAGAAAGATCTAGCTCTTTAATATAAAAAGTAGATAATTATTCTATTTCATTTGCATAGTATATATTTATATTTAAATTGAGAAATAAAATAATATTGTTTAGTAAATTTTTATCCTTAGCTTTTTTTTTTCAAAAAGGTCATGTTATCTTTCTGGATCATAAAGGACCATGAAACTACTGCCTAGATTTATTTTTAGTATGATATATATATATATATATATATATACAAAAATATGCATACATGTGCATATTTATATATCTATGTGTATAAGTATATATGCATGTATGTACACACATATGTATATACACACTATATTGCTATATGCGCTGTATATATCAGACACACTGTACTTGTATGATTGTATGTATATCCATTTGTGTAAATATGTACATAGGAGGTTTTTGCTATACATTTATTTACTTCATCCTGGTTCTTATAACTGAACAAATAAAAATTTCTCTTTTTAGCTCAAATTCCTTTTGAAGTACTTCAACACAAGAAAGCCAATGTGCTTCTCAGTGATATAGAAATACCTTTGGATCTTCTCAAATATAATCTCAATTTAGCAGATTCCCTGTTTAATGGACTTCTTTTTGTAACACTAATCATTCTTGTTACAAGTTAAGTAATTACATATACTCTCTTTGTCATATTCCTTAATATAAGCAATTCTCTGTGAAATATTCAATATTGCCAAATTGAATGAGGGATGAAATGTGGGGGGGAAATGAAAAGAAAAGAAAAGAAAAGAAAAGAAGCAAGGAAAGGAAGAAAAGAGAAGAAAACTATTGCTTATTGAACAGTATTTTATCCTGAATTAAACTGAGCACTGTTAGTGCACAGCCTAATAATATTTTCCCATAATACATCATTTTCTAAAAGCCTGTCAATTTTGTTCAGGGTTGTATAAAATATGAAGATTGTAGGAGAAAGGAATAAATAGGTGAATGAAAAATAAATCCATGAAATACTTCCAAGGTGTCAAGCACTAGGCTGTTCTGGGTATTCAAATGTAAAAAAAAAAAAATAACTTGTTTTCATGGATATCACGTTTCAATTGATCATGAAAATCTTCAGACATGTGGTCAATACACCTTCTCGTCATATTATCTTCAAGTGGAACTGTTCCAAAATACTTTGCATATGATTTGCCAAGGAACATTTTTGCCCACATAAATAATTGCAGATAACACCAATTAAAATTAAATTTAACTCCTGAAAATTTTAAATTATTACAACCATTTTTGGGTTATTTCATTTTATTTAAGTGGCAGGGTTTTTTAGGGAAATAATTTAAATTTGTCAAAATGAATGAGATTGAGAAATGTACAAAATATCCTATTTTAAACTTTCCCACCAAGTATGTTTAATTTTGAGCTTCCATATTCCACATTCAAATGTAGCAAGTAGTTCAATGACACAACTGATCTCTTTCATAAGCATATAATGACTGGTAGTGACAGTTCATGTTCATATCAAGCTTCAATATGAATCAAGTCAAATTTGACCTCATTTGTATATTCTATATTAAATAACAGATTCCCTGCATTTGCTAGCAGATGAAGCAAATGTGCTTAGTCACACTTTTTAAACTTTAATTTGAACTTAAAAAAAGGTTCATGTATTTGCCAAGTACTATATTGAAAATATCTATTAATACTCCACCCTCACCCCACAAACACATGCTTGACAGTGTAACCCAATTACCTCAGGGTTCCCAGTTCAAAGAACTCAGGATTAAAGTCAATAAAACAATATAGATAAATAATAGCGGTATTTTACTTATAACATATATAATATACTGTGGCAAGTAAAATGACACTGAAGTAAACTGAGGCATGATTTTCTTTAGGGCAAGATTACAGTTTATTAACAATGATATATATAGCTGTTAATAAAATGGGTCACTGGACACCTCAGCAAAGCCAGGTACCTGAGCATGATCAATTTATTAATTAGGTTAGCAATAACCAATAAATTTGCTACTTGGTGACACAGTGAATAGAGTCCTGGACTGGAATCAAAGGAACAAATTCAAATCCCGACTCAGACACCGCCTGTGTGATCCTGAGCAAGTCATTTAACCCTGTTTGCCTCAATTCCTCATTTATAAAATGAGCCTGAAAAGGAAATGGAAAAAACCATTTTGGTATCTTTGCCAAGAAAACCTCATTGAAATGACTTAATAACACAAACCAATAAATTGGGTCAATGGCCTCTCTCAATAAACAAAGACCCTGTATGAGAGCCAACAGGGTCTTTTAAACCTAGATGTGTCTTCCTTCTGAGTGGCCTAACAATATGTCATTTAGACCACCCCTAGCAAATAGAAGACAATCTCAACTGATAGACATTTTAATGGTTTAAGAGTTACCTTAGCTCTTCGATATTACTTCCTCCTTGGGAAACTCCAGCAAGGAAAAGTGGGTTGGCTTTCAGGTGTGGCTGATCACATCCTTCTCTGACAATTACGGAATGCTAATTGCTTCATGGGCCCCAGCTGCCTCTACTATTCTTGAGAATAAAATCAGAATGACCCAAGTCTGGGTCCCCTCCACTTCCCTCTCTCCACCAATGTCTTACCCTCCTTAGCCATCCTCTTGGAGACCAAATCACTATTAACTTTGACAAAGAGAAAGGAGGAAAGGAGAGCCTTCCCTTGGGGAAGAGCCAAGGACAATACCTTTAAACAAAGCAAGACTCCCACTTTAAACTGGGTAGTGCTAGGAGGTATAACATATTCAACCACTCCTTTATTTCAGACTGGGAGAGACTGCTTTTTGAGCTAGACTGAAAAATGGAGTTTGACAAAATAGAGAATAGAATGAATTAAGGAGTAATACTGATTATTAGATGATACAGCATAATATTAATTTTCCTCAGTACATATATATATATATGTATATATATATGTATACATTCACTAAATGCCATAATATCTAAGACCTTCCTTAAAAGGAAAAAAAATAATTTGAAATGCAATGTCATAAATAGGCAACAACATAAGTACTTTGGATATTTCCTTTTTAGAGACTTCAAAACTTGAGAAAAACAAGGAAAAAATTACAAAGACAAATGAAATTCTGAAACATATACTTATCTTTTAGCATCACATAGTGTCTTTTGGGGGGGGGGAATGATCATACACCAGAGCATAAGGAACTAAAATTGGAAGCAAATGGCAGAAATTTAACATCTTCCTTAGATCACAAAAGGACAGCTACATGGCAAAATGAATAAAGTTCTAGGTCTGAAGTTAGGAAGTCTTATCTTCCTGCATACAAATCTGGCCTCAGACATTTACTAGCTGTGTGACCATGGGCAAGTCACCTAACTCTGTTTGCCTCAGTTGCTCATCTGTAAAATAAGTTGGAGAAGGAAATGGCAAACCATTCTACTAGCTTTACCAAGACAACACTAAATGGGGTTACAGAGAGTCAAACACAACTGAACAACAACACAGGCCACAAACAATAAAATACCATAAATAATAATGAAAATATGAACAAAAACATAGATTAAAAACAGAGGATGCATAAAGGTACCCTAAACTACGTGGCTTGAAGCAGAAATCATAGAAAAAGTAAATAATTTTATAAAAGTTAATTTGTAACAGTGAAACAAATACTGAAAACCATAGGAGAAATTTGAAGATGACCTTAGATGAAAATAGATTTTTAAATTAACAAAAGAGAACATAATGAAGACTAAAAATTTTAGCCCATAATATATTTTAAATAGGAAAGCAACAATGTAATAATCTCACAGACATGTTCATTTCCTCCTCTGTGCCTACCATATGACCTAATACACAGTAGGTTTTTTTTTGTTTGTTTTTGGTGAGGTGATCAGGGTTAAATGACTTTCCCAAGGTCACACAGCTAGTAAGTGTTAAATGTCTGAGGCTGAATTTGAACTCAAGTCCTCCAGACTCCAAGGCCAGAGCTCTATTCACTCATAGTAGGTTTTTAAAAATACTTATTGAGTTCTCCATTCTAAAAATAAAAATAGTGAAAGTTGGTAAAAAAAAAAGTCTAAAGTTCCTGCTAAAACTCTGAGTAATACTATTATTCTTCCTCTTTTCTCTTTTCTCCTCCCCTTCTGCTATTATTATTACTGAAAAAATCCCTCATTTCATTCAGCTATATATCACAGAATCATAGATTTACAACTGAAGGGACCATAAAGAGACCGTTGACATAGATGCATATGTTTATACACACAGGTATACATGTATTCATATGTATGTGTGTATGTATATAAATATAAACATATTTGTATGTGTGTACATATATGCAAATACATATACACACATATACACATGCATAGTATCCTTTTTATATACATCATTTTCTAATTATATCCTTCAAATAGCCTTCTGAGGCATTATAGTTTTACCTATGTAAAAAGAAAGGCTCTCAGAGATTAAATGATTTCTTGAGCATTCAATAGCTAGTTAATATTTGAAGAAGGATTCAAACCTAGCAATGGCCTAATCACAATAGCAATGAAATGATGCATCACAAAATCTCAGAGTTGGAAGGTTCCTCAGCAGACAATCACTTGAACTTTACTAGAACAAGAATTCTCCTTATAACCTTTCAGATAAGTGGTCATCATTTTCCTTGTAGACCTTCAGAGAGTGAAAAACCACATTATTTACCAAACAGGCCATATCACATTTGGATAATTAATTATTAGGAAGTTTTGCATTGTTAAGTCGAAATTTACCTCTATGTATCTTTGGTCCATTGTGACCAGTTCTGCCCCTTTGGGTCAAGTAGAATAAGTCTAATGCCTCTTCCACCTGACAGATCCTTAGGTTCTTGAAAAGAACTGAGTTCCCTTAAGTTATTTATCTCCTCAAACTCAAAAAAACCCTCAGTTCATTCAGCTAATCTGAACATTTCCAGATTTTGTGGTCCTTCACCATTTCTATAGAGATTGATCAATGTCCTCCCTAAAATACATATATGTATATATCCTAAAATATGGAATGTAGAATAGCTAAATTTCCCTGTTCACATTGTCTATCAAAAATTAAATGCAGAAGGGGCAGCTAGGTGGTGCAGTGGATAGAGCACTGGCCCTGGAGTCAGGAGGACCTGAGTTCAAACCTAGCCTCAGACACTTGACACTTACTAGCTATGTGACCCTGGGCAAGTCATTTAACCCCATTGCCTAGACCCCCCCCCCAAAAAAAGTGAAAAAAATTAAATGCAGAGTGTTTAATTTTATAATTTAAAGTCGTATAAACTTCTGTTATTCTCCAGTACAGTAGAAGTCAATTATAAAATCCCTTGCTATTCTATAGATTTAGTTACACTGCAGGCTAAATCATGTCCCCTGTGTAAGCATCACTTACAGAGAAGTTCTTGCTATATGATGGAAATTTTATACATATTACATAATGAAACTATTATCCTCATCCCCTGACAGCAAAATTATAATGAGTTTTTGCCGTGTTTGATTGAGAACAAATTAGAAAAATTTAAATCATGCCCTCAATATTAAATGTGTTAAATCCTGTGTGAGCTTTATTCAACAATCCTCTGAATGTCAAGAAAGGCATGAAAAAGGGAGATATATGGTCCCCAAAGGTGTGCAGAAGCATTATTCAGGTTTTGTTGTAAAGTCTAAAATGGTTAACAATAAAAACACTACCACCACCAACTGGTATCTATAAAGGACTTCAAAGGTTTACAAACCACTTTGGCACTTGATCCACACAGTCCTTGTGAGGATATTGTTCCCCCTCCCCCTTTTGTGAAATGGGGATAATAACAGCACCTACCTTATAGGGTTGTTGTGAACATTGATGAGATAATATGTGAACTGGGTTCATAAAGGTCAAGTCAAAATATAAAAGGGATTACCTATAGGTTTTAAGCTTCTCTAGGTCATTTGTTGATGTCATACTTCTCCACATGTTGGGCCCCAGTATACTGCAAGGCCTGTTGAATTAGTTCCATGACCACACAAATTAAGGAAAGAAGGAAGGAAATACTCATTCCTTGAACATGTCCCACATGCTAGGCAATGTGCTAAGCACTAAGAAACAAACATGAGTAAAAATACAGTCCCTATCTCGAAGGAATTTGCAGTCTAATGCAGAGAAACAACCTGTAAAAGCTTAAAATAAGGATGAGGGTGGGCAAATTGGAGTGGGAATGAAGGTACCCAAAAGGGATATGACTTTAAAGTTGAAAAGTCAGTAATAGGGCCAAAAGGGAATGAAGACCACCCTGGGCCCCAGAATAGAATGAGATTAGATTGGTCTATAAATCCACAAAGGACAAACCAGATAGATAAAGAATATGTAGTCCCCAGATTGTGCAAAGTCAGTTAGACAGGAAACCTAATTTGTTCCACGGAACAATGAATAAATATCAGAATAGAAGCTATAAGGCATCACACTATAGGTTGCATTTATTAAACAATATAATGCTTTGTTATACATTATAATAAACTCTTATTTGGTGCAAAAGTCTATCTTTTAACAGCAGTGTTGCAAGAACTGAAACACTGGGATCTCTGAAGAATCAACATTACAGTGAGGTGGTGAGTTCTTCAGTCTTCTTGATTGTGAGTTCCTGGAGAGCAGGAGCTGTCTTTTGACTCTTTTTTGTATCCTCAGCACTTAGCACAGTGCCTGGCACATAGGAGGGGATTAATAAATGTTTATTAACTGACAGAGACCTAAAAGGCACAATAAGTATAAATAGACGTGTTATCAGTAATGACATTCATAAGAAACAGTGTAAGAGGAATTATTAGGGACATAAATGGCAAGGAAATGAGGTATGCAGGTCAGGTAACTAGCAGAAGGAATAATAATTACAATAATAATTTATATAATTATATAATAGTAATAACAATAATAATATCTTTCATGGAATAGTGGTTTAATGTTTATAGAGTGCTTTATATATTATCTCATTTGATCCTCACAACAACCCTTTGACATAAGGTGCTATTATTGTCCCCAAATTACAAATGAGGAAACTGCATGTCTGAAGCAGAATTCAAACTCAATTGTTTTTTTTTACTTAATCGAAGTTCACCCGTCTCTCCACTATAACATCTAATAGCTGAACAGCCTGAGGACTACACTGGTATCCAGGAAATATGATAAAGATTTAGAGGAATTCCTTCATGATATTGTGCTGATTCTCTGTGGAGTATTGATAGAAAGACATTGATAAGAATCACACAGATGACAAGACTGGATTTCATCTTGTACTAGTGGTGATCATAGATTAATCAGCGAATCAAAGAGAACACAGATAGCCAGTGACAAACTCAAGTCAATGAATACACATATATATACATATACATTTACATATACATACACATATACATATATACATATACATATACTTATATATACGTCAGTGGAGCAATATTAGTACTTTTAAAAGTACATACTCGACACCTTTATGTGTCAAGCTTTATATCTGCTAGCACTTGGGCTCTGCATTTTGATTCCCTAGTCTTTTAGACAACTGAGTGTAAAGGTCCAAATTATGCCTGTATTATTTTTCTGTTTGAATAATTATCTATGCTGGGCTATATTTTCTTGTCTTCTTCCAATCTCCACAGAAAAAAGCATCAGATAGTGGAAAGGATTTGTCAGTAGAATAACATTTGTCTTGAGTGATCATTTAATCATTGTGGACATCTTTAAGCCAAACATACGCTCTCCAGACCATAACAGCCAATACAGGGAAGATAAACAGGCAGAGATTAAGATGCAACCTGTGGGGTTCAGCTGAGTTTTAAAAAGCTATGGTTCCTTGGCAGCTATATTTAGTTATTCTTACTCCAAACTCCAAAATTAAATTGGAAATCTTTCAAAACTAATTCCTCACATACAATTTTCTACACTTTTATTTCATATCAAAAGAAAACCAAGTACTCTTAGGTTTTTTTTTGTATATTTTAGGAGAAAAATACTTTTCTTTGACTTTATAAAATCATATCTGATTTCTAATAAGTCTCAGGTAAAAATTTTTTAAGAAAAGCTGATGGTTTGTCTTATAACCAAAGGCAGCAATGTGGTGCAGTATGTAGAGCACTGGACTTGGAATCAGGACGACTCATCTCCATGAGTTCAAATCCAGCCCCAGACCCTAACTGTGTGACCCTAGGCAAGTCACTTAACCCTGTTTGCCTCAATTTCTTCACCTCCAAAATGAAGTGGAGAAGGAATGGCAAACCACTCAAGTATATTTGCCAAGAAAACCCCAAAACAGAGTCACAAAGAGTTGGACATAACTGAAACAACTCAACAAAAACAATTGTTTTATTACTCACTTTTTTAAAAAAATGAGTTTAAAAATTTCTAACTTGTTTTTTATATCACTTATTTCTTGATCTATCCATCTTCCCAGAGAAACCTTCTAAGTAACAAAAATCTTGTTTTCATTAAAAAATCTAATTCCGTGTAACAGTATTGTGATATCCTGTAGTTGTAGTTGCCCACCTCAGCACTGAGGATGAAAATTTGTTTTAAGAACTATCTTCCAGGTCACTAAATTTTATCTACTGGTTGATTTTTCATGTTTATGCAATTGTAATAATTTTGTGTGCTGTGACTCAGGTTTTACATTCTTCACCCTATATTATAAATTTTCCTACACCCCATATTATAAACTTCATCCTATATTATAATCTTTCTCATATTTTTTCTGAATTCTTTATATTCATTTATTTGTTGGCACATTAATATTTTATTACACTAGCATATGGTGATTTGTTCAACCAGTTCACAATCTATTGATGGGTACTTTCCTTACTTCATTGCTGTAGTTTTTTGACACCAAAACAAAAAAAAAGAAAGAAAAAGAAATGAAAAAATAAAAAAAGGAATGCTGCAATGAAGATTTGGTATGTAATGATAGCAGTTATCTCTGTCTTGTGTGTGTGTGTGTGTGTGTGTGTGTGTGTAAGATTAGAGGGGTTCATACCTAGTAGAGTGACTGACAGGTCAAAGTATATAAGTGTTTTATGAGTAATTTAGAGATTTTCTCACATAATTCCAAATTGTAGTAGAAAATGGATAGAACCATTCTTGGTTCTATCAATATTCAACATTTTTTCTGTTTCCTCATAACCTCTCTAATACTATTTCAAAATCTCTACAATTTTATGAGCATAAGGTGAGTAACCTTAAAAATTGTTTTAACTTGCATGTATCCTATTATTAATTTAATTTTTTTCATGTAATTGCTAATAGTTTACATTTCTTCTTTTGAGAATGGTTTGTTTATTCTATTTGAAATAAGTACCTCTAGAAGAAAGAATAGAAAGATAATGAAAGATTAATATATAGCAATAATATATGAGAAATGTTGATAATAATAATTACTACCACTACTGTTTATATGGCATCTACTGTGTGCCAGACACTATGCTAAGTGCTTTATAAGTATTATCTCATTGTATCCTCAGAATCCTAGTAGGCAGGTGTTATTATGATCCCCATTTTACAGATAAGGAAACTGAGGTAAGCAGATGTTAAGTGACTGGCCAAGGGTCATACACTACTAAGGGTCTGAGACTAGATTTAAGCTTTGGTCTTACTGACTCCAAACCCAGCATTCTAACCACTGCACCACTTAGCTGCCCCAAGAAAATGTACGTTTTCAAGAAAATGTAGTTAAGCAATGCTTTTGATCTTTCCAAAATGAGCTGACATGGTTGAGCTCAACAAGGCCTGAATCCATGAGAATTTATCACCAGGCAATGAGAGGAAGGGATTTAATTTAATGGAAAGGTGCTGAGGATTTCAGTTCAATATTACCACCAAGGGATACAAAAGAGAAGCCAAGAGCCTGTAAGTACTATTAATTTCAGGGCTTAGGGGGTCAGTTATCTGTAGGTCACAATCAGAGTTGCATCTAAGCTAAGAAAAGTAGTATTAGTAGAAAATGTACAGGATGGCATAGCGCTGGTTCATTTAGTTGATGGAAAGCAGAGAGAGATTTAATCAGTAACCAGAATGGGAGGCAAATAAGTTGAATAATTATGGTTGTAACAGGCGTAACAGGAATAGGCAGTATCAATTTTGAAAGGAATAGGCAGAGTAAAATGTGCTAATAAAACTATTCTGGGAAATGTACTTTTTTAATGGGAAAACTGATCATCTCCTTTGTCAGTCCCACTCCTAAAATGTGGAGAATGATTCTGTCACCTTTTTGCTCAAGAAGCTTCAGTGTCTCCCCATTACCTTTCGGATGAAATAAAAACATCTCTATTTGGCAACTAAAAACTTTCACAAACCACGTATTTTGAAGTCTGATTATACATTACCACACATCAAACACTCATCATACTAGTTAGTGTACTTGCTTTTTCTAACCAACACATCAACTGAGTCTGACAGTATAGGCAATGTTCCATATCAAGTGTCTCCTATTTCTGCTTAGATAGGAACAATTTCATCATCAACGGGATATTCATAGGCCCTCGCTCTTGAAACTTTACAATCTGAAGTGGACTCTTACCTGGAAATTCTGTTATTTTTACCTGGTGAAACGTTTTGGAAATGCTGTTAGTTGAATTTTAAACATACTCAAGCTCTTTATCTCTTTCATCAAAATTTGGCTTTTTCCCTTTATTATTACTAAGTCCAATCAAATATTTTTTCAACTTAAGCAGGTAGACTATACCCAGATTTACTTTCTCCCTTCTAATTGCACCTACTTCCTCAGATTTTTTTTTCTTTCTCTCCCTGTAAGTCTTTGTAGTTCACTATTAATTCTAATTTCAGACATGAAGGGTCTTTCACATTTTTGATGGATAGTACATTGAATGAAATTGGCATATGCTTGTCAAGGTGTTTCACTAACATCAAATTGCCTTTCTAATCTCTGCAGATATTCTTGATGAATGACATCAGGTAATGAAGCATTTATACTTTGCATGAGTCGAAACATTGTGCCTTTCAGACTAGCAACCTACCTCTGTTCTCTATTTTGAGTACTTTCCAAACTTGTAAGTCTTCAGTTACATTTATAATCCAATCATCCCCCTGTTTCCTCCATAAAGGAACAAAGCTCATTCCTTGAGCAAATTTTAACTTAAGTGTATGACTCCATTGTGATGTAATATTATATTTGGTAGTGTGGGGAAATCTGTTAATATCTGTTACGTTTCTGATATTTCAAATGTTTTTTTTTCTTTCTAAAGTAATCCTAATATTTTATCTGCAGTTACTACCTCATTAATTAACTTCATTTTAACTCTATTAAATATCATCTCATTTTCTTGAAAAATTTTATACTTAGACTCTAATCACTTCTTAAAATATGTATTCTACTAGGAATTTTAGAAGGGCCTGTATCCTTTGGTAATTTACAAAGAGGATACATTTTTTATTTTTCTCTTTACACCTATTAATTAATATTTCACATCTATCTACATTTTCAGTGGTATATTAAAAATATCCTGAATACAGCTTCATTACTTAAACCAGATGGTATTCTCCTAAGTAATAGTCCTTTGTGTCACTCTATCTGTACTACTAAACACCAGTGCCATAAACATGTTGCATCTGAATTATAAATGTCAGCTTCCATACCTAATAATAAGTAAAGTAAATCAACAGATAATAATACTTTAAATATTCAGATATAAAAATTCTATCACAGAAATTGACCTGATAAGGAAAATACATGAGAAAACTATTTTTTTTCTCTAATAGACTCTCATGACACTACTTTACCCAATAAATCTCAAATGGAGAATCTCGCTAATGGGTTCCTGTGCCAGTGGAAAAGACATCCCCACCTGCCAGATGATTTTTTTTCTCCAAGTATAATAACTGCTCAGTATACCTTAAATGAACCCATAACACATAAAAAGTACATGGGATATCCTTTGTGGTAAATCCCACAGTGTCAATTCTTTTAAAGTACATAGGACACCTACTTTATCTGTAGACTGGCTTACTCAATATAACAAGCCCTTTCATATGTTCCCAGTGAAAGACCATCACCATGTGGTTATAACTGGACCCCATTAGGATTCTAGTGGTAATCCTATAGTAGGTTAGTACACTTCCCCCACAAATCACTTTAGTAGTTCCTCCAATGTGATTCCATTTACATTAAGAAAATAAAGGAATGACACATTTATATTTTAAATATTACTATTTTCTAAGAAATTAGGCAAAAGAAATAGCACCACAAATACTCACTTATTAATGCAAATGCAGGAATAATAAATACATCATAATCCACACATGAACCTATGTCATACTCTCTTATAAATGCTCTAAGTATCAAGGCTGGTTATGCTCACAGAAAAACCTGTAGGGAAATACATGAGGAAGGAAAATTCAAGTGTTCCAAGTAACTCACAGCTCTGGATTGACCATAGGTTTTAAGCTGATTAGTACATTCAGGAACATCTGCATCACACAAAACTATTTCACTGCTAACTGTTCTAGTCCTTGCTTCTCTCATGCTAGGCAAATCCTCTTCTATTTTAAACTAATAAAGCATTTACAAACTCTTTCAACTTAAAACCACTCTTAAAGTTGCACTAAGAAAGTGTTACTTTTAATTTGTATAGTAGTTTCCTTTAAATCAGAGAAAGACGAAGCTCAGTAGCCTATCTGGACAACACAGAGAAACCCAGTCAGCAGCTGTCAATATTTCTTCCTTCCATCCTTCCTCTCTTCCTTCTTCTGTCCATCTCTCTCTCTCTCTCTCTCTCTCTCTCTCTCTCTCTCTCTATATATATATATATATATACACATATATATATATATTAATTATGCATGTACTATTTCATTACTTTCTCCATTACAGTATGAGCTACTTCAGGAAAGGGACTGTTTTTATGTGTCTTTGTATCTCCACTTCTTAGGTAGGTACCTGCCATGCAAAAAATCATTAACAAATACATTTTAGTGAATCAACAAGTAAAATAGTGACAAAATTCCTATATGAATAGCACTAAGAAAAGTAAAACCCTTTTTAAACTGCTGTTTCCACCAAATACTAAAGAAAATAGAAGGTTATGCTGAATATAGTTGGAAGATCAAAGAAGCTATAGAAGCCCATCTTGGTATGGGTAGAAACATAAGAATGGAGGGTGGAAAGAATAAGGACCACCTCAATTCCTGCTTTGTTGATGTTTTGGGCTTTTTTGGGGGGCTTTTTTTGAGCTTTTATGTTTGCAAAGCACTTTCTTTTTTTATTAATTTATTTTGATTTATCAACAATCACTTCCATAAGTTTTTGAGTTTAAAATTTTTCTACCCCTTCCTCCCCACTGACCTCCCCAAGGCAGCTCACAATCTGATATAGACTATACATATACATTGCTATTAAACATATTTTCACATTGATGATATGTACGTAAGAATTAAAACCAGTAGTAGGAACGACCAGAAAGAGGAAACAAAACTCAACAGAAGAGAAAAAAAAATAGCAAATAGTATGATTCTATCTGCATTTAAATTCCATAATTCTTTCTTTGGATGTGGATAGCATTATCCATCACCAGGCCTTTGGAGATGTCTTAGATCCTTGTATTGCTGGGAAGGGTTAAGTTTATCAATAATAGTCATCGTACAACGTGACTGTTATTGAGTGCAATGTTCTCCTGGTTCTTCTCACTTCACTCAGCATCAGACCATATAAGTCTTTCCAGGTTTTTCTGAAGTCAGCCTGTTCATCATTTCTTATAGCACAATAGTATTCCATCACATTCATATACCACAACTTACTCAGCCATTCCCCAATTGATGGGCATCCTCTCAATTTCCAATTCTTTGCCACCACAGAAATAGCTACTATGAATATTTTTGTACATGTGGGTCCTTTTCCCATTTGTATGATCTCTTTGGGATATAGCCCTAGAAGTGCTATTATGGATCAAAGGGTATGCACACTTTTATAGCCCTTTGGGCATAGTTCCAAATTGCTCTCCAAAATGGGTGAATCAGTTCACAACTCCACCAACAATGAATTAGTGTTCCAGTTTTCCCACATCTTCTCCAATATTTATCACTTTCTTGTTTTATCATCTTGGCCAATCTGATAGGTGTGATGTGGTACCTCAGAGTTGTTTTGATTTTCATTTCTCTAATCAATAGTGATTTAGAGCATTTTTCATATTACTATAGATGGCTTTAATTTCTTCATCTGAGAACTGTCTGCTCATGTCCTTTGACCACTTATCAGTTGGGGAATGACTTGTATTCTTATAAATTTGATTTAATTGTCTATGTATTTTAGAAATGAGGCCCTTATCAGAAACACTGGTTGTAAAAGTTCTTTCCCAATTTTCTACCTTCCTTCTTAGTTGCATTGGCTTTGTTTGTGCAAAAACTTTTCAATTTAATGTAATCAAAGTTATCCATTTTGCTTTTCATAATGTTCTCTATCTCTTGTTTGGTCATGAATTCTTCTATTCTCCATAGATCTAATAGGTAAACTATTCCTTGCTCTCCCAGTTTGTTTATAGTATCAGTCTTTGTATCTAAATCATGAACCCATTTTGACATTATTTTGGTATACAGTGTGAGATTTTGGTGTATGCCTAGTTTCTGCCATACTCTTTTCCAGTTTTCCCAGCAGTTTTTTTTTTCAAAGAGTGGGTTCTTATCCCAGAACCTGGGGTCTTTGGGTTTATCAAATAACAAATTGCTATAGTCATTGACTACTGTGTCTTGCACATTTAACCTATTCCTCTGATCCAACACTCTTTTTCTAAGCCAGTACCAAGCAGTTTTGATGATTGCTGCTTTATAATACAATTTAAGATCTGGAATGGCTATGCCACCTTATCCTCCATTTCTTTTCATTAGTTCCCTTAATATTCTGGACCTTTTGTTCTTCCAAATAAATCTTGTTATTATTTTTTCTAACTCTCTAAAATAATTTTTGGTAGTTTGATTGGTATGGCACTGAATAAGTAAATTACCTTAGGTAGAATTGTCATTTTTAATATATGAGCTTGGCCTACCCATGAGCAACTGAGGTTTTTTTCCAATTATTTAGATCTGATTTTATTTGGGTGAAAAATGTTTTGTAATTGTGTTCATATATTTCCTGGGTTTGTTTCTGTAGATAGACTCCTAAATATTTTATAAAGTCTACAGTAAGTTTAAATGGAATTTCTCTTTCTGTCTCTTGCTTTTGGGCTTTGTTGGTAATATATAGAAATGCTGATGATTTATGTGGGTTCATTTTATAGCCTGCAACTTTGCTAAAGTTGTTTATTATTTCAAGTAGTTTTTTACTTGATTCTCTAGGATTCTCTAAGTATATCATGATGTCATCTGCAAAGAGTGATAGTTTTGTTTCTTCTTTGCCTATTTTAATACCTTCAATTTCTTTTTCATCTCTTATTGCTAAAGCTAATGTTTCCAGTACAATATTGAACAACAGTGGTGATAATGGACATCCTTGCTTCACCCCCAATCTTATTGGAAATGCTTCAAGCTTGTCCCCATTACATATAACACTCGCTGAAGGTTTTAGGTAGATGCTATTTATTATTTTAAGGAAGATTTCATTTATACCTATGCTCTCTAGTGCTTTTAATAGGAATGGGTGTTGTATTTTGTCAAAAGCTTTTTCTGCATCTATTGAGATGACCATGTGGTTTCTGTTAGTTTTGGTGTTGATTTGACCAATTATGCTAATATTTTTCATAATATTGAAGCAGTCCTGCATTCCTGGTATAAATCCCACCTGATCATAGTGTATTATTCTTGTGATAAGTTGCTATAATCTATTTGCTAATATTTTATTTAAAATTTTTGGATCTATATTCATTAGAGAAATTGGTCTATAATTTTCTTT
Source organism: Vombatus ursinus (assembly GCF_900497805.2). NCBI lineage: Eukaryota > Metazoa > Chordata > Mammalia > Diprotodontia > Vombatidae > Vombatus > Vombatus ursinus. Next base: position 14,017,355 of record NW_020954687.1, read on the forward strand.
CTCTGTTTTGACTCTTCCTGGTTTAGGTATCAGCACCATATTTGTATCATAAAAAGAATTTGGTAAGACTCTTTCTTCACCTATTTTCCCAAATAGTCTATATAGTATTGGAATTAATTGTTCTTTAAATGTTTGATAGAATTCACTTGTAAATCCATCTGGCCCTGAGGATTTTTTTCCTAGGAAGTTCATCAATGGCTTGTTCAATTTCTTTTTCTGAGATGGGGTTATTTAAGTATTTTACTTCCTCTTCTGTTAATCTGGGCAATTTATATTTTCATAAATATGTATCCATTTCACTAAGATTGTCAAATTTGCTGGCATGCAGTTAGGCAAAATACTTCCTAATTGTTGTTTTAATTTCCTCTTCCTTTGTGGTAGATTCACCTTTTTCATTCTTGATACTAGTAATTTGGTTTTCTTCTTTCTTTTTCTTTAGTTAAATTAACCAAAGGTTTTTCTATTTTATTGGGTTTTTTTCATAAAACCAATTCTTAGTTTTATTTATTAGTTCAATAGTTTTTTTAATTTCAATTTTCTTAATTTCTCATTTTCTTTTCAGTATTTCCAATTAGGTGTTTAATTGAGGATTTTTAATTTGTTCTTTTTTTAGTTTTTTTTTTAGTTGTATGCCCAATTATTGATCTCCTCTTTTTCTATTTCATTTATGTAAGCATTTAGAGATATAAAATTTCCCCTAAAAACTGCTTTCACTGCATCCCATAAGTTTTGGTATGTTGTCTCATTATTGTCATTCTCTTGAATGAAGTTATTGATTGTTTCTATGATTTGTTGTTTGACCCAATCATTTTTTTTTGGATTATTTAGTTTCCAATTATTTTTTAGTCTATCTTTCCATGGCCCTTTATTACATATATTTTTATTGCATCATGATCTGAAAAGGATGCATTTAATATTTCTGCCTTTCTGCATTGGATTGTGAGGTTTTTATGCCCTAGTACATGTTCAATTTTTGTGTATGTGCCATATACTGCCAAGAAAAAAGTATATTCCTTTCTATCCCCATTCAGTTTTCTCCAGAGGTCCATCTTACCTAACTTTCTAATGTTCTATTCACCTCCTTAACTTCTTTCTTATTTATTTTGTGGTTAGATTTATTTAGTTCAGAGAGGGGGAGGTTGATGTCCCCTACTAGTATAGTTTTGCTGTCTATTTCTTCCTGTAACTCCCTCAACTTCTCCTCTAAGCATTTGGATGCTATACCATTTGGTGCATATATGTTTAGTAATGATATTACTTCATTGTCTATGGTGCCTTTTAGCAGGATGTAGTTTTCTTCCTTATCTCTTTTGACAAAATCTATTTTTGCTTTTGCTTTGTCTGAGATCAGGATTGTTATCCCTGCTTTTTTCACTTCAGCTAAAGCATAATATATTCTGCTCCAGCCTTTTACCTTTACCCTGTATGTGTCACTCTTTTCAGATGTGTTTCCTGTAAACAACATATTGTAGGATTATGGTTTTTAATCCATTCTGCTGTCCACTTCCATTTTATGGGAGAGTTCAACCCCATTCACATTCACAGTTATGATTACTATCTGTGTCTTTTTCTCCATCCTTTTTCCCCCTGTTTATGCTTTTCTTTCTCCTTTCTCATTTTCCCTCCTCACTAGTGTTTAGTTTTTGACCACCACCTCCCTCAGTCCCTCCTCCCTTCTATTAGCCCTTTCCCTTTTCTTCCCCTTCATTCTTACTGCTTCTTCCCTCCCTTCTATCCCCTCTTCCTTTTCCTTCCTACTGCTTATAGGGCAAGTTAGATTTCTATACCTAAATGATTATGTTATTCCCTTCTTGACCCAAATCTGATGAGAGTAAGGGTCAAACAATGCTCATCTCCCTCCCATCTTTCCCTCTGCTGTAATAGGTTTTTGTGTCTTTTCCTGTAATGCAATTTACCCTTGTCTGCCTCCTCCTTTCTCAGTACATTTTCTTAGCTCAGACTAATCCACCTACTTGTATCCATTTAACCCACTTGATTAAATTTTTTTTTAACCATTACATCAAAGTCAACTTAAATCCACCCCCTTTATGTATATTCCTTTAACATGGTGTGGTAACAATCCAGTTCTCAAGAGTTGCAAGTGTCATCTTCCTCTGTAGGAATGTAAACAGTTTGCCCCTATTAACAACATATTGCATCCTTCTGTCCCATTTACCTTTTTATGTCTCTCCTGAATCTTGTACTTGAAGATCAAAATTTTTGTTGAGCTCTGGTCTTATCAGGAAGGTTTGGAAGTCCCCTATTTCATTGAATATCCATTTCCTCCCCTGAAAGATCATTCTCATTTTTGCTGGGTAGTTCATCTGTGGTTGTAATCCAAGCTCCTTTGCCTTACAGAATATCATGTTCCACACCCAATGGTCTTTTAATGTAGAAGCTGAAAGGTCCTGTATAATCCTGATCTGGTTCCATGATATTTGAATTGTTTCCTTCTTGTTGCTTTCAGTATTTTCTCTTTGACCTGGCAATTTTGGAATTTGGCTACTATATTCCTTGGTGTTTTCAATTTAGGATCTCTTTCAGGAGATGATCGGTGGACTATTTCTATGGTTATTTTACTCTCTGGTTCTAGGACCTCAGGGCAGTTTTTCTTGATGATTTCTTGAAAGATACTGTCCAGGCTCTTTTTTTTATCATGATTTTCAATAATTTTTAAATTGTCTCTGCTGGACCTATTTTCCAAGTCAGTTGTTTTACCAGTGAGGTATTCTATGTTTTCATCTATTTTTTTTCATTTTTTTTTTGTTTCTGTTTGACTGATTCTTACTCTCTCATAGAGTCATTAGCTTCCATTTGCCCAATTCTAATTTTTAACAAATTGTTTTCTTCTATTAGATTTTGTACCTTCCCCATTTGGACAATTGTATTTTAGGGATGTGTTTTCTTCAGTGTACTTTTTTTCCAGTTGGCCAATTGTATTTTTTAAGGACTCTTCTACCTCTCTCATTTGATTTTTAAAATCCTTCTTGAGCTCTTCTAAGAAGGCTTTTTGGGCTTCAGACCAGTAAGATATGTTATGTTCATATAAGGAGGGAGTAGCAAGTCAAATGGACATTGAAAATAAATTTAAGCTTTCTAAGAAGGGCAATTGTGTCAAGGGATTTTTGTAACAGAGGTTTCATTCATTCTATTCATTTTATTCATTCTATCTTTCTCTCTTTCATGTTGGTCAATACTAACCAACTGGTCATTCTCTTTATGAAGTCTTTCTTTTATCTCTTGGCCTTGCATGAAGTCTAGGGTCCTAGTAGTGTGATATTTTAGATTTTATGACAAGAGAATTTTCTGAGTTGTAACATCATCTTCTTTGTAAAAGAAGTGTTGTTGTTGTTCCTGTTGTTGTTTTCAAACCTCAGGAGTAGGATTTATCCCTCATGTCCTCAGAAGCTTCATTCACTGGGGGCCAGTATACATCATAATCAATTGTAAGGATCCATTTAACATGTGAAAGGACTGCCATCTGAAAATTATACTTGTTCTTCTTGGTCCCTGAGAGCAGAACTATGATCAATGAGTAGAAATTAGAGAGAAGCAGATTGAAATTTGATGTAATGAAAAATTTCCTGATCATTAGACTTCTCTCACTATGAAATGGCTTGGTTCAGGAAATAGTAGGTATACCAACACTAAGATGTTTATATATTTTAAAAACAAATTTGATGAAATACAGTTTTATTGAAGATACTTTACTAACTTAAAATTATATTTTTTTAAATAATTTATTTATTTATTTTTAGCTTTCAACATTCATTTCCATAAGATTTTGAGTTTTTAATTTTCTGCCCCTCTCCTTTCCCCTCCAAGATGGTGTGCAATCTGATATAGGCTGTACTTATACATTCATATTAAGCATGTTTTCCCATTAGTCATGATGTAAAGAACAATTAGAACTGAAGGAGGAACCATGAGAATGAAACAATAAATCAAAATGACAAAGGGAAAGGAGAGCAAATAGTATGCTTCCATCTGCATTCAGACTCCATAGTTCTTTTTCTGGATGCAGATAGCATTTTCCATTGTGAGTCTTTTGGAGTTGTCTTAGATCCTTGCATTGCTGAGAAGAGCCAAGTCTATCAAAGTCAAGCATTGCACAGTGTGGCTATTACTGTGTACAATGGTCTCCTGGTTCTGCTCGTTTCACTCATCATCAATGCATATAATGTTTATAGCAGCTCTTATTGTGGTGGCAAAGAAATGGAAATTGAGGGGATGCCCATCAATTGGTGAATGGCTGAACAAGTTGTGATATATGCATGTAATGGAATACTATCATGCTATAAGAAAAGATATTTTGTTTTGTTTCCTCTTTCTGATGGTTCCTCCTATTGGTTCTAATTTTTCCTTACAACATCACTAATGTGAAAATATATTTTATAGGAATGTATTTGTATAGCCTATATCAGATTGTGTGCTGTCTTGGGGAGGGAGCGGGATAAAAATTTAAAACTCAAAAGCTTATGGAAGTGATTGTTGATAAATCAAAATAAATTAATTAAAAAAAAGAAATGATGAGCAGGCAGGCTTCAGAAAAAGCTGGAAAAATTACATTTTTAATGGGATGTTTCATTTCTCATTTAACTTTACACTTTGGCCATCTTGCTATTGGACCTGCTGCTTTCACACTCAGATTTGCAACCCTCAATCTGGTTCTGAGGTATCTTGACTGGTGGCTCAGTAAGTCCAAATTAACATTGCCAACTATATCATGTCTGTTCCAGACCATATCATTACCACCATCCCAACCAGACACCCTCCTCTGTCTTTCTTGATATTAGATATATCTCATTATTCTTTCTCCTTCTTCCAGGCCCCCCATCACTCTCATCCTCTTAGTCAGATCACCATAATAAAATATTATCATTGCTTCTATAAAAGATATGTCAAAACTCACTTCCTTGGTCATTATTTCCTTGTATCCTTTGTCTCCATTAGAATGTAAACTTCTAGAGGGTAAATACTATCTCATTTTGGTGGAGTTTTTTTTGTTTTGTTTTGTTTTGTTTTATCCCTAGTGCTTAGTATGATGATTAGCATACTGTAAGTACTTACTAAGTGAATATTCATTCATTCATGCAGGCTTAGAAATTCTACACTGTTCTACAATGTCATGAAGGGCAAACATTCTAATGTGATCTTAAGTTTCATTAAGAGAAGCACACAGTATTAGAGACTGTTTTGGTTTTTTTCTATGTATCCTCAGTTCTTAGAATATGGTAGGTTATATAATGGATGGAACACTGGGCCTGGAGTCAAGAAGACCTGAGTTCAAATTTGGCCTCAGCTAGTAGGTGGGTGACCCTGAGTAAGTCACTTAACTGTTTCTGCCTCAATTTCATCAACTGTAAAAATGGAAATAAAATAATAGAACCTATGTCCAAGAGTTGTATTTATTAAATGAAGTAATATTTGTAAAGTGCTTACCAAAAAGCCTGGCACACAGTAGGTATTTAATAAATGCTTGTTTCTTTCTTTCCTTCTGAAATTGAACTGAACATGAGAGGTTATAGTCTCACTGTTCTTTGATCTCGTCAGACCACATTTGGAGCATCATATTTACTTCTAGGTGACCCAATTGAGGAAAGACAGTGGTGAATTGGTACATATCCAGAGAAAGTTAACCCAGTAAGGTGAGGGGATTGCAAGGTATGCTACATCAATCATTCAAAAAGCATTTATCAAGTGCCTAAAATGTTTCAGGGCTGGCAACTGGTGATACAAATAGGAAAATGAGATAGTCACTGTCCTCAAAGAACTAATTTACTAATTTATATGGGGACTGTTTGAGAGGAGTGGGAATATTTATCCTGGAGAAGATGAGACTTAGTAGCAGACTTTGCAGATTTAACAGTCTCTCCTTTGAAATGGATGGAGGGGAAATCATTGTTCTGCTTGGCCCCAGAGGTCTGAACTAGGAGCAACTGATGGAAATCTCAGGGAGTCAGTCTTATTGTCATGAAATAATTTCTTATAATTGGAACTCTTCAAAAGGTAAATGGACTATCTGAGGAGGTAGAGAGTATCTAATCACTGGGGACCGGAGAGTATAGACTCTACAACCCTTTATAAGAGATATTAGAGAGGTATTTTCTATTTGTGTTTTAAGTTGAACTTGATAATCTTCGAGGTCCTTTACAACTCTGAGATCCTGTGCTTTGGTATACAGCTGCACATTTAGTCTAATATTGCTCCTGACATTAGGATTATGGGACTCTATGAAGAGTCCATTCAATAATATTCACTCCATTACATAATATTCAAAGATTAGAAGTATATGCTGAAAACCAGTGAAAAAGGTAATGCTTTTGTTGGTGAAGTCTGTGAGTTTAAGTGAAGAATGCCCCTATTAAGTGCTACCCCTGCAGTTTAGACATGCTGCCTCCAGACAGTGATACAGGACGACAATTGTGTACGATCTAAGTGGTTTTGAGTAGTAAAATGTTGTTGTGTTGGACTGAGATAAGAGATTAGTATGAGCTTCCCAGTAGTTGTAAATAGCAATATAACTGGCTTACTGAAACAACTAGATTTGTCTATTTAGTAATGCAATATAAACATTCAGAAAGCTCACCTTTCTAGTAAATATACAATAAAACCAAATCTCTCCAGCACTTCTCTAATGGGCTTATCCTTATAACTTTTTCTAACCTCTATGGCTCCCACTGAATCTTAATTTGCTATCCAAAACTCTCAAGACGGTTTCCTCAAAACTTGTAGTTCTTGCTCACGTTTTTCTAGTAAAAGCACCCTTACTCTGATTACTTTCTGAACTGATCAAAGAATCTAATGACATATGATCTGTGTAGTTTTTTTCTCTCAGTTTAAATGGTCACCTGTCTTTTCCTATGACTCCTTGATTTTGCTGACCAGCAGGCAAATGTAGGCATGAGATTATTTTGCTTCTTATAATAAAAAAAAAAAACCTCTTTCCTTCTATCATAGGTGTATTATGTACATACGTATGTATATATATATATGTATATTCTCTTTCTCTCACACACACACATCTGTATACATATATATAATATGTGTGTGTAGTTTAGATTATACCAGAAAATACATGGAGCAAATGAGCTTTCCCCGCTGGAATTAGATAACGCTGCTCCCCTATGAGAGAGACCGTCATTTTTCCCAATGTGTCTGATGTCTGTAGGGGATGAAGCTAAATACCAAGGACATGTGGACAATTCAGTTTTCTCCTCTGTCTACTCTCCAAAAACTGCTCTTTATTTTTATGAATATCTCCCTGAAAAGTGTCTGGAACCATACATAATGTGTCTTCTCTCAAAATGTGAATGAAAGTCTCTTCTAATCCCAAGCTCTTGTTCCAAATTTATTCCTCATACAAACATGCAGGATACAGTCATCATTCTCACCAGCAGTGAGGAGAATCTTATTCAAATGCTCCAGGCTTGAAACCTATATTACATACATTATCTTAATTAACCCTTATTATAACCAGGTGAGATAAGTGGTGTTATTATTATTCCCATTATACATATGGGGAAAATAACATAGAGATACAGTAAGGGGTTTGCCCAGGGTCACACAGCCAATAACATCTGAGGCAGGATTCCAAGTCAGGACCATTACTCTATCCAATATACTCATCTAACTGTGTACCAAAGAAGACATTCAAAGGTTGCTCCTATCTTTCCATTGAAAGGAATTGTTGTTGCTGTTCATCTTTCATTTTCAAAGAAGATCAATAACATCATGATGAGTGATGTCTTGACTTGATGATGAGCTGGATTTGAGTGAGACAGAGTTGGCAAAATCATCAGCCTGACTCTCTATTCCAGTGTCATCAAAGTCCAATGGTAAAATAAAAGCCAAAATGACTGGCAATGGCTTGGGATGAAGTGAATGACCTTGGCATCTTCAATGTCTGACCAAGCTCTAAGTGCTCCACAGTGCTGCTTTCATGGCCCATTGGAATAAATTGTTCTCATCTGCCCATTCTGCTGGGAGAAGTCTTCACATGCTTGGGGTAGGCATTCCTTCTAACTTACCAACAGGTTTGAGGCCTGTTGGTTACCCTCAGCCTGGTTTAGCCCATCTGCTGAGATGGTTTTACCAGTGTGTGACTGTCATGAATGCTACAGCTTCTTGGAGCCACAGGTGAGAGTTGGGTGACAGGTGAACACCAAAGGTGGGTGAGCAGTCCTGAAAAGGTCTCAGCAAGCCCTCTTACCAGAGTTACTATTTTCCCTGAATACCTCATACAACTCATTGGAAGGAATATGCACTTGACAGTGGCCACCCCTGTAGGAATAGCAGAGGACATTAGTGATTATAATTCTCTGGGAATATTTAGGGGTTTCAGAAATTAGCAAGACTGGAGGTGCATAATCAGGTCTATAACTGGCATTTCTTTTACCTCAGAGAACAACTTTTCTGTAGGGCAGTGTGGGTTGGGTGTGGTGTGGAGTAGAGGTGTCAAATGTAGTATGGAGGCATGTGATCAACAATATTTCTAAATAAGCCTAGAACCAGATTAAAATGTAGTCAGCAAATATTTAAGAAAATAAATTAAAATGAACTAAAACAAGTATACACACACACAGTGTGTGTGTGTCCATATATATGGACTGGCTGAGATATGGTGAAGTAGTCCCTGAAAAGATATATGTCCTTGGGTAATGTCCCTTTGAGTGGTTATTGTAGTTAAAGGCTTGGTAAGAATTGAGGCAAAAGATGGCTTCCTATGAACAAATATATGTACATTACATATGCTAAACTTAAGGAATAATAGAAGCACAGATTTGAAAAGATCTTCACCAACCTATAGCTGAATAGAATGCTTGCTTGCTCCTGAAAGCAATAGGAATGCCAATGTAGTTTATTGAGTATGGGGAGGACTTGATCAGACATGTGTTTTATTGGCTTAATGGAGGATGAATTGGAGTGGAAAGAGACTTGAGGTAGGCAGACCCAACAGCAGGTTATTGCAGGTGTGAAGTGATGAGGGCCTACACTAGAGTGGGGACAATATCAGAGGACAGAAGGGGTTTTATTGGAGAAATGTTGCAAGGATAAAATAGACAGAACTTGGCACTAGCTTGGATACTTCGAGAGATAGTGAGGAATCCAGGATAACTCTAAAATTGTAAGCCTAAGGGACTAGGGGATTGATGTGGTCCTCTACAGTAATAGGAAAGGTGAGGATTGGGATGGGTAGGGGAGGATGGGGGGTTAGAGATTTAGGATTTTCCCTCAACTCTCAGAGTAATGCCTTTTTTGGTGTTTCGTATGTGCTCTTACATATACGGGATTTTTTTAAGTGTTCTGCAGTCTTATCATATCCTATTTTGCTAAAGCATAATTAATTATTTTTGAAAAATATTTACTCAATTATTCATTTGCTGGGTAGACAAGCTCCTTACTACTATAGTTGCAGCTCAAATCATCACTGACAGACTTCAGTTACCTCCTATACGTGGAGATCCCGCTGTATCAAATCAAGTCAACATGCATTTATTAAGAACCTACAAAGTATAGGTGTTCTTGTTGTTCAGTTATTTCAATCATATCTGACTCATTATGACTCCATTTGGGGTTTTCTTGGCAGAGATGCTAGAGTGGTTTGCCATTGCCTTCTCTAACTCATTTTACAGTTGAGGAAACTGAGATAAACAGGGTTAAGTGACTTGCCCAGTGTCATACAGCTAGTAAGAGTCTTAAGTCGGGTTTAAATTCAGGAAGAGAAGTTATCTAGACTCCAGGCCGTTCATTCCACTGTGCTACCCAGATGCCACAAAGAGTAGGTAGAACACTCTACTAACTTCTGGGAGAAGATCAGATGTTCTGTTCAGCTATGGATTAGAGAAGTTCTTTTGAAATCTGAGCTTCTGTTATTCCTCAAGTTCAGTACATGTAATTTACATACATTTATTTAGAGGAACTGGTAATCCACATCATGGAGATGCAGGAAACTTTTAACTCTGGGCCAACAGGCATTGAGAAGTGCTCCTGGAACCAATAATTTCCCTTCTCATATACCAGGTGGCTAGTGGTACTATAATTTAGGGCCCAAGACTTTCCTGAGCTTCCTTATTCCCTTCCTGTCATTTAATTCGTTTCCCCAAAGGAACATTACTATAAATAGTGATTACATTCCCAGCATAACTCACAAAAAGGCTATTTAATTTATAATATATATAGGACAATAGCATAACTGAAATACTCAGATATTTAAACCACATAATGATCAAATAGGCTTTTACGTAGTAGCCTAGGAAACACAACCTATTTTCAACTTCTTACTTTTTTAATAAGAAAATCTGTTTTGGGTTTCAAATAACTGAATTACAAATGAACACTTGGAATACAGATTATTTCTGAATTAAGGATTTCATAGGTGCAGGGATGGAATAGTAGAAAGAATATTGAATTCAGTATCAGAACACAGGTTCACATTCTAGAGCTTTCACTTACTGTGTGATCTTGAGTAATTCATCTAACTACTCTTCATCTGTAAAATGAAAATCATAGTAAATAAATTGTTTACATCAGAGGGCTGATTGAGGAAAACATTTTATAGCAGCAAAGTGTTATATAAATGTCAGCTATTATTATTATATGTATATGGCAAATCTGTGTTTCCTTTGAGTCAAATATAAACCTTCATAAAACATCTCTAAACCATAAAATGAAGAAAATGAAAAATGAGAATAATCAAAGTCTACCAGAGTATTTGTATAAATTTAGTTTATATTCTTATAATATGGCCTGGAAGGTCCTATCATAAAATATCATTACTATGACAGGTCTGAACATTGCTACAAGATTTCAAATAAGAAAACCCATTAAATGAAGAATTTAAAGTAGTATTACTACATTTTTGGTTGATCAAAAATATTTTTTTCTAGTCAAGTATGGATATTTGCAGTGTTTGGAGAGGAAAATAACTCTACCCTTTGGGAGAAATGATGGAAATGAGCAAGGAAAGTAGATCAGAGACAGAAGTGTCTCTACAACTTAGCTCTCATTCAATAGTGTAGCACACTGTAGTCCCATTCAGCAGAAGAAAAAAAAATCAGTTTTCTCTCTAGAGGGAGTGATGCCTGTTCCTTCCACTTATAGACAATGGCCTCCACTTTAATGCACTTTTCAAAATCACCTCATATGTAATGATGGAACTACAGTTTTACAACACAATTGTATCCTTTGCCCTCCTTGTGTAATTTGAAAACTCATAGGACATATTCCTTCTCTCATTTTCACCCTAATATATATCTTTGTAGTGGTGTAAAGAGTTACTTCAGACAATTCAAACCACAGTTCTCAGTCTGCTTCTCTAAAATTTAACAGTTGATTTCAGTTGCCAATAGCCTCATAACTCCAAAAAAGTAGCTTCTTTACCCATTTCAATTTAATCCCCAAACATAGGAATTAATGAAAATAATGTAGTAAGGGAAAAAAAATAAAAATATATAAATATCCATATTTAGTATTCTCCCATACCATCTGTTGAGATGATATTATTTCGTATCTTTCTAACATTTAAATAATTATTACCATGTTGCAATTCCTAATGCAATAACAAGCCCATACAATAAAATTTTCATTAAACATGATAGTGTGTTTATTTTTGTTGCCATATAAATAATTCTAAAGTGTAATGTGATTCCTATATCCATTAAAGAAAGATTTACTGAGTACCTGTTGTGTGTTAGGCACTACTATAAGTTATATGTGAGGGGTTGGGGTGGGGAGGGGAGAAGAATAGGGAATGGAACTTCATTATTCTAGTTACATGTAAATTTTTTTTTTCAATCAGCATGAATCCACTTTGCTTTCTCATTCCCCATTCTTTACTCTGAGTCCTTCTACTTTCTTATCAGCAAGTAGGTACCCTGTTTCATCATAAGTCTTTCTGGATTTATGGTTGATAGTTACATTGATCAGTCCTTAAGTCTTTCAAAGTTGTTGCTCTTTACAATATTGTTATCATATAAATTTGTCTTCAGGTTTTGTTCATTTCACTATACATCAATTCACATGTTTTTCTAGAGTTTTCTTTTTTTTATTTTTATTCATTTATTTTTTCTTTTTTAAAATTTATTTATTTTTAGTTTTCAACATTCACTTCCACAAGATTTTGAGTTCCAAATTTTCACCCCATCTTGCCCCTCCCCCTACCCCAAGATGGCATGCATTCTGAATACCCCTTCCCCTAGTCTGCCCTTTCTTCTGTCTCTCCCTCCCATCTCTTATCCCCTTCTCCTTCTATTTTCCTGTAGGGTAGGATAGATTTCTGTAACCCATTTCCTATATTTCTTATTTCCCAGTTGCATGTGAAAACATTTTTTAAACATGTGTTTTTAAAACTTTGGGTTCCAAATTTTCTCCCTTCCTCTCTCCCCACCCACCATCATCTAAAAGGCAAGCAACTCAATACAGGTTATACATGTGCAGTTATGCAAAACACTTCCATAGTAGTCATGTTGTGAAAAACTAACTCTATTTCCCTTAATCTTATTCCGCCTCCCATTTATACTATTCTTTCTTTTGACCCTGTCCCTCCTCAGAAGTGTTTGCTTCTGATTACTCACTCTTCCAATCTGCCCTCCCCTCTATCATCCCCCTGCTCTCTTGTCCCCTTCCCCGCACATTTTCCTGTAGGGTAAGATAGATTTCCATACCCAATTGAGTGTTTATGTTATTCCCTCCTTAAGCCAAATCTGATGAGAATAAGATTGACTCATTCCCTCTCACCTTCCCCCATTTTCCCTCCACTGTAAGAGCCTTTTCTTTTCTGGTTTTTTTTTTGACAAAATTTACCCTGTTCTACCTCTCTTTTTCTCTTCTCCCAGTATAATCCTCTCTCACTACTTAATTTTATTCTCCAGATATCATCCTTTCATTTACAACTCACCCTGTGCCCTCTATCTATCTATCTATCTATCTATCTATCTATCTATCTATCTATCTATCTA
>NW_020954687.1:14030323-14116841 GCF_900497805.2 Vombatus ursinus
CTATCTATCTATCTATCTATCTATCTATCTATCTATCTATCTATCTACATATAATTTTTCCCCTCCAACTACCCTAATACTGACAAAGGTCTCATGAGTTATAAATATTATCTTTCCATGCAGGAATGTAAACAGTTCAACCTTAATAAGTTTCTTATGATTTCTCTTTCCTGTTTACCTTTTCATGTTCCACTTGAGTCTTGTATTTGAAAGTCAAATTTTCTATTCAGCTCTGGTCTTTTCATCAAGATTGCTTGAAAGTCCTCTATTTCACTGAATGACAATTTTTTACCCTGAAGGATTATACTCAGTTTTGCTGAGTAGGTGATTCTTGGTTGTAATCCTATCTCCTTTGCCCTCCAGAATATTATATTCCATGCCCTGTGGTCCCTTAATATAGAACGTGCTAAATTTTGTATTATCCTGATTGTGTTTCCACAATACTTGAATTGTTTCTTTCTGGCTGCTTGCAATATTTTCTCCTTGACCTGAGGATTCTGGAATTTGGCTATAATATTCCTAGGAGTTTTCCTTTGGGGATCTCTTTCAGGAGGAGATTGATGGATTCTTTCCTTTTCTATCTTGCCCTCTGGTTCTAAAATATCAGGGCAGTTTTCCTTGATAATTTCTTGAAAGATGATGTCTAGGCTCTTTTTTTGATCAGGGCTTTCAGATAGCACAATAATTTTAAAATTATCTCTCCTGGACCTATTTTCCAGTTCAGTTGTTTTTCCAATGAGATATTTCACATTGTTTTCTAATTTTTCATTTTTTTGGATTCTTTTACAATGTCTTGATTTCTCATAAAGTCACTAGTTTCCAATTGCTCCATTCTAATTTTTAAGGAAGTATTTTCTTCAGTAAGTTTTTGGACTTCCTTTTCCATTTGGCCAATTTTGTTTTTTAGAGCATTCTTCTCCTCATTGGTTTTTTGAACTTCTTTTGCCATTCGGGTTAGGCTATATTTTAACGGGTTATTTTCTTCAGTATTTTTTTGGGGTCTCCTTAACCAAACTGTTGACTTGTTTTTCATTATTTTCTTGCATTACTGCCATTTCTCTTCTCAGTTTTTCCTCTACTTCTCTTACTTGCTTCTCAAAATCCTTTTTGAGCTCTTCCAAGGCCTGGGGCTGATTCATATTTTTTGGAGGCTTTGGATGTAGGAGCTCTGGCTTCGTTGTCCTCTTCTGGTTGTATGTTTTGACCTTCTTTGTTACCAAAAAAAGATTCTATAGTCTGACTCTTTTTGTGCTGCTTGTTCATGATCCCAGCATATTACTTGAGTTATAAACTCTTTGTTAAGGTAGAGTTCTGCTTCCAATGTGAAGAATGTACTGTCCCAAGCTTCAGAGGTTTGTACAACTGTTTTCAGAGATACTTCTAGGGACCTGTAAACTTTCAGTTCTTCCAAGGTGGTAGGATAAGGGGTGAAGTGTTTACTCCTTTCCTGGCCTGTGCTCTGGTCTATGAGTGACCACAAGCACTCTTTTTTGTCTTGGAACAGTGAGGAGGATTTCCTCTTTACCAACACTACATGCTGCACCACACCAGCACTCCTCCTCACCCCAGGACTGCCACCCAGAACTGTGACCCATATCCAAGCATGGGCAAAGCAAGAGAATCCTGCACCAGCAAAGAGATTCCTGCAATCCCCCTCTGATCAGACACTCAATTCCCCTTCAGTCTGTGGGCCAGAAGCCCTGGAGGCAGCCACCACGCAGGGCCACACTTGGGAACTGGGACTGGGACCTAGCTTCTCTCTCTCTCACCACAGAAACAGACTTTTCCCACTGACCTTCTAAGTTGTCTTTGGCATTCATGGGTTGAGAGGTCTGGAAACCACCACAGCTGCCTGTGATTCAGTCCTCTGAGGCCTGCTCCAGGTTTGCTGTGGCCTGCAAGCCAACACTGAACTGCACTCTTCTCCTAGCCCGGCGCAATATACCTTTTCAATCAATTATCCAGGTTGTCTTGGGCTGGAAATTTGTTTCACTCTGTCTTTTTGTGGGTCCTGCTGCTTTAAAATTTGTTTCGAGCCATTTTCTTACAGGTATTTGGAGGGGTTTGGGGGAGAGCTCAAGCAAGTCACTGCTTTCACTCCGCCATCTTGGCACCTAGACTTTTCTGAAAAAATCACTTTCAATATTTCTTATAGCAAAATGGTATACCATATTATTTATTCCAAACTACTACAATAACTTTGCCAAAAAATCCTCATGAATACCATGATCCATGAGGTCACGAGTTTGGACATGACTGAATGACTGATTAAGAGCAACCATTTATATACATAACTTGTTTAGCCATTCCCTGAAATGATGGGCACATATACTATAACAAACAATGAAAAAAAAATCTGGTTCCTAAAAATTTGATCTATATATTCTTAGCTAGATTTTGGTTTGTTTAGGACTAACCCCTCCCTTATTCTATCTTCATTTATTTTCCCTTCTCATTTCTCTCTTTTACCTCCTGTTTCCCTATTTGTTCAAATGTATACCTGTTCTTAAATCTGTGTGTGTGTGTGTGTGTGTGTGTGTGTGTGTGCGTGTGTTCTATCCTCCTTTGAGAAGTTCAGAGTGAGGTTCAAGTGTCTACTATTCCTCCAACCCTTTCTACATGTTTGTATAGATTTACTAGTTCACCCCAATTATGTAATATAATTTCCCAAATCCTTCCTCTCCTTTCACTCCACTAGTGTATTCCTCTTCTCCTTTCCCATTCTTCTTTTAAGATCATCAAGACATAATAGAATCACTCCCATGATCTCTGTCCCCTTAGGTTCCTTCTATGAAGATAGACATTTGAAGGGACATATGTATTATCTCCCAATATTAGAATTTTAACAATTTATTCTTATTTAATCTTTTATGATTGTTGACTCATGTTTATCTTTTGTGTTTGTGTTTGCACTTCAGAGTTGTTATGTAATTCTGTTTTGTTTTGTTTTTTTCACAGCAACACTTGGAAATCCTCTATTACATTTAATAGGTACATTTTTGTTTTACCACAGAGTTATACTCTGTTTTGTTGCATAAATTATTCTTGGTAGTAAGCCTATTTTTTGCCTTCTTATTCCAAGCTCTTTATTCCTTTATGTCGATATGTGATACAGATTCTAGTTCTTCAATACTTAAAATTCTTTCTTTCTGGCTATTAATGTATTTTTCCTTAACCTGAAATCTCTGGGTTTTGGCTATAACATTCCTTACAGTTGTCACTTTGGGGTTACTTTCAAAGATGTCCTGTGGGTCCTTTCAATTTCTACTTTTCCTTTGGGTTCTAAGACATCTATACAGTTTTCTTTTAAGATTTTTTAAATGTGATGTCTAGGCTCTTTTTTGTCCTTATTCATGGCTTTGAGGAATTCAGTGATTATTTTTTCCTCAATATTTTTTTTAGGTCACTTGTTTCTCCTATGAGATACCATACATTTTCTTCTATTTTTCAGTCTTTTTTTGTTTATTTTATTATTTTCTTGCTGTTTCATGGAAACAACAGGCTTCTATTTGCTCCATACTAATTTTTGCTAAATTTATTGCCTAAGCAAAGGTTTTGTAACTTTATTATTAATTCCTTTATCAATTCTTTCATTCCTTTTCCAATTTCCCACCTTTGGTGCTTTAATTTTATTGATTTATATATATATATATATTTAATTCTGGCTTTATCTCTTGTAGGAATTTTAGTTGAACTTTGACCTAAGCTGAGTTTTTCTTTGAGATTTGCCTCACAAATGTCTTAGAGTAATTTTCTTCTTTGGGGTTTGTGTCTCGAGTATTAGTAGTTTTTTAGTCTTGAAAAAAAAAAAAAACGGAATCATAGGGTCCAGCAACTGGCTGTACTTATTCTCTAAGGACCAGCCTAATAAAGAAAGGTGAGATTCATCATGAAAAGATTGGTTACCATGTGAAGAGCTTCTTGGCCCTAGTGAACCATGAGAAAGGCAAAATTATGGAATAGTCTGGAGTATCTTGTTTTCCCCTTTGACTTGGTAGCAGAAAAGTAGAAAAGGAGGCAAGAGGAGACATCTGTAGACATTGATACAGCAGGTAATCCTAATGTTCAATCCTTTTCCAATTGTTGACCTCTCATATGCAAAAATAAACTATATCCATACTGAATCTATTGTTATAAATGAAATGAGGTTTCAGTTAGAAATTGTGACTAACTGGGGGTGGGAGGAAGTAGTTCATTGGAAGAAAAAAAAAGAATGAGAAGAGTCATTTTCATCTTGTATCCAAAGCAGCAAGAAACATTTTCTCATAAAACAAATAATCATCTCAAAATACTGTGCTCATGATAATTTTACACAAAAAAGATCACCATGGAGATAAATTCAGCATTATACCAGTATTGTTATATGGAAGTAAGACATGGAACAGAACTGTATACAAAGAATTAGAAAAGAATATCATATAAGGTAATGGAGAAGTACATAGGGGGTATGGACGGTCTGTGATGTATTACCAATGAGAACTCCAAAGAATGAGAGGAAAAATATGAATGTTTGCTATTGGACTTACTCCAAATGAGCTTCAGTATCTTATCTATGTTGAAATATGCCTTAGGTTGACATTTCAGGAAATGCAAATTCAATTTTTTTTTCAAAAGTACTTTTTATATTAAAGTACTCTTGTGAATTGTATGATTAGAAGAGAAAATTAGCTGGTTATTTTGCAAGAATGATGGATGACAGACAGATGGATAGACAGATTGCTCCTCTGATAAGTTCATAATGCTAGCAGAAATCGAGGAATTCCTTTTGTACATTACATGGACTTCATTTAGTGAACTTATTGTTTATTAAACTTATGTTTGTTATGTCCATTAAAATGATTCAGTTGTTATGGGCTTATGCTTACCCAGACTGGGCAGTAATACATTGTGATTTACATAATCAAGATAGTTAGATGGTGCATTAGATAGAGTTAATTCCAGCTTGAGACACCTATTAGTTGTGTAATCTTGGGAAGACATTTGACCTATGTCTGTCTCAGTTTCATTCCCAGACTAGAGATACTATACTTTTAAACAGTGTCATCACACCTGTACATTATTTAATCATTGCTCAAGACAGTTGATCTAACTGCACAGAAAGCCAGTTCTGAAATTACTATTAACAAGAACTCCAAAAATTGCTTACTAATGAAAAATCCAAATAAGAATGGGAGGGAAAAATATAAATTCCTGCTATTTGACTCCCTCTAAAAGGACTTTAATATCTCATCTATATTGCAATATGTTTTAAGTTGATATTTAAGGAAATACAAAGCCAATTATTCTTTTCCAAAGTACTTTCTATGCCAAAGTTACTGTTGAGAATTGTCCTTTTTTGCACTAATTTCCCCTTTTAGATAATAAGTTCCTTGAAGGCAGGGGGTGCCTTTCTTTTGTATGAATGTTACTAGCACTTAATACAGTGCATGATATATAGTAAATTCTTAACATATGTTTTATGCCTTTAAGAAGAGACATGGAAAATACTGGATTATAAAACTTAAAAAATATACTTTATTAACAAGTAGAAAAGGAGTAGTTATAGACATAGTAGTAATTTCAGAATTGGTCTTCTTTGTAGTCAGATCATCAATTGTTTTGAGTAACTTTAATAATATACAGGTGTGATGACACTGTATCAAAATATAGTATCTCCAATCTGAGGAATTTTTTAATGAATTCTGAAAATGTGATAAAGAGCAATATCAAGACATAACTGTCATATCTTAGAAAATTTTAATAAGATAAAAATATACACACACATACACACACACACACACACACTCCCTTTGAGCCCTTAATCTTTATATATCAAGACTTTGTTTTGAGAAGAAAATCAAAAGGCACTGGCAATTGCAAACATTCCGTAAGTACACACACATAGACACAAAAGAGTTTGAGTCTATTTCAGGAGAAAATAAAATGGCTGGTTACCCATATGGAAGTCATTTTGGAATCAGCTTTGTGCAAATAATCAGAACATGAATTTGTTAAAGTAGAAGTTATAATTAGTACCAAATTTTTAAAAAATTACATAAATGAATACAAATGGTACAAAATAAAGGTAAATATAATCTGACATTTAAATAATCCTTTGCTGCAGAAAATGGAAATATGCAAAAATATTGATATGGACTATTATCATTTCTAAAAATGTTTAATGTGAATTCGTCAACCTATGAGACCACAACTTTCATATAAATCCAACAGATTCTGGATTTCTCTGACAACAAGAAGGATATGGTGGCCAAAAGCATCATTGGCTTATAATATGAACACATTTGTCAGATAATACTAAAGAGAATGCAAGAAGATTATGAATCTTACCTCATAAGTAGTGGGAAACAGTAAGGGGAGTTTTCTTAAAATGTGGTGATTGATGTAATTAATATCATTCTGAAAAGATTACTGTATAAAATAAAACTAAAATAAGGGGGAGATGAAATTGGAAAAGATCTCGCAAGATTTTTATAACAAACTTCTTTCTCCATAATATCAAGTAGACCTACCACTTAGAAGATAATATCAAAGTTACTGATATGCAAAATTATAAAGTAGAAATGATATTAATGAAATAAGAATGAGGAAAACAACAGATTAGAAATATTCACAGTGTAGACCTAATTTGGAAATATAGCACAGAGCAAGAATAGAATTTTAGGGCTGTTGAGAGATTCTCAAAATAACTTAAACAGTGCAAACACATAAAACACATTATTATTAAATGGATTATTATCAAAAAGGAAAAAATATCAATTGACAAAATATCAAGAACTTCCAATCAATATGCCTACTTTTCCATTTCTATAAATATTTAATAAAATAATCTATACATACTAAAGATAAACTTGGTAAATGAAAATGGAACAAACTTTACCAAATGATATTTTATAACAATACGCACATGTATATTCAAAATTGATTGAAATCAGAAAATATGAGATCTTACCATCTTTATTGTTTGTTCAATATCTAGAGGCATTAAATTAGAAGAGCAAAACATTGTTCTCCTTCAACAAACTATTCCCTTCCATGTTTCAAAATCAAATGACATTCTTTGAAAAATGCAACAACAGATAACTTTTTAAAATAACTTCTGAATATTGATATCAAATGAGGAACAGGGAGACATAAACTTACTAAAGGTGTATGCAGAGCCACACAAGGACCAAGCAGTACTATGTCCCAATCAAAGAAGAAACTATCTAATTTATATCATAATTCTCATGCTGCCAATGATCATAAATTTAAAACTAGAAGGAATCATCAAAATCAATGGCCTCATTTTATAGGTGGGGAAACCAAGATACTGAGAAAGGAAATTACTTGCTCAAGATCATTTGAGTATAAATAACCATGTGAATAGCAAGAGAACTTGAATGCTCACTCTAAAGCCAATTTTCTTTCCATAACATGTAAGGGTCTTTTCACAGGGCACTTTGTAACCTACAAGAGCTACCATAAAAGTGAGCTATTATCTCTAATTCTACTGTACACTGTAGACCTACTTTTACAATGTCAATTCAATAAGTATTTCATAAAAACTTGCTCTGTGCAAGACCAGGGATCTCTGCTATATGACTAAGTTTGGCAGATCATTTTAAAGTTTAACTTTAAATTATTATTGCAAAGTGTTATTTTTCAATTTTTTTTCAGTATTTTGAGGAAACACAATCAAGTCTGGACTTAAATATGGGGGGAAAGAATCATACACAAAACAAAGAGAAACTGGTTTTGTTTCCTGTCACAAATTGTGCACTATTCATAACTAACAGACAATTTTCATTCTCACAGTTTCTTATTGCTTAAAAAACATATAGCAAAGAAGGTCAAAGAAGGTATAAATCTGAAATCACTTTAAATAATATCCTTTGTAGACAATTTCATTTCCTTGTACTCTTCCATGACCTAATTTACATCAAAAGTTGCAATGATATCATTTTGTAAACAGATAGCTTTTCAGCATACACTGTAAGGAGATGGAAAAATGATGATAATTTTACTATACACAAAGTTCTTTGACAACAGAGAAATGGGTAAAAAAAATGTGAAAGATAAATGTTTGTAGACTTCATCAGTTTCTTAGAAAAGATAATCTCCCTCAAACCACTAGAGGTGAGGCTGAATAAATTTAAGGCAATCACCCTACAACACAATATTGATGCTATAATATATATATTTCATGAGGAACATTTTTTGTAGGCTCTGTTGACAATGAAAGAGAGAAATAGACTTAAAGTAACTGTCATGATAATTCAAGCTAAGAAAATGCCACCATTGATGAAAGAGACCTTTTTTTCCCAGTTGAATGAAATTGGCTTGATTTTCTCAAATATCTCAAATTATATTATACAGTCTACTGCTTAATCTGCCCCCAAAGAAATCTGACCATTGCTTAAAGCCAGCTCTGGATACTGAATAAAAGGTGACTTTCCATATAGCTGGTTATCAATCATTTCAGAACTCTACCAACTCTTCTCTGCACCATCAGGCAGGTCATTGTGTGTACCCCCACATTCTTCCTACCTCTTGGCCAGGAGATGGTATTCAAATGATCAGTACCTTTGCTTCTGGGAAGGGTATGATGATGACTTTATGATTTCTCCACTCAGATTCCATATGACTCATTTGGAGGTGGCACAAATCAGAGGCCCTAAGAAGAACACTTGCTCCCTTTAATCCATTTATATCAGCCCTACACATTAGATATGTCCCTCTCCCACTCCACCTTAACCTTCCTTTGTGCTCTCTGGGCCCTTTCTATTGTTGACAAATGTCCCTTTATATGAGTATTATGTATTAATGTTTAGTAACATAATATATTAATAATATATAATATAATGCACATAGCAATATTCATAATAATTGTGTAATTAATATATGTGTAATATACAACATATAATTAATAATATATTGCATATTATATATTATAAGTATATATTATTAATATATAATGTACTATATCAATATTATTATAATATTGATTACATGTTGTATTGTGTTAATATTATTATATTGATATAATATTTGAAATATTTTTATGTTTGTGCCTGCCCACCAGAAATATCTGGGAGAGTACATGATGATGATGATAATGATGATGATGATGATGATGATGATGACGATGATGATGATGACAGTATTTATATAACATTTCAAGGTTTGCAAAACCCTTTAATAATATATCATTTTATCATCACAACAAACTTGGGTGGTAGATTCTATTATTGTCCTCATTCTACAAGTGAGGAAACTGAGGCTTAGATAAGTTAAATTACTTATACAGGTTCACACATCTAGTAAAAGTGAGAGGCTGGATTTTCAACTCAGGTCTTCCTGAGCTGTGTGAGACAGGACTAAAAAGCAGCAAGATACGGTTGATTGTTGGAATCTAGAGTAATAAGTAGTATTTCAGCCAATGAAACTCTTTTTCCCCACAGAGTGTAAATTTCCAAAGTATTATGGGAATCTGTGAGAGATTATACTCTTTCACTTAAGGAAGAGTGTGCTGAGCTGAAAATAAGTTGATTAGGTGATTTTCTCTGTCATTTACTTTATTATTGTGTCTTAAATAATTGATTTTCAATTTTTGTTTCCTTCTTGGGCTAATCCAATATGGGCCAAATTTGATCCAGAAATATTTATCGACTGTTTGATATATATAAAACATTATGCTTACCCTCAGAATATAAAAACAAAACAATACAAAGCAAAACAAAACAGTAGTCTTTGATCTTGAGAGCTTCTATGCTAATGGAGATGGGAGTAGTAGTACAACATATTAGGCCATAAATATATAGATGATAATGTAAAGAGCAAAGAGAAACCATTAATAAATGGAGGTAGACATCAGGCACAAGATCCAAGTCTTGATGGGAGCTGGGGATTCAAATAGATGCATATGAGAGAAGGAATGTACTATGCTGATGGGGAACATCCTTCTGAAAGCACAGAGCTAGCTGATGGAATGCTAAGATTAGGGAGCAGATGCATGTTCATTTGACTGGAATATAGAGAAAAAAAAAAGGAGAGCAAGACACAATAAGCCTGGAAAGGTGCTACAAAGCCATATTGTAATGGTCTTTGAAAGTCAAACTGAGGAGTTTGTATTTTATACTAGCGATGGTTGCGAAAGCTGCTAAAGTTGTTGAGAAGAGTGATATGCATTAAGAGGATTATGTTGACATCTGTATAGAGTAAGATTATTTGGAAAACAGAGGTTGGAATCACAGCTCAAAGTCCAATTTGAAAGCAATTGCAGTAGTCTAGACGAAAACTGGTGAGACCCTGAACCAGCATGGTGACTTTGTGAGTGGACAGAAGCATGAAAATGTGAGGGATGCTATGGAGGTAGAACTGACAAGACTTGGCAATGACAGTGAGAAAGAAGGAACAAGGATGACCATGATAATTATCTCTCCCTTGACCTTCTTCTTTACATCTAGTTTGCCATACTGATAGCAGAAAGTGATCTGCTATGATGAGAATTCATTCATCTTTTACCTCACCAATACTTTTCAAAGACCAATTCTCTTAGCAAACTGAAGTCAAATGTTAAGAAAGTATAATCTGGGGGTGAATCCCTGATAGTTAGATACAACAGAGCTCAAAGAGATATTTGTATTTTAAAAGAGTAGCTTTTATTTCCCAAAGGAATATATCTATAATAGTAAAATTTCAACAGAGATATGTTTGGACAGTAGGACCTAACACTTCTCAAAGTATGCCACATGGGTCATACCATATGCCTCTTCTGTATAAGTATAAATTTTATGTATGTGTATATATATATATATATATATGTATGTAGTATATGTCCTTCTTAATACATATCATATATGCATATACATATACACACACATATATCCATCTTAATCAGCAGTACTATAAATAGGAAGTGAGTAACATGGGAACAAATATTTATATAATTCAAATCTCAGTTGTTTTTAAAGGCAAGGATGGTTGTCTATGTTACAGAAATTCATTGGATTATGACAGTGATTAAAGATATCATTCATAAAGTCCTCTAAAGTTTGCAAAAAAAACTTTACACATACTTTCTCATTTTATCCTCACAACCACCTATGAAGGTAGAGGCTATCATTATCCTCATTTTATAGATAATGAAATTGAGACAGAAAAAAGTTACATGATTTGCTCATGATCACACAGCTATTAAGTATCTGAGGTAGGATTTGAATTGAGGTCTTCTTGATTCCAAGACCAGTACTTTATACACTATTATCACATTGCTGTCCTTTTGCCTCACCTTGGTAAGAAGACTGTATATTCCAAACTATCAGAACATAAAAGTATTTCAAAACAGCAGAACACAAAAATAAGTTGATGTTAAATCATTAAGCCCAATACTTATGAAGAATGGGCAAAGAGAACTCCTATCAAGACAATATTTGGAGAGGTCCCTGTGATGTGGTAGAAAAAATACTAGCATTGGAGGCAGAAAAATTGAATTCAAGTTCTGATTTTGAAGATTCTTAGCTTTGTGACGCTGAAGAAGTTGTAACCTTTTTGCCTCTCAATATGCAAAATGAGACCAACCATACTTTTGCTTCCAACCTCATAGGTATTTTAGAAAGTTCAAATGAGATAATATGTGTTCAGCTTGTTATGATTATGTTTACAGTAATGAGGTTATATAGCATCCATATGATCAAGGAATGCTTTCATTTATATTTTAATTTTTTTAAGAAAATAAAACACTTAAATCCTTCTATGATCAGCAGGTTTTTTTTTATTTCAATGCCACCTACAAAATAAAATATCATACATGCTCAAAATAAATCTGATCCTTGCTGATATTTCTTTCTTCTCACTATATCCTCTCTTTAAAACTTTTCACTGAACCTGCAGCACATACTCATGAGAGCATGGCCAACCCATGAATGATATGCATGGGGCCAATCTGATCTATATTCCTTTATTTTTAAGAGCCTCCTTCTACTGTCTCTGCCCTATAAAACCAGGTTTTTATTTTCAATTTGAAATGTGGACCAAGGATTGTTCCCAATGCATATTCATTTCTCTGTCATGCATTTTACTTATTCTAATTTTTCTAGACTGCTTAACAGTCATGTCTTTCCAATTACTATAGCAGTGGTATCTCTTTTTTATGTAACAGATTCCATTGTCTTTTGCCACATAAAAGTATGCAATTTACCTATGTGAGACTTAACCCTCTGGTGACAGTGGAAGGCTATCTAACAGATAAATTAAACAATGCTCAGTGGCCTAATGTGGGAGTAGAAAGCATACTTGAAGCTTCATAGAATCCATCTTCTACACAATCATAGCATAAAAAGAAGTCCTCAGTGTGTCATTTCTTGACACACAACTCCACACTACTCAGATTAGAATGTCAATTGACTTCAACCCATTTGTGAAATATAGACATAGTACAAAGGAAAACATTCCAAAAACTCAAATATTTCCACTTATATGTTGGAATAGATGATCACATCAATTCTAAACACTTTGGTTGAATCTACGTCTTACTTCATTTCTGTGCTATGCATAAGCACACATATATGTGGATAGATACATAGATGGATGTATATCTTATTATTAGATTCAGTTAGTGATATAGTAGGATCATGCAACAATAATAGTCAACAATAATATTTATTGAGTACCTGTTGTATTTGAGTAAGAGTTACTCTGATGGGAAACCACACACTCACAAACATATCTTAAAAACAAAAAACAAAATTAAACAAAAAAAAAACTTGACCCTTGTCATAAAACAAGTCATCTGAAATGTATTATCACAGAATTGAAGAATAACAAAAATCACAGAATTTGTCCAGGAACCAAGGAGGTGGAGTAAGAAGTAAGTTGCTCTCACTGTCCCTTATTAACCTCTGAAAGCCCAGAAAATATTGCCCCAAGAAAAACCCTGAAACAACTGAACCAGCAGAAAGACAGGGTGCAGCAGTCTGATAGCCCAGGTAGCTTGAGTGATTAATGGAAAAGGACTCTCTTGCCTTGGGGGAAAGAGAGCAGTACAGAACAGGAGGGGTCCCAGCAAGCTAGCAGAAAGTTCCACCTCAGCATACCAGGAGGAGATCCTGAAAACCAGGTAGTGGAGTAGGTAAACACCAACACCAGGACCCCCGAGTGCCTCAGTAAGGGCAGGGGAACCAGTGGAAACTGGCTTGGAAAACCACTACATGCCTCAGCGATCTATGGCAACCAAGTCTCCCAGTGCCTCAGCAAAACTTGGAGAAGTGCTCCAAGGGGTCCCCCCAGGCAGAGAAATATCCTGTAGCAGTGAAACATCCATCTGAAAGGAGCCAAAGAAAGTGAAAGGAAAGAAGGGCCCAGGTGAGCATGCAACCTCCAGGGGCCCAGTGTCGCTGATTTCAGCCCAACACCAGGTAAACTGACAGAACCCTACAGCTTCCAACTGCCAGCAGTTGAGGCCCCAGCACACAAAACCAGTAACCAGGCCCTAGGCTGCCAACACAAGAAACTTGGGTCAGTCCCTCCTGTTCCCCACCAGGAGAGCTCAATCTTTTTAAAGGCCAGGAAATAAGCAAATACCATAAGTAAAAAGAAACCCATGATAGATTCTTATTATGGGAATAGTGAAGATCAAGGCAGAAATTCTGAAGAGGACAACATTGTCAAGAAAACCACATCTGTAAACTCAAAAGGGAATATGAACTAGTCTGAAGCCCAAAAAGTCTTCTTGGATGAGCTCAAGAAGGATTTTAAAAGTCAAGTATGCAAGAGAGAGTCAATAGCTTGGAAAAGGAAGGACAAAAATTAACTAGAAAACAAGTCCTTTAAAAATACAATTGGAAAACTGGGGGGGGAAGTACACTGAAGAAAACAACTCCTTAAAAAGCATAATTGGGCAAATGGAGAAGCATGTACAAAAAAATCCAATAGAAGAAAACAATTTGTTAAAAATTAGAATTGGGCAAGTGGAAGCTAATTACTCTGTGAAAGAGCAAGAATCAGTCAAACAGAAACAAAAGAATGAAAAAAATAGATGACAACTTTAAGTGCCTCATTAGTAAAACAACTGACTTGGAAAATAGGTCCAGGAGAGACCTATTTGGTCTACCTGAAAATCACAATGAAAAAAAGAGCCTGGAGAGCATCTTTCAGGAAATCATAAAGGAAAACTGCCCCGAGGTCCTAGAACAAGAGGGTAAAATAGCCATAGAAAGAATCCACTGATCACCTCCTGAAAGAGATCCCAAATTGAAAATGCCAAGGAATATAGTAGCCAAATTCTAAAATTACCAGGTCAAAGAGAAAATACTACAAGCAGCCAGAAAGAAACAATTTAAATATGATGGAACATAGTCAGGATTACACAGGACCTTGCAGCTTCCACATCAAAAGATTGTAGGGTGTGGAATACAATATTCCCTAAGGCAAAGGAGCTTGGATTTCAACCTAGAATCAACTACCCAGTAAAAATGAGCATAATTTTTCAGGGGAGGAGATGAACATTCAATGAAATAAGGGACTTCCAAACCTTCCTGATAAAAAAGACTAGAGCTCAACAGATAATTTGATTTTCAAATACAATACTCAAGAAAGACATAAAAAGGTAAATGAGACAAAAAGACAACAACATGTTATTAATAAGGGCAAACTGTTTACATCCCTGGAAGGGAAGATGACACTTGTAACTCTTGAGAATTGTTTTGTTATTACAACATGTAAAAGGTGTATACATAGAGGGGATAGGTATAAGTTGACTTTGATGTAAAAATAAAAAAAAAACTAATCAAGTGGGTTAAATGGATCTAAGTAAATGTATTTGATCTGACCTAAGGGAATGTACTGAGAGAAAAGGAAAGGAGGAGGCAGACAAGGCTAAATTATGTTACAGGAAAAGGTACAAAAATTATTACAATAGAGGGAAAGAAGGGAGGGAGATGAGTGTTGTTTAAACCTTACTTTCATTAGATTCGGCTCAAGGAGGGAATAACATGATCAGTTAGGTATAGAAATCTAGCTTGCCCTATAGGCAATAGAAGGGAAAAGGTGAAAGAAAAGGGAGGGGGATAGAAGGGAGTGAAGAAGTAATAAGGGTAAAGGGGAAGAAAAGGGAGGAGGCTAATAGAAGGGAGGCAGGACTGAGAGAAGCAGTGGTCAAAAGCAAAACACTAGTGAGGAGGGAAAAGGAGAAAGGAGAAAGAAAAGCATAAACGGGGCAGGGAGAAGGATGGAGAGAAAGACACAAGGTAGAAATTACACAAGGTAGTAATCATAACTATGAATGTGAATGGGATGAACTTTCCCATAAAACTGAGAATGGATTAAAAACCATAATCTACAAAAGGTTGTTTATAAGAAACACATTTGAAACAAAGGGACACACACACAAGGTAAAGGTAAAAGACTGGAGTAAAATATATTATGCTTCAGCTGAAGCAAAAAAAAGCAGGGATAGCAACCCTGATCTCAGATAAAGCAAAAGCAAAAATAGATTTTATCAAAAGAGATAAGGAAGGAAACTACATCCTGACAAAAGGCACCATAAACAATGAAGTAATATCATTACCAAACATATATGTACCAAATGGTATAGCATCCATATTCTTAGAGAAGTTCAGGAAGTTACAGGAAGAAATAGACATCAAAACTATATTAGTGATGGACCTCAATCTCCCCCTCTCTAAACTAAATAAATCTAACCACAAAACAAACAAGAAAGAAGTTAAGGAGGTGAATAGAATTTTAGAAAAGTTAGGTATGTTAGACCTCTGGAGAAAGTTGAATGGGGATAGAAAGGAATATACTTTTTTTTTTTCTCAGCAGTGCATGATGCTTACACAAAAACTGATCATGTACTAGGGCATAAAAACCTCATAATTCAATGCAGAAAGACAGAAATATTAAAGGTATCCTTTTCAGATCATGATGAATAAAAATTATATGTAATAAATGACCATGCAAAGATAGATTAAAAATAATTGGAAACTGAATAGTCTAATCCTAAAAAATGAATGGGTCAAACAACAAATCATAGAAATAATCAATAACTTCATCCAAGAGAATGACAATAATGAGACAACATACCAAACTTATGAGATACAGGAAAAGCAGTTCTTAGGAAAAGTTTTTTTATCTCTAAATGCTCACTTGAATAAAGTAGAAAAAGAGGAAATCCATGCATTGAGCATACAACTATAAAAACTAGAAAAAGAAGAAATTAAAAATCCTCAATAAAGCACCAAATTGGAAATACTGAAAACCAAAGTAGAAACTAATAAAATTGAAATTAAGAAAACTAAGAGCTGATTTTATGAAAAAAAAACAATAAAATAGATAAACATTAGGTTAATTTAATTTAAAAAAAAGAAAGAAGAAAACCAAATTACCAGTATCAAAAATGAAAAGGGTGAATCTAGCACCAGGGAAGAGGAAATTAAAACAATAATTAGGAACTATTTTGGCCAACTGTATGCCAAGAAATTTGACAATCTTAGTGAAATGGATACATATTTACAAAAATATAAATTGCTCAGATTAACAGAAGAGGAAGTTAAAAATTTAAATAATCCTATCTCAGAAAAAGATATTGAACAAGCCATTGATGGACTCCCTAGGAAAAAAATTTCCAGGGCCAGATGGATTTACAAGCAAATTCTATGAAACATTTAAAGAACAAGTAATTCCAATACTATAAAAACTATTTGGGAAAATAGCCAAAGAAGGACTCTTAACAAATTCTTCCTATAACACAAATATGGTGCTGATACCTAAACTGGAAGAGTCAAAACAGAGGAAGAAAATTGTAGCCCAATTTATCTAATGAATATAGATGCAAAAATTTTAAATAAAATATTAGCAAATAGATTACAGCAACTTACCACAAGAATAATATACTATGACTAGGTAGGATTTATACCAGGAATGCAGGGCTGGTTCAATATTAGGAAAACTATCAGCATAATTGATCATATCAACACCAAAACTGACAGAAACCACATGGTCATCTCTATAAATGCAGAAAAAGCTTTTGACAAAATACAACACTCATTCCTACTAAAAACACTAGAGAGCATAGGAATACATGGAGTCTTCCTTAAAATGATAACTAGCACCTACCTAAAACCTTCAGCAAGCATCATATGTAATAGGGACAAGCTAGAAGCATTTCCAATAAGATTGGGGTGGAACAAGGATGTCCATTATCATCACTGTTGTTCAGTATTGTACTGGAAACCTTAGCTTTAGCAATAAGGGAAGAAAAAGAAATTGAAGGTATTAGAATAGGCAAAGAAGAAACAAAGTTTTCACTCTTTGCAGATGATATGATGATATACTTAGAGAATATTAGAGAATCAAGTGAAAAACTACTTGAAATAATAAACAACTTTAGCAAAGTTGCAGGCTATAAAATAAACCCACAGAAATCATTGGCATTTCTCTATATTACCAACAAAGCCCAACAGCAAGAGATAGAAAGAGAAATTCCATCTAAAGATACTGTAAACATTATAAAATATTTAGGAGTCTACCTACTGAAACAAACCCAAGAACTATATGAACACAATCACAAAACACTTTTCACACAAATAAAATCAGATCTAAATAATTCGAAAAAGTTGCTCATGGGTAGGCAAAGCTCATATAATAAAAATGGCAATTCTACCTAAACTAATTTACTTATTCAGTGCCATACCAATCAAACTACCAAAAAATTATTTTATAGAGCTAGAAAAGAATAATAACAAGATTCATGTGGAATAACAAAAGGTCCAGATTATCAAGGGAACTAATGAAAAGAAATGCAGGGGAAGGTAGCCTAGCTGTTTCAAATCTTAAATTGTATTATAAAGCAGCAATCATCAAAACTACTTAGTACTGGCTAAGAAATAGTGTGGTGGGTCAGTGGAATAGGTTAGGTATGCAAGACACAGCATTCAATGACTATAGTAAGCTACTACCTGATATACCCAAAGACTCCAACTTCTGAGATAAGAACTCACTATTTGAAAAAAAAACTGCTGGAAAAGAGTATGGCAGAAACTAGGCATAGACCAAAATCTCATACCACATAACAAAATAAAGTCAAAATGGGGTCATGATTTAGATATAAAGGTTGATACTGTATGCAAACTGGGAGAGCAAGAAATAGTTCACCTATCAGATTTATGGAGAAGGGAAGAATTCATGACTAAACAGGAGATAGAGAACATTACGAAATGCAAAATGGATAATTTTGGTTACATTAAATTGAAAAGTTTTTGCACAAACAAAGTCAGTGCAACCAAGATTAGAAGGAAAGTAGAAACCTGGAAAAGAATTTTTACAACCAGTCTCTCTGATAAGGGCCTCATATCTAAAATGTAGAGAGAATTAAGTCAAATT
Organism: Vombatus ursinus; assembly: GCF_900497805.2. Taxonomy (NCBI): domain Eukaryota; kingdom Metazoa; phylum Chordata; class Mammalia; order Diprotodontia; family Vombatidae; genus Vombatus; species Vombatus ursinus. The sequence continues at coordinate 14,048,684 of NW_020954687.1, forward strand.
TCTAAGAATACGAGTCATTCCCCAATTAATAAATGGTCAAAGGATATGAATAGGCAGTTCTCAGATGAAGAAATTAAAACCATCTATAGTCATATGAAAAAATGCTCTAAATCATTATTGATCAGAGAAATGCAAATCAAAACAACTCTGAGATATCACATCACACCTATCAGATTGGCCAACATGACAAAAAAGGAAAATGATAAATGTTGGAGAAGATGTGGGAAAATTGGAACACTAATGCATTGTTGGAGGAGTTGTGAAATGATCCAACCATTTTGGAGAGCAATTTAGAACTATTCCCAAAGGGCTATAAAAGTGTGCATACCCTTTGACCCAGCAATACCACTTCTAAGGCTGTATCCCAAAGAGATCATACAAATAGGAAAAGGACCCACATGTACAAAAATATTCATAGCTGCTCTTTTTGTGGTGGCAAAGAATTGGAAATTGAGAGACTGCCCATCAATTGGGGAATGGCTGAGCAAGTGGTGGTCTATGAATATGATGGAATACTATTGTGCAACAAGAAATGATGAACAGGCTGACTTCAGAAAAACCTGGAAAGACTTATATAGTCTGATGCTGAGTGAAGTAAGCAGATCCAGGAGAACATTGTACATAGTAACAGTGACATTATGCAATGACTATAGTTGATAGACTTAGCCCTTCTCAGCAATGCAAGGATCAAAGATTTCTCCAAAGGTCTCATGATGGAAAATGCTATCCACATCTAAAGAAAAAACTATGGAGCTTGAATAGAGATTGAAGCATACTATTTGCTATTTTTTTCTTCTGTTTTGTTTTGTTTTCTCTTTCTTGTGGTTCCTCCTATGGGTTCTAATTCTTCTTACAACATCACTAATGTGAAAATCTGTTTAATAGGAATGTATTTGTATAACTATATCATATTACATGCCTTCTTGGGGAGGGAGGTGAGGAGTGAGGGGGAGAAAAATTTAAAACTCCCAAGCTTATGGAAATGATTGTCGATAAATTAAAATAAATTAATTTAAAAAAATCACAGAATTCAATGAGTTGGAAGGAACCCAGAGGTAATCAAAGTCAACCCACATTTGAAAGGAATCTTTATTATAATATGTCAAAAATATGGCCATTCAATTTTTGCTGGAAGATATTCAAGTACAGGAAATCTATTACCTGTTGAGATACCTTATTTCTCTGAACTCTTATTATTAGGAAGACTTGATTTTTTTTTTCCCTATTAGCAAGACTAATTTGACTTCTTTCAATTTCTACCCATTACTTTTGGTTCTGTCCTCTGGTGCCAAACAGAACAAATATAATTCCTTCTCCACATGACAGTCCTTCAAGCTTTTGAGGGCAGCTCAATCATCTTATTCTTCTCTTCTCCAATCTAAGGATCCCTAGTTCCTTTAACTTATTTTCATATGACATAGCCTCAAATTTCTTTACTATCCTGCTTACCTTCTTTTGTATAATACAATCTCCAGAATATCAAAGATTGTCTCGAATTGTGGTGCCCAAACCTTAGCATAGTACTCAGATGATGTCTGACAACAGCAAGTACAGAGATGATGTCAACTTTTCATTTCTTAAACTCTGCCTCTTTTGATGCTGTTCAAGAATGCATTAGCTTTTTTGGCTTCTTCATCATGCTTCTGACTCATATTGAACTTGTAGTTCATTTCATCTCCCAGTTCTTTTTCAGAAAGTAAAATGAAATGAAATACAATTTTGCTTCTCCCAGCTTGTATTTGTGAAGTTGTCATTGTTGTTGTTATTGTTTTAATTTTGGTGATTGTTTGATTGTTGCTCTTTTTATTGTTGGGTAGGGGAAAGGGTAGGCATTGAGTCAGGGAAACTGCTGAAGTGTAGGACCTTCCTATGATCTTTACTGAATTTAAGCTTATTAAATTCAACCTAGTGCCTGTGAAGAACTTTTTGGCCTCTGACATTCTCATCCAGTAAGTCTCCTAGTTTAGTGTTATCTGCGAATTTGAGGAACATGCCACCAGTGTCTTTATCTAAATTATTGATGAAAAATGTAAAGTAGCATAGAACCCTGGAGGTGTTCCCACGAATATCTCTTGCAATGTTGGCACTGAACTATTAACAACTAATCTTCGTAGCCATCAAACTGGTTCTGAATGTCATTTAATCCACATATCTGTATCTTCCCCACAATAATGGTATGAGAAACTTCATTTATTTATTTAGTTGTCAATCTATTTTTTATTTATTTTTGCTAAACATAAGAAAACTATAGCTACAATAGTCACCTCACCTTTCAGTTTTATTATCCTGATTAAAAACAAATGATACATACATATGTATACACTTAGGACACATGATGGAAACTCAGAGGTTGCATCACTGTCCCTAATTTCTGTTGTGGCTATTACAAATGGCCTGAGGGGAGAAAGATAACATGGATTCACAATCCAGTATTATCAACATTGTTTTATCTTCTGCTTACTTACAAGCTTGGGCGTTCAGTTTCTACTCTTAGGGCAGCTAATCATAGGTATGGAAAAAAAATTGTTCATCTTAATTAGAACTGCAGTGTAGTAGAAATGGCCATGGAACAAATAGTATGTTAAGATCTTGTTAGATCTGTTTTATAAATATGACTAAGATTTGGAAGCCATAGGTTTGAATGCAAGTTCAACCACTAATTAAGTGTAAACTTGGACAAATTATTTCACCTGTCTCAGTATCACTTCTTTCATCTGTAAAATGAGGGGGTTAGACTAGATCATGGGTGAGGAACCTATGGCCATAAGGCCACATGTGGCCCTCTAGGTCCTCAAGTGAGAGTTTTTGACTGAAACCAAACTTCACAGAACAAACCCCCTTAATAAAAGGATTTGTTCTGTAAAACTTGGACTCAGTCAAAAGATCACACCCAAAAGGACCTAAAAAGGACCTAAAAAGCCACATGCGGTCTCCAGGCCACAGTTCCCCACCCCTGGACTAGTACTTAAGAATTTTACCCGTTTTATATCCTTTAACTAAAAAGTTTTCCAGATAAACTTATGAATCTTTAATAATATTTTTTTGGTAGCAAAGTTCATTGCCATGGTGATCTAGAAACTAGAAATACATAAATTAAAGAATCTATTTAATCAGATATACACAAATACATACCCATTCAGCTCCACCCCCATCCCTAGATCCTTATCTCTACAGGGGAAACTCTTAGTTTGGAAATTCCATTCACCAAAGATGAAAAACTAAATCTTTAACTTAGAGCCTTTGACAGATGCTTAGAAGCACTGAGATGCTGAGTGACTTGTCCTAGAAGACTCAGGCCTTCTTGCATCTTAGACTATCTAAGGTCTCTATCCTCTGAGCTATTCTACCTCTCACAGAGATAAGCACAACACTAAATGTTCCATAAATGCAAAAGAAGGTATTATGTGAAGATAATTTAAAGGAAAGTAATATGAGATAAGGCCAGTAAGATAGAGTGGTGCTATATCTTTGATCTAGTCAAGTCAAATATAGCATTTAAAGAAGGAACAATGCCAGATAAGACAATTTTTCTGGGAATTCTGAGGGAGTTAAAAAGGAAGAGTTAGGCACATTACTTGTCCTAAAATAGCTTAAAAAAAAACTAATCAATGAATTTACTATTGTGGAGTATTATAGATCTTTGAAACTGGTATTGATCCTTGTGGTAATTATTTTGACTTCAAGACCTTGTAATTCAAATTAATAATAATAATAATCTCTTTTATTTTTGTCATAAAATTTGTATGGACTGCATTATAGTTTCCAAAGAGTTTTCCTCCTAATAACTGTATCAGGTAGTTCGTGCAAGGATTATTATCCCAAAGGAACTCCCTTCTTATAATTCTGGCTTTTGTATTTTATAACTAGTGACTGAGATTAGAGTATCCTTTCCCCAGGGACTGAGTCATGATTAGGCATATTCTCAACATCTCCCTTTTTTAATATATCATATTGACATCCAAGCCCGTTGGGTTACCTTTGTCACTACATTATCCTTTCCCTATTTCAAGGGTTGTTCAGAGAATTTTCCAATTTTTAAATCTCAAATCTCATTTTACACTGATTAAAATGTGTCTCCTTGTTACACTTGTGAGTGTGGAGATCAAGAGAGCCTTAATCTCACTGATAGTGTGCATTTCTATTAATCTCAAAGCAGCTATCTTATTTGATCTTTGCCTTTTACTTAGCTACTTGAGTACTGTAGCCATTTCTGTTTCAACCTATCAGATGACTTCCTCTTCAGCTATTCCAAGAATAAACATTATCATTTTTTAGTAGTAACTGAAATCTGACAGGTAATGTATTTGGCTACCTTTCATTAATATTAAATGCTACATTTTACTGACAAAGAGTTCAACACTTGAAACATTCATATTTCTTAAAATCTCTTGAAACCATACAGTATTTTGTCATTATCTTTGATGACATTTATTTCCATTTACCCAAATGTCACAATGATATTATGATTCAGGAATATGCCAGCTGAACTACATGGAGGCCACATTAACATGTCAAAAATAAATGAAACTATGTCAATTTAAGCCTCTTGTGATCATTTTGTACCTTAGAATGTCAAATTATGATGGAAAAACACATTCTTTACCAGCCCTTAGAGGCCAGCTTACAATGTGTTATCTCCAAATAAAAAGCTCTTCTGTTGAGTCCATGAAATGTATATTATTACTATCAAGTAAATTTTTATTCTAAGGGCTTAGTATGCAAAACCAAAATGTGATGGTGAAACCAAATCAGCAAAATGGAATGATCATCTCATGGTGAGGCCTAAACAGTGATAATGGAACACAAAGAAAAATGTCATCAGTGGGAAATTTTAAAGATTATATTCTCTCAAAATGCCATTAAATCAGCACTCTTCTAATTGGTTCCAATGAAAGTCTGATGATTTAAAAGAAAATAACTGCAACACACAGGACCAAGTTAAATATTCATTAAGAACCAAGACATTTCAAGGAAACAAATAGTTTACTAGTATATCACATGCATGGAATTGAGAGCAAATTAAGACTATGGACCAAAATTAATCAGAAGTGTCATTTAACAGTTCAAGATAGAGTATGAATTAGGTGATAGAGATATGTACTTAGAACAAAGAAGACCTATATTTAAATTCTGTCTCTGACAAATACTGGTTCTATCTTTTAATCTCTCATTGCTCTAAATTGCTCTCTAAGGCTATAAATTGTAGAGAAGTAGCTCACCTGCTTTGGCAGAGGGAGTTTCCTTATACCACAGTTCCTCTTTCTTATTCCTATATATACAGAAGAAATAAAAAAGAACAAATACAAAGTAGTTAATGAAGGTATTTTGGGAGGAAGGACACTAGACGCTGGGGGATCAGGAGTGATTTCATATAAAAAGTGATTTATGAGCTGCATTTTAAAGGAAAGGGGGGTTTGGTGAGTTGCAGACAGTGCATTTCAGACATGCAGTAGAGCCAGTAAGAAAAAATTGATATGCCGTGATAGAGTGACATGTGCATGGAGTGGAAATAAAGTCAGTAAGGTTGGGAAAATGAGTTGGGGAAATACTGAAGGGTTTTAAAAGCTACACAGAGAAAGTTATTTAGATCTGTATTCTAGAGGTTATAGAGAAGCTAAAGAGCTTGCTGAGGAGAATGACACAGTCAAATGTGTGCTAAAGGATGATCATTTTGGCATTTCTGTTTGTAAGATGAGCTGGAATGATCAGAAACCTGGAGACCACAAAGAAAACTATTATAATAATCTAGACCACATGTGATGAAAATCTGAAATAATGTGATAGCTATGGGAATAAAGAGAAGGAGCTAGACATGTTGTGGAGAAATAAAAAAGGCAAAAGTTGATAGTGAATTAGAAATGTGAAGTGAGGCAGGACGTAGTCCAGGATCAACTTAAGGTTACAAATAGAGGTGACTAGCGGAATAGTGCTGCTTTGGACAGAAGGGGAAAAAAAATGCTGTTAAGAGGGATGAGATCAGGGAGAAATAATAAAATAACAGCTAATAGTTATATGGTGCTTTTAGATTTCTGAAGTGATTTATAAGTATTATCCCCTCATAATAATAATAATGAGTTCTATGTTTGATAAGATGAATTAGATATATTTCTGGGGCATCCAGTTTGAAATGTTCAGTACAAAATTGGTGATTCAAGACTTGAAGCTTAGTGAATAAAGTAGGGTTAGATATCTAGACATGTGAGTCATCTGAATAAAAATGATAATTAAACATGTAATAATGGGGTTTTCAACATTTGGATCCAAAGATTTTTAACTAGTTGTTGTGCTTGAAGTGAGCCTATAAAAAGGATGTATAGATTAAATCACTTTCTCCCTGGCAGCTTTAGAATAATTAAGGAAGGGCAGAGCCAAGGTGACAGAGTAAAACCAGTGACTTGCTTGAGCTCTCCCCCAAACCCCTACAAATACCTGTAAAAAATGACTCTAAACAAATTCTAGAGCAGCAGAACCCACAAAAAGATAGAGTGACACACATTTTCAGCCCAAGACAACCTCGATGGTTGATTGGAAAGATCTATTGCACCAGGCTGAGAGAGGAATGCAATTCTGCATGGGCATACAGGCAAAGACCAGGCCTCAGCAAACCTGGAGCAGGCCACAGGGCACTCAATCACAGGCAGCTGTAGTGGTTTCCAGACTCCTTAAACCACAAACACCAAAAACAGCTTGAAAGGTCAGTAGGAAAGGTCTGCAACCAAGGTGAGAGATAAGCTCTGTCCCAGCCCCAGTCCCAGTGTTGCCCCAAGGAGGCAGCTGCTTCTGGAGCTCTTGGCCCACAGACAGAAGGGGAATCAAGTGCCTGATCAGAGGGGGATTGCAGGGATCTCTTTGCTGGTACTGAGGCAGGATTCTCTTGCTTTGCCTGTGCTTAGATCTGGGTTGCAGTTCTGGGTGGTGGTCCTGGGACAAGGAGGGGCTCTGGCCTGGTGGAACTTGCAGTGGTGATAGAGAGGGAATCATCGTCACAGTTCCAAGTCAGAAAAGAGTGCTTATGGTCACTCATACACCAGAGCACAGGCCAAGAAAGGAGTAAACACTTTGCCCTTGATCATATCACCTTGGAAGAACTGAAAATTTACAGGTCCCTAGAAGTATCTCTGAAAACAGCTGTACAAACCCCCGAAGCTTGGGACAGTACATTCTCCACAATGGAAGCAGACTCCTACCTTAACAAAGAGTTTGTGACTCAAGTAATTGGCCAAGATTATAAGCAAGCAGTGCAAAACGAGTCAGACTATATTATCTTACTTTAGTGACAAAGAAGACCAAAACATACAACCAGAAGAAGACAACAAAGTCAAAGCTCCTACACTCAAAGAAAAATATGAATCTCTCCCAGGCCATGTAAGAGCTCAAAAAGGATTTTGAGAAACAAGTAAAAGAAGTAGAGGAAAAACTGGGAAGAGAAACAAGAGTGATGCAAGAAAATCATGAAAAACAAGTCAACAGCTTGCTAAAGGAGACACCAAAAAATACTGAAGAAAATAACATTTTAAAAAATAGCCTAACCCAAATGACAAAAGAGTTCCAAAAAGCCAATGAGGAGAAGAATGCCTTAAAAAGCAAAACTGGTCAAATGGAAGAGGAAGTCCAAAAGCTTACTCAAGAAAATGCTTCCTTAAAAATTGGAATGGAACAATTGGAAGCTAATGACTTTATGAGAAATTGAGACACTGTAAAACAAATCCAAAAGAATGAAAAAATAGAAAACAATGTCAAATATAGCATTGGAAAAACTACTAACCTGGAACATAGATCCAAGAGGGATAATTTAAACATTATTGGACTATCTGAAAGCCCTGATCAAAAAAAGAGCCTAGACATCACCTTCCAAGAAATTATCAAGGAAAACTGCCTTCATATTCTAGAACCACAGGGTAAAATAGAAATGGAAAGAATCCACTGACCATCTCCTGAAAGAGATCCCCAAAGGAAAACTCCTAGGAATATCACAGCAAAATTACAGAGTTCCCAGGTCAAGAGAAAATATTGCAAGCAGCCAGAAAGAAACAATTCAATTATTGTGGAAACACAATTGGGATAACACAAGTTTAGCAGCTTCTATATTAAGGGACCACAGGGCATGGAATATAATATTTTGGAGGGCAAAGGAGATAGGATTACAAACAAGAATTACCTACCCAGAAAAACTGAGTATAATCCTTCAGGGGAAAAAAAAATGGATATTCAGCAAAATAGAGGACTTTCAAGCATTCTTAATGAAAAGACCAGAGCTAAACAGAAAACTCAACTTTCAAAACAAGACTCAAGAGAAGCATGAAAAGGTAAACAGGAAAGAGAAATCATAAGAGACTTATTAAGGTTGAACTGTTTACATTCCTACATGGAAAGACGATATTTGTAACTCATGAAACCTTTGTCAGTATTAGGGTAGTTGGAGGAAAAAAAAATATATGTAGATAGATAGATAGATAGATAGATAGACAGACAGACAGGGGGCTCAGAGTGAGTTGAAGATGAAGGGGTAATATCTAAAAAATAAAATTAAGGGGTAACAGAGGATTATACTGGGAGGAGAAAGGGAGAGGTAGAACGTGTTAAATTATCTCACATAAAACACAAGAAAAAGCTTTTACAGTGGAGGAGAAGTGGGGGAAGGTGAGAGGGAATGAGTGAATCTTATTCTCATTGGATTTGGCTTAAGGAAGGAATAACATACACAATTGGGTAGGGAAATGTATCTTACCCTATAAGAAAATAGGGAGTAAGGGAATAAGAGAGCAGGGGGATGATAGAACGGAAGGCAGATTGGAGGAGGGGTAATCAGAAGCAAATACTTCTAAGGAGGGACAGGGTCAAAAGAGAGAATAGAATTAAGGGGGGGTGGGATAGGATGAAGGGAAATATAGTTAATTTTTCACAACATGACTACTATGGAAGTGTGTTGCATGACTACAATGAGGGTGCGGAGGGAGGGAGGAAGGGAGAAAAACCTAGCCAAAGTTTTAAAAACAAATGTTAAAAATTGTTTCCATATGCAACTGGGAAATAAGATATACAGTCAATGGGGTATAGAAATCTAGCCTGCCCTACAGGAAAACAGAAGGGGAAGGGGATCAGAGAAGGGAGGGGGTGATAGAAGCAAGGGCAGATTAGGAGAAGGGGTATTCAGAATGCATGCCATCTTAGGGTTGTGGGAGGGATGAGATGGGGAGAAAACTTGGAACTCAAAATCTTTTGAAAGTGAATGTTGAAAACTAAAAATAAATAAATTAATAATAATAAAAAAACAAATAGAATAATTAAGAAAAAGAACAATATAAGCTTCTGGGGTGGGTTGCTTTTGCTGCTTTATCTCCCTACCCTCTATAATCTAAATAATGGCACTGTCTTCCTATTCTTACTGGCCTAAGTGGTTGAATGCTGGAGATGGAACAAATCAGGTGCTGACCTTATGAGCTTAAAAAGTTAGAAAGTTAGAAAGAAAACACACAAACAAAAAAAAAAAAGTCCATAACACAATTTGCCCAAAGCTACAATAAAGAGATAGCTCTGAGGAATGCTCTGTGATCCGTTCTAGCTATGGATTGACCTGGCCACTGAAAACACCATTTTCTCAAAGTAAGGAAGTGACTAATCCATTGGCTAGGTTGCACTCAGAAATGAATTTAGGGGGAGGAATGTTTTCGGGCATCTGGTGACAAAGGGCACAACTAGCATAGTTGGCCTTGGAAAAGAGAAAGTCTGCCTTATTATTAGAGATTCAACAAATGTAAAAGTGTGAGGGGTGTTAAGGAGAAAAGAAAGAGAGGAAAAGGAGCTAGTGGCAAACATCTCAATTTTCTCAGTAAAGTAAGAGACATGATCTTGATATAGTTGGGATAGGGAAGGTTTGGGAGACTTTAAGAGAGAAGAAGATATTTGAAATGACTTCATTTAGACTGATATAGAAACTCAATTGGGAAGGAATAAATGTTTTGCCTTGCTATAGTGAGGACCAAGATGAGGTTAAATAATATTTTTTTTTCATGTAGCCAAGCAGAATGTTGGGTAACTTCCTCCTAATGTTCAGCAATATCTCAATGGTATTTCAGTAAAGGGTGGGAATCATCCATTGGTGGAATTTGACAAATGGTGAATGGCAATAGTAGAAAGAAGTGGAGAATTCAAGAGTAATAGATGAAGTTATTGGATAACAATAGGGACAAGATCAAGAAGGGAAGAGAATGAAGTCAGGAGAAGTGTAAGTCTGGGACAGCACTGGCACTGTTGTCATGGAAAGATTGGAAGTTATGATGAGGTCAAAGAATTGGTTTTACAGTAGTAAGGTAGAGGCAGAGATGTGAGCAATAGGATATTATGGTAAGATAAAGAATTAAAGGACTTAAAGAAAATTTACAGAAAAAAAAAATAGCCATGATAGACATCTGGCAATTATTTAATAGGCATAGTATTATGTATGTGTATATATATATATATATATATACACACACATATATATATACATATATATACAATATATGTAATACTATAATATATGTATATAATACTATGTCTATTAAATTTATATATATATATATATATATATATATTTTAGGAAATTGGGGTTAAGTGACTTGCCCAGGGTCACACAGCTAGTAAGTGTTTGGTCTGAGGCCAGATTTGAACTCAGGTCCTCCTGACTTCAGGGCCAGTGCTCTATCCACTGTTCCACCTAGCTGCCCCTATAATATATTTTTCAGCTTTGCATGTTCCCTTTACAATTATTGAGCATGTCCATAAAATTAAAAAAAAATATTTGATGGGTGCAAAAAAAAAAAAGCACAAAAATTAAAAACATTCTTTACAGACCATAATGGAATAAAGATAAAGAAAATAAAGAGAAGGGATTCTGGCTTAAATGAACAAAATGACTAAACAAGAAGCAATTCACAAGAGCTTATAATGTACAACAGTAAAGGGAGACACAAAAAGAACTGAAGCAATGCTGCTTCCGTGATTCTTTAGTCCCTCCTTCCAGCTAAGAAAAACTATACTTCCCAACTACCCTCTTATTGCTAAGTAGCAACATACAAGTAGGTATCGATAGACACAGAACACATAAAGACATAAGAAGGATAAATCATACAATACTAAAGTATGAGTGGATCAAAGAGCACATTATAGAAACAACAAAGAAAAGTATAATTTTGTACACTTCAAAACAATGTCTAAACTGCAATCTTAACCTGGAAATTTCCTCAGTGCCTGAGGCCTACTTTTCCTGGAGTATCCATCTATCCCTGAAGCCTTCTCATCCTGGAATACCCTTTTACCATAATGAATCCATTTTCCCTTTGGTGAATTCCTTCTGGAGCCTCAATTTTTGGGTGAGATACGGGCTGGACAGTCTCCTTTCCCTTCCTGAATGGGTTTCTGACTTTGTGGACTTCAACAACATGCCCTCATGCAGTTACTTTCTCCCTCAAACAGCATTCAGTCTTTTCAGTTCCTTTTCTTTTCTTTTTTTTATTATCTTTCCTTATTAAAATATAAGCTCCTTGAGGTCAGGAACTGTCTTCATTTTGTTTCTATTTGTATCCCCAGCACTTAAACCATTTTTGCTTCTCTTCTCTTGCCTTTTAAAATAGACAAACTCTAGCTACTTTTTTTTTTCCCTTTATGGGTAAAAGTAACTTCTGAAATCTTTTATACTTGTATATGTCTTCAAGGGAAATATCAACTGGCATTGACTGAATGACAGCTGTAAATGAATGGAAATTATGCATGATGAGTATATTCACTTATGATATTCTGATTTCAAGTACTTGCTAAAACCCCTTATAATATATAAAGGAAATAATTCACTCCTGATTCTTTTTGTCTCCCCTCTAACACTTGTTTAGTCATGGATATAGAGAGAGGCTATCACTGTTGCTCTGGGCACATGACCTAGTTCATTTCAAAAGGTAATTTTCAAAGCTTATGATTCTATATTATACTTCATACCTTTAATGAATGTGTTAATTATTATGCTTTCCTTCTTCAGCATCATCTCTCCAGTTTTGTTTCCTGACTGCACACACTACTACATTATTTTTTGTGGAAAGTACTTTTATATAAACATATACTTATGGATATGTACATATATATACATATATATGTATATGTATGTGTATATATATATATAATGATTACAACCTTTTTCATCTTCAATATTACCTTTGTCTGACATGTAGCAATGGGAGCGGATCAAAAATGAAATAAAGCAGTGATGTTGAAGAGTGAAGAGGTCATCATTAATAACATACATAGGAGAGGAAGCAAGGGATAGGGAATGGAGAGCTGACCTCAGAGCCAAGGCCTTGGTACTTCTGCTGCTTCTGACATATATTGGCTGAACTGACCCTTGCCAAGTTATTTATGCTCCATAGACAAGATTCTGAACTATAAGTTTCGGAGAAAGTGCTGATACACATTGATAAAGGAAGTTTCTTACTAGGATCTCCTTATGCCAATTAAACTACATCCTATCCCTATATACACATATAGGCATATACATAAACACATTCATGTGCATATGTAAAAAAAATTCCCATGCTCTCCTTCTCAATTAATTTGCTATATGGTATTTATAAGTGTTTTCACTGTCTCATGTTCCCTAATAAATCAGATACCAGATTTATTTTCTGTCCTAATTACTACAGACTTGATTTACAACCTTTCTCACTTATTTCTCCCTTCTTCTCTTTAATTATATTGATAAGTTCTTCCTTGGAATTTGGACTAAGGGAAATCAGGCATTTTTGGTGTGGGTTCCAGGGTTACTCTATTTTTTATACTTTTTCATGACAGTAGGAAGGGAGCCAGATATTAAGGCATAAAAGAATGGTAATTTGACATAACTGGAGTCTGAGGGGATGACCATCATCAGAATTTACATGATCTATTTTGTGCCTCTATGTTTCATTCTTTTCCCTCTCTTTTTTTTTGGGGGGGGGTGAGGCAATTGGGGTTAAGCGACTTGCCCAGGGTCACACAGCTAGTAAGTGTCAAGTGTCTGAGGCTGCATTTGAACTGAGGTCCTCCTGACTCCAAAGGCCAGAGCTCTATATACTGTACCACCTAGCTGCCCCTAAAAATTGATTCATTCTTTTCTTTTTCTTTTTTTTTGCTTCTGTGTTGTGGACATTCCTGTTGCATAGTTTTTGAATATCATTCCCTTTCCCACTTTGAAAATATGTCATGTTTGGCATTTAAAATTACGTTTCTGTTTGCCAATTTGATAGTGACCTAAAATTGATTTATTAAAATTGTAGACTTCTATGACTCCACTGTTATTTAAAATATCATTGTTTACCCCCCCTTTTTTTTCCACTCTATTTGCTTAGAAATTATATACATGTTCTGTTCCTGAGAATAGGAGATAAATTTGTAGATCTGTATCTAAAAGACCTGAATCCCACCACTTCCTATGGTATGCCCAAACAAAAGTTGGTATACTGCTAAAAATGCCATTATCAGCAACCAAAGTGCTAGTACAGTGTTCTGGATTGGCATATAAGAAGATTTAAGTACCAATCTTGCCTCTGACAAACACTAGCTGTATTACAATGGGCAAGACACACCCTGTCTAATCCATTTATTTATAAAATGAGGAAGTTAGACTAGATGACCACTGAGTTTCATTCCAGTTCAAAATCTAGAATCCTATGAATCCAACCTCCTTTAATAGTGCTGAATCCATGGGCAAGACACTTTGTTTCTCTGAGCCTCAGTAGCCTCATTTGTAATTTTTTTTTAAAATAGGCATAATATTACTTATTTCACAGGGCTGTTATGAGGCCCAAATAAAATTCTTACCCTGGAAGATCATTCTGCCATTGCGGCCACTTATTCTGAACGGTCAGATAATTCCCGAATCTTCATTTTAAGTAATGTACTAATGCTAGCCATATTTATTCTTTTATTCCTTTCTGGGCTAAGCTGCTGAATTCTTTCTCCAGCACATAAGTGCCTTCCACCCAAATGTCCCAAGTCCTTTTATGTACAGTTGTATTATCTTCCCTCATCATAATTCAAGCTCTATGAGGGTAGGGACTGATTTCCTATTTGCTTGTATTTGTCTTCACAGAACCTAGCAAAGTGTCTATCACATAGTAAGCATTTCATAAATGCTTGCTGATTTGTTGACTTGACTTTACCCAACATTATACATTTTTCAGTTTCTAGATTTTTAAAGAAAGTAATAAATTTGGGGAACGAATTAGATTACATCCCAGAATATCCAAATTGAAATATATATATATGTATGTATCTATATAGATGTACATATCCATATAAATTTATGTACAAATATGTATATTTTTATTTGTAGATATACGTGTATATATATATATATACATTTATATGTATACACGTATATATGTATGTATACATATTTACAAGGCTTAAGGTTTAGTCCATGTACTCACTGATGTGGACACATTTTATAACATTTTATTAAGATGAATTAAAATAAGTGGCTTTTCTCAGGGGATGTCATATTTCTACCTCTTTAAATCCATTTAGACTGCACTTAATAGTCTGGGCTTTTTGCAATTTTTCTTAGGTATTCTAAGTATCATAGTAATAATTTACAGATAGGAAGCCTTCTGAAATCAGTCCTATTTAAAATGCAAAAATGTCCTATAGATTTGTCAATGTAATACTCAACGAATGGCCACTGCTAATTCTGTTTTTCCTTGCACACAGCTATTCAAGCTCTCAAATTATACACTCCTTGGGGATAGATTTTTGTTCTCTGTTTAGCACAATTTTATCTATTATATGCCACCTCACACATTTGTAGTGTCATATAAATAATAGTAATACCATAACTCAAAATAATGGTGCCTCCAGAAGAGTCTGCAAATAAGTGTTTGTGAATAGAGACAGGTGGGATACATTACTTTCAGAGGGGTAGGTGCCAACTAGGTTCATTCCCTTGATACTAGGAATGCTATTCATAATTCCTGAGATGTAATCAAGGTTTTATTGAAGATATTACATGGAAAAGGACATTTTGCTGTACTTTTTTGAGAAATTGTTGGCTCTACAGTTGAATAATTTTGTGTGATTGTTCCATATGCCTCATGAATATACTTTGGAGACCAAATTATTTGATATTGTAAAGTTTTCTGACACAAAATAGGTTTGATGAATGCTAACAATAAGTATTATAGTAAAAACCTTTTATATCACTAGTGTTGGGGAACATTATAAGATAACTATTTTGTATCAGCTTTTTTCTCCTTGTTATGCTTCAGGATATATGATTATGGAGGCAGTGTACATATACATGTAAACCTATGTCATAATGGTCCACATTCTAACAAGTCTCTTTGAATCCCTTCTACCAGCATAGGCTAGTTTGGTGTCAGTTGCACTGAACAATATGAAACAAAAAGAGAAGTATAACAAAGAATATGTCTATTGGTAAGGAATGTATGATACATCATCTAATGGCAAATAATTATTGAAGAGCTATCATTATCACCATCATCTTTATAGAACTGATAGCATTTTCTTAAGGCTATATGATAAGACTTTAGTTGAAATGTTCTATTATGAGTGATACCAGAATTACTACTTGCAGAGTAAGGAAAAATTAGAGGATTCCAATAGAAGAAAGTTTTTTTTTTTAATGCTTATTTAACAAACATACTATTGAATAGCAATGACAAAGCACTATTTCAGATGCTATGGAAGAATATATAACTGGAAAGCAGCATGAAGTAGAGGAATTGGAAAAAAAATCCACTAAATTTGTAATAAGAGAACTAGAAGGGGCAACTAGGTGGCCCAGTGGATTGAGCACCCATCCTGGAGTCAGGAGGTCCTGAGTTCAAATCTAGCCTCAGATATTTACTAGCTGTGTGACCCTGGTCAAATCATTCAACCCTGATTTCCTCCATAAATAGCAAATAGTAATAATAAAAAAGAAAAGTTGGATTTGAATCTTGGCTCTGCCATTTACTAATGTTCAGGGATGACGATCAGGGTGGGGAGTAGTGGCCACAATGCCAGGTGATCATTAAATCATAGAAACCAAGGGACAAATAACAGGGGTAATGGGGTGTTAATGGTTAATGAAGTACAAAGACATTCCAACATCCTGTTGTGGCTTTGTTGTGTGTAAAGGAGTTCTTCCTAATGGAATTAGAAAGAGAGCTAGGTCATCACCAGGGGAAAAATATATTGGTCATGACCCAGGCAGTCCTTAAAATTCAGTCAACATGGATCAAGAGTTGGATGCATTCAAAGCAGGGAGGCACTTTGTAGAATATGAACCCTTTACCCCTGCCAGAGGTCAATAATGGAAAGAATTTTTTTTTTCAGGCAATTGAGGTTAATTGCCCAGGGCTGCACAGCTAGTAAGTGTCAAGAGTTTGGTCTGAGGTCAGATTTGAACTCAGGTCCTCCTGACTTCAGGGACAGTGCTCTATCCACTGTGCTATCTAGCTGCCCCAGATTTTTCTTTCCTGTCCCCTATTGACCATGATGTCTTTCAGGAGGCAAGGGGAACCATTCACATAGAAGGAGACGCCTCTAGCTGGTGGCAGTTTAGAAAGTCACGGACCTCTAGCAGCAGAGGAGAGACAAAACTATAGATTCAAGAGGGAACTAGGCCATGTAGTTGAGAGTCAAACTGTAGAAAAGAGTAGACCTAAAGAAGTCAGCCAAACATATCACAGTAGACATATTGCAATCAACTGGAAGCAGCATGGGGACTCCCGAGGAAGAGGAAGGACCTAGGGGTTCTGCAGTAATGAAAACATCATTTACCTTGGCCATGTGTTTTCCCTACATGTGTGCTTTACTATTCTTATACTCTCAGTCTGTGCCCACTTTTCTCCACAGGTGCTGTGTATATATAAGGGAAAATGCTTCCCAGATATATTAAGGGTAGGGAGATGTTTCATGGTGTTTGTTTTTTTTTTTTTACTATACCATCTTATAAATATTTTGCTTTGAGCTAATTGTCTATTGACTATTAGATGTAAACTTGTTGCTAGCAGATCAAGAAAAGAAGTTTTAAAAGGTGGCTCCCCAAAACAGACCCTTTAATCATAGTATTAGCTCCTTTGAAGTGGCAGTCCAGTAGAATTATAATGGTTATGGAACCTTTAGCAAGTTATTTAAAATGCCCAAAACTTAGTTTCTTCAACTGTCAAATTGAAGTAAAAAACACTTGCAACACACAAGGTGGTGGTGAAACAACTGTTTTGTAAACTTTAAATTGTAATATAAATTATAGTTAATATTACAATTATGGTTTGAAAAGAACAAAATCTCTGATTTTAGAGAAATTAAAGTTTATTTGACAGCCAAGAAAAAGACACAAATGCCCAGAATTCAAGGCAGCATTGAATCTATCATTTATCCTGTAAATAAATAACTTATTCTATAAAAAAAAAAGTAGAAACAAAATTCATGGACATTCCAAGAAGGTAGGTACATTTCAAAATAAATTTTGTAACACCTATCGTAGTTCCTTGCAAATAGCAGGTATTCAGTAAATGTTTCATTAATAAATTTGTTGAATATTGATTGAGCTCCTATTAAAAGAATTTTGTAATTGTAGAATTTATAGATCAGGTTGAAAATTTGATCCATTATATGCAAATCTGAGACTTTTCCAATGAAAATAATTATTTCTGATGTGAATGGAGGATATAGTCTTAGTAATATTTACTCTTTCTAGAAATCTGGAAGTAAAGGAGAGAAGTGGATCAAGAGCTGGAGTGGTTGGCAAGGTTAAGAGCATCTTTCTTTCTTTCTTCCTGTCTTTCTTTCTCTCCTTATTTCCTTCCTTTCTTCCTTCCTCCCTTTCTTTCTTTCATTCTTTCTTTTCCATGAAAGACCTGAGAATGGATGTAGGCAAAAGGTGATGAGCTAGTGGACTTGGAAATTAAACTCAAGAACAAAGGAACTATTAGTGGTTTTCCAGAAAGGAGACGAGGAAGTAGAAGCTAAAAGACAGATAGATGGGATTACATTTGGAGAGGATGAATACAGGAGAAAAGATCAAAAAGGAGTAAGATATGAAAAAATCTGGGTGTCATTTTAGAAATAGCATTTAAATTCTTGCACTTATTATGGCACAGAAGAAAAAAAATGCTATATTTGAAGTCAGAGTTAAAATTCTAGCTTTGCTATTTACTCCCTGTGTCACCTTAAAAAAAGTCATTTAAATTATGTGGGTTTTAGGTTCCTGAAGTGAAAATTAAGGGATTGGACTAGCTGGTCTCAAAGGTTTCTTCCAGCTCTTACCCCAATTGCACATAAAAGGTTATAGAAAAATGAGGATCATGGAAAAATTGACAGAAGTTGAGGATGAAATCAAGGAGAAGGCTCTGAGTTGAAAGAGTCTCAACATTTTTTCCTTGGCTAACTCTTATTTTGTTTCCAATTTATTAACGAGGCTTGGGGGTGGGGGAGTGGGGGGGGGGTTACTAACTGAAGAAGCTAAGGGAAGAATAATGCAGTTGTAAGGAAGAGGGTATCATGCTCCCACAGCTTAAGATAACCTATTGCAAGAAACATGGTATCATGCTCCTACAATTTAAGATAACCTTTGACATCTTACAACGTCAGCAAAAGAATTTGTTAATAACAGGTTTCATTGTCCTAAGGAGCTTGCAAAACCTTGAAAGGGCAAACCCATGAGAAGGCCATCATCTTTTAATAGACCACAAAGTTCTAAAGGGCAAAACTGGTCTTAACCAGCCCTAAGTAGAACAAAGGGCACAGGCTTTTGGATAATGAGGTATGGGGGGAAGGACACATCAAGGGGACATGGGATGGGTGGATGTGTAAGATTGTATCCTGGAAAGAAACGGACCAATCCAGGCCTGGAAGGGATGCGTTGCAGCGTTCTAACAGTATAAAACTCTTTTTCGCCTCTACACTTGGCATGTTCTCACTTGGAGTTGTGCCCGCTCTTGCAAGAACATAATAAAACGATTCTTCACTCACTCTGAGATTAGTTTCGTTTTTTTGTTTATTTGTTTTGTTTTTGTTTTTTTTTTTAAGGGAGGCCTGAGATCTCAGAGTCATACAATGGAGGGACAGTTGGCTGCAGCAGCTTGCCAGGGCTTAAGCCTTCACTCTGCTCTGGGGGTCTTCAAGGACTCATTTCTAACACAGCGACCATTTTTAGGAAAACATTACCAAAAAATGGAAACTTAGAATAAACTGATCTTTTGGGATCCAACCACTTCTAATCACTCTCAAACATCATAGGAAAAATGGGAACATTTAGTAAATTAATCTTTTGGGATCCAACCACAGCTGTGAGCAAAATATTTCTATTCGGACTCTACCAAGAGTCAACATATGAATCACTCTTCTCATCTTTTCACAAGCCTTTGCATAAGGAGACTGGTAACATAACTTTGAATTTGCTTTATTTTAGAATTTTAAGAACCTTAACTATCTTTTAAATATACTCAAAGACAGAAACTTTGGGTTGAGATAGTGGTGTGAAACATAATAAGGGAGCTCATTTCCCAGCAAAGATCTAAAAATAGCTGAATAATGCTCAAAAGATTCAAAGAGTAACTGAAGTAAACAACTTAATCCACCATGGATATATACACAAAAAGCAGCCTGAAGCTTCTGTGAACCTTCCAAACAGAGAAATCAGCATAAGTGGAGGTAAACAAAGTGAAAGTCTGTAATCAAAGGGCCAGAAAAAGATCAGGGACACCTGAAGCCTACAAAACTCAGAACTCAACAGTTCTCTGACCACAGATAAGGAAGGAGAGATGGAAGTAATACTGACGGGGGAAGTTCCAGAGGGCCCTTAAACCGAGAGTGTTCTGTATAGGAGAGCAGGAAACAAGGAGTTAGAAGCACTCTGACTGAGATGTTTGAACTGAGTCAGATAATCTATAGCAATCTGATCTAATATTTTCTAAACCCTTTTCTTCAAGCTTCCAGAAAGGGGGAGTGAGGTGGAGTTAATACCAAGGAACAACTATCAGGATCACCCTAGGCTTAACAACTATCTTTTCAAGGAACAGAAAATCTTGAAATAAAGTATTGCAAAAAACAAAACATAAACACCTATAATCAAGAATAATTTACCTATCAAGATTGAGTATAGTCTTAATTTCTCCTGAAGTTGAAAACAAAACAAACAAAAAAGGATCTTAAATGAGATAGAAGGTTGTCAAGTATTCCTGATGAAAAGAGCAGAGCTGAGTAGATATTTTGAAATGCAAACACAGGCGTTAACAAAAACTTAGAAAAGTAAATGCCTTTGATAACTTGAAAGGAGTAAACTATGATGAAGTACTCAGATCTCTAAACACTTTAATCAATAGCACAAGGAACAAATTAAATAATTGAGTATGAAAAAAATTACTAGAAAAACAAAATAAAAAACTAAATTACAAAATAGATGTACTGAAATGAATCAAAAAACAAATTAATATAAAATGTGAATTGATAAATCAATCAAGGAACTATGTTAAAATCTAATAATACAGGAAAACTGATAATACAATTTTTTAAAAAATGCATTTTAATGAGGAAGACCACATGTAAATAACTACATAATTACAAGATTCAACTAGAGAACATGATAATTTAGAGAGAAAAAACAGCTAAGTAAAATTTGAACAGTCTTTAAATTTTTTAAATTTCTTTTAAAATTTTTAAAATTTTATGATATCTTCTTTTTAGATTTTGAGTTCCAAATTCTCTCCATCACTCCAATCCCCTCCTTGCCCCACTAAGAAAGTAAGTGTGAGAGATGATCTCTGAGAATCTCTCAGGAATGAAGCCTCCTCAGGGAGTTAATAGCTTCTTGTTCTGTTGAAACACTTGCAGCTGGTTGACCTTGTAAAGAAACATGCTTTTCAACACATCTTGTACTTTATCAGACCTCCTCCTCCCTTTCTAAAACTATTTACTCTAAAAAGAAAAAGAAAACCTCCCGCTTTTCCCTATCTCCAGGCAAGTGATAAAAGTGTCTTTGTTCTTTGTTGCTAGGGTAGATTGCAGGGAATAGATAGTACCCTCAGAGCTTGCATTAATGAGCCCTGAGGAAGGGGCTGGGAAAGGGGATTGTTCTAGGACCTATATAACCTGTTGATCTGAACACACCTCCACTCTCTTCGGGTTGGCGCCAATTTTTTGGTGTTCTGAGGGAGCCCTTTCTCTAGAAAGATAATAAATGAATTTTTCTTCTTGCTAATATCTCTGAGTTTCTGATTCATTGATAAGGGTCTCTGTACCCCACAGATAAGTAATATGATATCAATTATACATGGAAAATAATGCAAAACATATTTTTATATTAGCCATATCTCAAAAGAAAAAATAAAGTGAGAAAATTATGGTGCAATTGGTACTCAGAGTTCATCAGTTGTCTCTCTGGAGGTGGATAATATTTTTTCTTCAAGAGTCCTTTGTGATTGTCTTGGATCATTGTATTGATCAGAAAAGCCCTTGACACTTACTAGCTGTGTGACCCTGGGCAAGTCACTTAACCCCAATTGCCTAAAAAAAAAAAAGCCAAGTCTTTTACAATTGATCAATGCTGCTGTGTAAAATGATCTCCCAGTTCTTCTCCCTTCACTTTGCATCTGTTTATATGTGTCTTTTATGTTTTTTTCTCTTTTTTTTCTGAAACTACTCACCTTGTCATTTCCCACAGGACCACAGTACTCCAATCACAATCATATGCCACAATTTGTTCAGCCATTCCCCAATTGATAAGTATCCCCTTGATTTCCAATTCCTTGCCACCACAAAAAGAGGTGCTATAAATATTTTTGTACATATAGGTCCTTTTCCTTTCCCTTTGATCTCTTTAGGATACATACTTATTAGTGGTATTGCAAGGTCAAAGATTATGCACAGTTTTATAGTTTTTGGGTCTATTTCTAAAAGAATGTTTGTGCCAGTTTATCACTTCACCAACAGGTCATTAGTGTACCTATTTTTTCTCCATCCCCTCCACCATTTGTCACTTCTGATTGGTGTAAAGTGGTACCTCGGAGTTGTTTTAATTTGAATTTGTTGGTTCTGCCACTCCCAAATTTGATTTCTGGCATTATTTTAAAGTTGTTTGCAGGGAGAGTTCAGCCATATTGCTTCTAATCTGCCATCTTGGCCTTGAATTGAGCTTGAATAAAGTCATGCAAAGTAGGAGGCAGAGGTGAGAGGGCAGAATATTCCCAACATAGGGGACATACAATACAAATGCATAGGGACAAGAGATTATGAGTTGAAAAATTGCAAGTAGACTAGTGTTCCTATATCTTATAATTCTTGGAGGGGAGTAAATGTAAGAAGCATGGAAGGTCAGGAATGGTCTAGGTTGTGACAAGTATTGTCAAAAAAGAAAGAAGACTGAACAACAATAAAATAAAATATGTCCACATAGATCATCAGCCTTTCTCTCTACTACCAAGAACAACCAGCAGGAAGTGTTAGGAAGAGAAATTACTTTCAAAATAACTATAGAATGTATAAAATATCTGTCAGTCCACCTACTAAGAAATACACATGGCACCTATATGATTATACGATCATGACTATAAAACATTTTTCAGAAATGAAGACCTAAATAATTTGAGAGAGAATAATTGTTATGGTTGGATTATACCAATTCAATAAAAATAACAAACTAAAATAATGGACTGATTCACTGCCAAGTAAATCAAACTAACAAAAGGTTACTTTATTAGTTAAGATATAATAACTTCCCTCCTGATCTCTAGTTTCATAACTCCAACCTTGTTCTGGGCATCTTGAACTGAACATTTCAAACTCAACATGTTCATAGAATTAATTATCTTTCACCCCAAACCTTCCTCTCCTGCAAATTTCCCTAGTACTCTTGATGACATCATCCCAGTCACCCACACTTTCAACCTCAATGTCATCTGCAACTCCTCTCTTATACTCTGTCCACATATCCAATCTGCTGCTATCTTGCTGTTTCTGCTTTTACAACTATTCTCGTTTATGTCCATTTCTCTCTACTCACACATCCAACACCCTGGTGCAGGCCCTGGTTTCCTTCAAAACTCAATTCAAATCCCACTTCCTGAAGGAGGCCTTTTTCATCTTTCCTCTTGATGGTGCCTTTCCTTTAAGATTATCTTTCATTTACTCCATATAAGACTTGCATAGTCATTTGCATGTTGTTTACCCCATTAGAATGTAAGCTCCTCGAGAGCAGGGAATGTATGTATGTTTTTTATTCTTTTCTTTGTTTTCTCAGTGATTAGCATACTACCTGGCATATGGTAAACAATAAATACTTGTTGACTAATTGGCACATAGTAATGCTTGATGAATGTTTTTTGACTGAATGACTGACTAAGAATACTCTTGAGTCCCTGGAATGTATTTACCATGCAACAAAATATGATCAGTAATACTGTCATAGGCAAGGCATGACAGTGAAATAAGATATTTTGTGTATATAATAGAAACTATCATAACTTTTTTGTAGTTTTTTAGTTGTTTAATATACCTCTTTCACATACTCTACAATCCAGCCAAACTGGCCCGTTTGCTATTTCCTGTGAGCAATATTACATCTCCCATATCTCTGCCTTTGTACAGGATTCCTTCCATGCCCAAATGTTCTTCTTATCATGTCTGCCTCTGGGCATCTCTACATTTCCTCATAGCTCAGATCATGGGTGACAACCTGAATGATGTCTTGTAGAATTCCCTCCCTTCCCTTTGCTACAATTGGTGATGTACAGCTCAAATGAGATAATGGATGTAAAGCACTTTGTAAATCTTAAAGCACTATATAAGTACTGTTATTATTTTTTACTCTGCAGGCACCAGGCTTCCAGTCTGGTGATGAATTCAGTCTCTGAGCCTTCTATTATAATCCTACTGCAATCAAACAATGTTTATAGAGCAATGCAGGGGTGTGTCAATAAATGTTGAACAACTGGGCCCTGAGGGAAGGGGAGAAATTACCTGCCCACACTTGGAAGCTTAATCTGCATTGTTAACCTTAAAAAAAAAAAAAGGATAGACAATAAATAAAACAACAAATCAAGACCTGAGTCGTAGCAATTGTTGATTTGTGAGATTTAATTTAAGTCAAAAATTTAACTGGCTCTTGTAAGCCAGTTAGAGCTAACTTTTGCACATCCCCAAGTAACTCACGGTTGTTAATGTTCTTCTCACCTTCCCCCAGAAATTGCTTTTTTTGTCATAATAGCATAAACAGCCACCACCACAACAAAACAATTAGCACTTATAGAGAACTTTAAGTTTGTAAAGCTCTTTACAAATACTGTCTCACTTGTTTATCTGTGTATATGTTTTGTTTTGTTTTGTTTTGTTTTCCCCAGAATGACATGTCCTTTGGGAAGGAAGCACCTGTTTAATTATTGTCTTTGTCATCAGATACCTAGTATGATGTTTGGCAAATGGTAGGCAATCAATGAATACTTATTGTTCTTGTTCTTGTCCAAGAGGACTAAACAATATCACAATTCCTGGTTTTAATGCTTTTTAAATGTATCCACTGAAACAACAACAACAAAAAAGTAAGCAGTGCTATTTGCAAAAGTGAATGCATATAAGTTCATGTGGGTCTTCATATATACATTTACACAAAATTTGTTTCAAACTAAATTATGAAACACAGTAAAACCTTATGGATTTGAACTATAATAGTTTGGAATTTATTATAATTTGAGTATAGGCTAGAATGAAGTTTACCATTGGACTATCAACAAAGATTTTGCAATGTAAATAGAGTGAAATACTTTAGCTAGAATATATAACTGATGGAAGATAATAATTGATATTTCTCTAGCGCTTTTGAATTGACGCTCTCCTTAAAAACTTGCAAGGTCAGTAGTCTAAGTATTCATATTCTAGCGTCCTTCATCCTAAATGCAGCTAATCTGAACAGTAAGTAGAAGTATGGGACTTTGAATCAAGAAGACCTGAGTTCAAGTCTCACCTCAGAAACTTTACTACCTGGGTGTCATTGGGCAAGTCACTTAAAATTTTTCAACCACAGTTTCCTCATCTGTAAAACAAGAATAACAATAGTACCTATCTCATAGGATTTTTATGATGATTAAATGAGATAACCTCTCCCTAGTGCTCTGCAAACTTTAAAAATTCTAAATATGTATATTTATATACTCATATGTGTGTGTGTATATATTTTCAGTGCCTTAATCAGGCACTGAAGTGTATACCTATGTATACGCTTGTATATAGATACAGATCTTTGTAAGTATATTAAGTTCTATGTAAATATATTACTATTATTGTTATTGTTATTATTATTTTTATAGTTCAGGGAGCATAGAGCTTTCCAAAATCACACAGTTGGTAGGTATAGGATCTAGGATTAAAATCCAGGTCTCCTGGCTCCGAGTTAAAACAGTAATCAGAAAATTTTACATCCAAGACAAAGACTACAAATTATACCCTGCTCCAATAGTTTGAAAGACACCCTTATGTGAAGTGGTAGGGTAGGCATCACTCCATAGGCTGAGAAAAAAACAAGAGAATACTTCTGCAAGGTGGTTGTTAGAAGGCCAGGAAGATGGGTATGAGAGGGAGTCAGGGAGAGCATCACCTTAGAATACCATCTGTCATCTTCCTATTTTAGCTATTATTTTTCCTAACTGGGTACTAAGTTATGCTGTTTCTATGCTTTTGAAGGATTCTAGAGGTTGTCATTACCCTCTAAATTCAAGGCCCTGATTACCTAGTTCTAGTTATGACTGCTTTAAATCTAGTCCTCTTTTCATTACATTGCAATGAGACTACATTCTTTAAAACACTCCCCCGCCCCCCACACATACATACATACACACTTTAGCAGCATCACAGGAAATGTCCTAATTACAAATCAATGAATTAAAATAAGGTAGACAAAACATATACTTGGCAACACTCTTGTAGTGAAGTATATACTTAAAAACAATAAAATAATTCGACTTTGGACATTTTGTATATTTTATACCTTTCAAAAACAGGTACGTTCTTTCTCTCTAAATGTTCCAAGTCACAGAGGTTTTACTAGAATTAAATAAACAGAAGACTTCTCTGTAAGGACAACATCAGTGGGCTAATGCTATTAGATTGGGAGAACCACATGTTACAATTTCATAAATAGAAGGAAATGTCATTGTACCCCAATAGAGAGGACTTAAAATTGGACAGATGCACAACAGCCATTTGTTGAAGTAGCTTAGTAAAATAAAAAACTCTAGCAAGAATACAAATCAAGACAATAATCTGATTCAAGATCCAATGCAGCCTAGAAATATAAACTAACAATAATATGTCCAAGGGATAAACAATGCCTCAAACATACACATATACTACCACCCAGTGTGAGATTTATAGTGCTATATCTTCATTTAAAATGCATGATTTTACATGCACCTCCAAAAGGAATAATTTATTGCATTGTTTTCAGAAAGTACAACGAACAGTACATAAAGTATCCTGCAGATCACTTTGTTGAACACTTAGAGATGTTGGGAAATATGAGCCCAGCAGTTTCCCTGCATCACCTATAACTTAGCTCCCCAATTCAAATGGGCCCAATGTCAATGATACGAGGTCTTCGAATTTATTACTGCTGTGAAGAGACCAATGCTGCTTTGAAAGGCAGCATGAATATTTCCCAAAATCCTGTAACACTTGCCTACTTCTGAATCATTTCTTAAAAACAAAAGCGAGTTATGGTCCCAGGACAAAATGTTGAAGGGAAAACACCTTCCCCTTTTGAAAGAAGGACTGGAAAAGATATAAACCCTCTATTTCTTTTACTCCCACATTCAGAAGCAACATTGTGCATTTCACAGGCTCTCTGATTCCTTGTGAATCCGTCCCTCATGGACTTCAAAGGCTCCTTTTTCAAACCCATACCTAAATGTAGATTGCCTATACAAGATCCCTGAAGAATAGTTATCCAACTTTTATTTAAAGATTTTTATGATGGGGGAATCCAGGACATGCCATTCCACTTTAGGATATATCTAAGTGTTAAGAAGCAATTCCAGGGGCAGCTAGGTTGTGCCGTGGATAGAGCACTGACCCTGGAGTCAAAAGGACCTGAGCTTAAGTCTGACCTCAGACACTTGACACTTACTAGCTGTGTGATCCTGGGCAAGTCACTTCACCAAACTGCCCAGAGAAAGAAAAAAAAAAGCAATGCTGTATATTAAGCTTGAATTTGCTTCTCAAAAAGTCCACCTGTATTTCTTCATAGTTTTACTCTCTGAGCATTCATTATGTTCATTTTCTAATACTGTGCTACTTGAAAAGAGGAGATATATATCTTATACCCAAGAACAAAATGCTGCATAAGGTAGAGCAAAATTGTCTGCATAAATAATGTTTTCCTTTAAACATGATCCTCAATAAGTGAATTACATGTCCCTTTGAATGTAATGTTTAACATAATTAAGTTCATCTCACTATCTCGCTCTCCACAGAGGCTCTTCCAAACCTTTTTAATCCTTCCTTAAACCTCCTATAGCATTACCTCACCCCATCCTTTCTGAGAACCTTGCCTTATATTAAAAAAAAAAAAGAATGACGGTAGTTGCCATGAGCTCCTTGTGCTTTTTGCCACTATCTCCTCCTTTACCCTTGTCATACATTAAAGGCGGCCTTACTCTTTACTAAGGCTAACCTTCTACCTACATCAGCCATCCACTCCATCACTTATTTTCAATCTCTCCCTATCCTTGCCTGTGGCATATATACATACATACATACATACATACATATATATATATATAAAATGTGTATATATGTGTATATGTATATATGTGTATATATGTATGTGTATATGTATGTGTGTGTATGTGTGTATATATATATATATATATATGCCCATGTGTCCCCCACCCTTGAAAAACTTTTACTTGATTCTTTCATTCCCATTAATTTTCATCCTCCTATATCTCTTCTGCCCTTTGTGGCTGAACTCTTTGAAAAGGCCATTGAAAATAGGTGTTTCCACTTTCTCTATTCTTCCTCTCTTCTTAACTCTTACAATTTGACTTCTGACCATATTATTCCATCAAAACTGCTCTCTCCAAAGTTTCTCGTGGTCTTTTAATTGTCAAATACAGTGGCATTTTTTCAATTTTCATTCTTTTCCAGGCATTGACACTGTTGATCCTTTTCTTCTCCTGGATACCTGTCTCTCTCTCTCTTGATTTTCAGGACATTACTCTTCTCCTGTTCCTTCCTTCCTTCTTTCTTTCTTTCTTTCTTTCTTTCTTTCTTTCTTTCTTTCTTTCTTTCTTTCTTTCTTTCTTTCTTTCCTTCTTTCTTTCTTTCTTTCTTTCTTTCTTTCTTTCTTTCTTTCTTTCTTTCTTTCTTTCTTTCTTTCCTTCCTTCCTTCCTTCCTTCCTTCTTTCCTTCCTTCTTTCTTTCTTTCTTTCTTTCCTTCTTTCTTTCTTTCTTTCCTTCTTTCTTTCTTTCTTTCTTTCCTTCTTTCCTTCTTTCTTTCTTTCCTTCCTTCCTTCCTTCCTTCTTTCTTTCTTTCTTTCTTTCTTTCTTTCTTTCTTTCTTTCTTTCTTTGAGGCAATTGGGGTTAAGTGACTTGCCCAGGGTCACACAGCTAGTAAGTGTCAAGTGTCTGGTTTGAGGCCTGATTTGAACTCAGTTCCTCCTGACTCCAGGCCTGGTGCTCTATCCACTGCACCACCTAGCTGTCCCATCTCTTGTTTTTTCTCCTATCTATCTGACTGCTCTTCAGTCCTCATCCAGATCATACCCTCTAATCTTCAGTATCCCACAGGGTTATGTCTTGGGTCCTCTTCTCTTCTCCCTATACTACTTCACTCGGTGATCTTACCAGCTCCCGTGGATTTAATTATCATCTCTATGCTGGTGATTCTCAAATCCACTTATCTTTTCCCAACGTCTTTGCCAACCTCCAGTCTTGCATCTCCAACTACCTCTCAGACATCTTGAATTGAATATGCAGTAGACATCTTATAACAACATGTCCAAAACCAGACTCATCTTTCTTGCTAAATTCTGCCTATCCATCCTAACTTCCCTATTACTACTGGGGGAAACATCATCCTTCTAGGACCCATATTAAGTGAAGAACTTGTGTTCCAGAAGGGGAGATATTGCACTACTGTTACCTTACATAAAAGTGGTGTTAGCTGCACACTCGTGTGTCCACATCATAGGGAGAGGTAAGTCACTTTGTTCAAGCAATTTCATGCTCAGGACAGATTAAGAGAAAGTTTTTTTTTTCTACTGTTACACAAGTTTGTAATCCAGTTATGCAATTTTCAGGAGGTGACAGACAAAAGGTCCATAGACACTCCATCTTTCCCTGACTCATGGAGCATGCATTGGTTATAGAAGTATGTTGGAAAATGACCATTATGATAAAGTCTTCAATGCAATGCAATTCAATAAACATTTATGAAGTGCTTACAATGTGCAAGGCATTGTATTTGGCATTGTGGACTGGGACTGTGCTTTCACTGTAATAGCTCCCAAAAGAGGAACTTTCCTCAAGTAGTGCTGGTCAATGTCCCTTAGAGGAGATACACAACTTATAGTCTTAAAGATTCGCCTAGAGTGCAAAGAGTTTAACTTGCCCTTATCACACAGTCAGCTAGTGTTATAGGTGAGACTTAAACCCAGGCTTTTTGTGGTTATGTTGGGCACATAGTAGGCACTTGATAAATGCTTATTAAACTGCACTGAATTGAAGGCTTCATAGTAATGATCATTTTCTAACACTCTTGTATAACTAATGTGTGCTCCAGAAGCCAGGGAAAGATGAATGTGTCTAGGGACCTTTTGTCCCTAACCTCATTATAAAAACAAACAAACATAATCAAGAAATAGTCTCTGCCCAGTGACTTATTTCCTGACAACATTTGTAAGGGGTCTATAAAGTAACCATAAATGCTCATTGGATCACTGTGTTGGGAGAACGGTTCCCTTTACTTAAAAGATAGTTAAAGGAACTGAAGATATTTTTACATAGTCTTATGATTGTTTGATTCCTTGTTTTTGAAAAGAAAGGAAATAATTGAGTTGAATACATGTGAAATAATAAATAATACAAATAGCTGAGTGGAAGGCCTTTAAACACTAATATATTTCATTTTTAAAATAACAGATAACTCTAGAAAGCAACCTTTTTTATCAAAAGATGTTAATGATTAAGAATCCATCATCAAAATGTGTTGGTTAGTTTTGCTGAATTGCTTTTTCTCCCTATTTCTTTTCAGATTTTGGTTTCAAGGCATGGTTCATTGAGTAGAAAAGGGGGAGAAATATACACAGAAATGAATTTGATGTAAAAGCAAAATATATCAACAAAAACAGAATTAAAAATCAATCAACCAATGAGTATTTTTGCCCCTACCACATCCTCACATTTATGCCAGGTGCTATGGAGTATGCAGAGAATTTAAGACATGGCTATTGCCTCAAGTTAGCTTAAACAATTTAAGGAGACAAAAGGAAAATCTATATGATAAATCAATTCAACAAGCATTTATTCAACTCCTCTTCTTTCCAGGAACTATTCTAGGTTCTGGGGATACAGAGACAACCATCCCTATCCTCAAGCCACTTGCAGGAGTTTGGAAACTTTAAGAGCTTAAATAATGGTATAATCAAGGGTTTGATTCCTTGGGTTAGAATCAAGACAAGGTTTCTTGGAAGAAGAACTTGAGTTAGACCAGAAGGATGGATAAAATTTGGTGAGTAGAAGAGGGGATAGAAAAATTACACATAGGAAAACATCACAATCAAAGGTAAAGAGTTATAGAAAGCATATGAATGAAGACTTAAACTAAAACTATATTAGAATAGAAAAACAGGGGAAAAAAGATTCCACCTTGGAAATGAACAGTGACATGAGTCCTGGTGATGAGTTGATTGAATCAATTTGAAATCAAAGCAAATCCTTTACAACTTAGCAGACGGCCTACATATGCTACTAGAGATTAAAACAGTATCATCAAATGGGGAAGAACAAATATCTTGTAACGAAGATCTGGAATGGGTAGTAAATTTTATATTTTGAAAAGACTGTGATGATACTTATGTGGGTAAGCGCTTAATAAATGCTAGTTGATTGACTGACTGACTGAATAGTGTCAATCACTACCTTTCTGCACCTTCTTAGCTATTGAAATTCTTATCCATGGCATTTCATATACATTCATAAAGAATCTACCAAGCACCCCAGAGGTCATTGTTTAGATATTTATACTTTGGAAATATTAGTGTAATACTTTGCCCAAGTTTTATTTTCCAACTTTGCCAATCTACTTCCTTTTCTGGTGGCATAGTTTTTACAATATTTCTTTTGTATGTACTAAATTATTTTGAAATCGTGAAAATACTAAATTGTAATTTGCTTTCACCAACCATTTACTTCCATCACCTTAAGCTGTGTCATAGTTTTGATTCTTCAAAGACCATAGTGTGCCATGATTTCCAGGTATATACCACTTTGAGAGAGTATGGGTCTTGTAGAAAGACTTTTTTAGTTCAGAGTCCCTGAAAACACTGAAATTTCTTAAATGTAATCTAGCCTACTTTTTTGCTCTTATTCAATTTTGACTTCAATAAGTGTCTGCAACATTTGTTAAAGATGATAGCTAGCTAGTTAGCTAGATATGTATATGCACACATATATTACATATATTTACATATATATACATATATATGTGTGCATATGTGTATTTACAGAAAATCTTAGTGGATATTCATCAAAGTATACATCACAATCTTGTCAATATTCATTACACTCCATATATTTTCCAATTTGAATTTCTGGAACAATTTCTTTTGAGTCAGCATTGATTATATTGAACTGTCTCTACAGGATACTTCAGAAAATCATTTGAAAATAGGCTGCCTGTATTCATGTATCTGAATATGTATGTAGACCATTTTCATTAAAATAAAATAAAATAAAATTATAGAGATGGGAAAGTAGACATATTAAATGGTACTTGATTATGTCTCCTCTGTCACCTCATTTTGTTTTGTTTTCACAAAAATACCATTTTTACATTCCTTTTTCCTTACCTTCTTTGGATATATTGAAAATATGAGTCTTTAAAATTTTAAACTAAACTAAAATTATGTCAACTAAAGCTTAGATTTCTTTTGTATACATAGTCAGATCTAGCTTCACTTCTTCATATCATCTTTATTTTTTTAATTAATAAATTTATTTATTTTTAGTTTTCAACATATACTTCCACAAGATTTTGAGTTCCAAATTTTCACCCCATCTTGTCCCTCCCCCCACCCCAAGATGGCATGCATTCTGAATACCCCTTCCCCTAGTCTGCCTTCCCTTCTATTTCTTCCCCCCTTCTCTTATCCCCTTCCCCTTCTATTTTCCTGTAGGGCAGAATAGATTTCTGTAACCCATTTCCTGTATTTCTTATTTCCCAGTTGCATGTGAAAACATTTTTTTTAAACATTTTTTTTAAAACTTTGGGTTCCAAATTTTCTCCCTTCCTCCCTCCCCACCCACCCTCATTGAAAAGGCAAGCAACTCAATATAGGCTATACATGTGCAGTTATGCAAAATACTTCCATAGTAGACATGCTGTGAAAAACTAACACTATTTCCATTAATCCTATCCCACCCCTCCCACTTATTCTATTCTTTCTTTTGACCCTGTCCCTCCTCAGAAGTATTTGCTTCTGATTACCTCCTTTCCCAATCTGCCCTCCTCTCTATCATCCCCCTACTCTCTTGTCCCCTTCCCCTCCTATTTTCCTGTAGGGTAAGACAGATTTCCATACCCAATTGAGGGTGTATGTTATTCCCTCCTTAAGTCAAATCCTATGAGAATAAGATTCACTCATTCCCTCTCACCTTCCCCCATTTCCCCTCCACTGTAAGAGCCTTTTCTTTTCTGTTTTTTTTTGGGGGGGGAGATAATTTACCCTGTTCTATCTCTCCCTTTCTCCTTCTCCTAGTATAATCCTCTCTCACCCCTTAATTTTATTCTCTAGATATGGCACCTTCATCTTCAACTCACCCTGTGGCCTCTATCTATCTATCTATATCTATATATATATATATATATACATATAATTTTCTCCCTCCAACTACCCTAGTATTGACAAAGGTCTCATGAGTTACAAATATCATCTTTCCATGCAGGAATGTAAACAGTTCAAACTTAATAAGTCTCTTATGATTTCTCTTTCCTGTTTACCTCTTCATGTTCCACTTGAGTCTTGTATTGGAAAGTCAAATTTTCTATTCAGCTCTGGTCTTTTCATCAAGAATGCTTGAAAGTCCTCTATTTCACTGAATGACCATTTTTTACCCTACAGGATTATACTCAGTTTTGCTGGGTAGGTGATTCTTGATTGTAATCCTATCTCCTTTGCCCTCCGGAATATTATATTCCATGCCCTGCAGTCCCTTAATGTAGAAGCAGCTAAATCTTGTGTTATCCTGATTGTGTTTCCACAATACTTGAATTGTTTCTTTCTGGCTGCTTGTAATATTTTCTCCTTGACCTAGGAACTCTGGAATTTGGCTACAATATTCTTAGGAATTTTCCTTTGGGGATATCTTTCAGGAGGTGATCAGTGGATTCTTTCAATTTCTATTTTGCCCTCTGGTTCTAAAATATCAGGGCAGTTTTCCTTGATCATTTCTTGAAAGATGATGTCTAGGCTCCTTTTTTGATCACGGCTTTCAGGTAGTACAATTATTTTTAAATTCTCTCTCCTGGATCTATTTTCTAGGTCAGCTGTTTTTCCAATGAGATATTTCACATTGTTTTCTAATTTTTCATTCTTTTGAATTTGTTTTGCAGTTTCTCAATTTCTCATCAAGTCACTAGCTTCCAATTGCTCTATTCTAATTTTTAAGGAAGTATTTTTTTCAGTAATCTTTTGGGCTTCCTTTTCCATTTGTCCAATTTTGCTTTTTAGGTCATTCTTCTCTTCATTGGCTTTTTGGACCTCTTTTGCCATTTGGGTTAGGCTATTTTTTTAAGGTGTTATTTCCTTCAGTAATTTTTTGGGTCTCCTTTAGCAAGCTGTTAACTTGCTTTTCATGATTTTCTTGCATCACTCTCATTTCTCTTCCCAGTTTTTCCTCTACTTCTCTTACTTGCTTCTCAAAATCCCTTTTGTGCTCTTCCAAGGCCTGGGACTGATTCATATTTTTCTTGGAGGCTTTGGATATAGGAGCTTTGACTTTGTTTTCTTCTTCTGGTTGTATGTTTTGATCTTCTTTGTCACCAAAGTAAGATAATATAGTCTGACTCTTTTTGCGCTGCTTACTCATGATCCCAACCAATTACCTGAGTTTTAAACTCTTTGTTAAGGTAAGAGTCTGCTTCCAATGTGGAGAATGTACTGTCCCAAGCTTCGGGGGTTTGTACAGCTGTTTTCAGAGATATTTCTAGGGACCTGAAAATTTTTCGGTTCTTCCAAGGTGCTATGATAAGCGGCGAGGTGTTTCCTCTCCACTGCCACAACAAGCTCCACCACCTCCTTGCCCCAGGACTGCCCCTCAGAACTGTGACCGAGATGCAAGCACGGGCAAAGCAAGAGATTCTTGTCTCAGCACTGGCAAAGAGATCCTTGCAATCCCCCTCTGATCAGATACTCGATTCCCCCTCAGTCTGTGGGCCGGAAGCTCAGGAAAAAGCCGCTACCCTGGAGGTAGCTGAGACCTAGCTTCTTCTCTCACCACAGTCACAGACTTCTCCCACTGACCTTCTAAGTTGTCTTTGGCGTTCATGGGTTGAGAAGTCTGAAAACCGCCACAGCTGCCCGCAATTCAGTCCTCTGAGGCCTGCTCCAGGTTCGCTGTGGCCTGCGCGCCCATGCCGAACTGCGCTCCTCTCCCCACCCGGCGCAATATACCTTTCCCATCAGCCATCCAGGTTGTCTTGGGCTGGAAATTTGTTTTACTCTGTTTTTTTGTGGGTTCTGCTGCTTTAGAATTTGTTTAGAGCCATTTTTTATAGATATTTGGAGGGGTTTGAGGGAGAGCTCAACAAGTCACTGGTTTCCCTCTGCCATCTTGACTCCGCCCCCTCATATCATCTTTAAAAGTGCTACCTTTACTTCATCACAGAGTAAATCGGATATGTAGACTATAAAATCTAAATTTGAAGGCTCCAGGATAATCACTAATTAAAAGAGATCATTATAGAAACACTTGCAATTCCATTTCACATTGATTTGTTGTCTTCTTTCTGGTTTCAATTATAAGTACCTTTGTACATGGTCTAGTAAGTTTGTTCTAGCTAAAAATTTCTGTAGATTCATTTGGCCTTCATGGTTTTTGACTATATCTTATCTAAAATTTTTTGGTCTCGATTCAAATCCAGGTGTTCTGACCTAGTTTGGAGATGTGGAGACGTCTCTAGAATTGTAATGCAATCTCAATACCACTTTAGTCCACTAAATTCATTTCTCTCCACAAGATGAAGTAGGAATGACTCACTTAGCAGCACATGGAAGAAAATGAGTGCTAGTTAGGGCAAGGCACACAAGTTCCAGAATAAAAAGGCCTGAGCATCTTAGGAATTCTGATAAAGCCTGAGATCCATGGAACTTCCTATTTTTAACCTCCATAAACTTCTGAAAAATAGTCTTATCGATACATTTGCTCTTTACATACTAGTTATTTCTGAATCCAGTTCAACTTTCTCTTATGAAAAAGAGTAGCAGTTAATCAAAATCACTAGTTACAATGAACACATTAACTAATGGATGCAACACTCTGTGTAAGTAGGTTCCTATCCCTCTGTTATGAGGGAGGCATGTTTCATTATCTCATTTCCAGGGAAACTTTATTATTCAGAGTTTAATATTTTTACTGATATTTAATTTACATATTTGTAGTCATTGTATGTACTTTTTTTGGTTTTGCTTTGGTTCAGATGATTCTTGCCATGTTTCTCCAAATTCCTCATATTTATAATTTCTTGCTTTATAATAAAATTCCATTACACTTATAGTCCTTATTTTTTTTAGTCATCACACAATTGATATTTGCCAACTATATTTCCTATTATCTGCTACCATAAAGAGCTCCACTCTGTGAGTTTTGGTATAAAATGGATTTTGTATTGTCTTTGATGTCTAGGATATAAGCTCAGTAGAAGGATCACTGGGTTAAAGTATGTGATCCATTTAGTCATTTTTCTTGCATGTTCATACCCAGAATAGTTGCACAGATTCACAGATCCACCAACAGTATATGAGTGTGCCTATCTTTCTAGAGCACCACCAAAATCTCATTTACATTTTTGCCATGTTTGTCAGCTTGGAACCTCACAAAACTTCTGCTTTTTATTTTGATTCATATCAGTTTCCTTTGTTCACCTTAACCTAGCACCTTTTAGCAGCTCAGAATGGCTGGCCTTTTGGATTATGTATGTTTTCTTCCTGTCTGGTTCATTTTCTCCCAGCAAGAATTGCCTTCCTGGGAATTTCCATAATCATTAGCACATACAGATTCTCTCTTTAGTGGAGTCTCAAAATTTGGTCCCAGAATTACCCTGAAATTTTGGTTCTACTCTAGGACAAAATGGGGAATACTGTTTATAGATTCTTGGGATAATAATACAATAGTCGTAGTAGTAGTAGTAGTAGTAGTGGTACTAGGAGGAGGAGGAGGAGAAATTAACATTTATATAACATGTTAAAGTAGTGGTAGCTAGCATTTATATAATGTTTACTGTGTACTAGGCACTATAGTAAATACTTTACAATTATCTCATTTGATCTTCACAACAAACCTGAAAGGAGGGTAGTATTATTATTCTCATTTTACAGTTGAAGAAATGTATAGATAAAGGTTAAGTGACTTGCCCAAGAACGCACAGCTAATAAGCATCTGAGGCTGGATTTGAATGCAGGTTTTACTAACTCTAAGAGGCTTAGCTATCTACTCTATAACTGACTCTGGACACTGCACCATATCACTATGAGAATGTGTCTAAGTCTTTGCTTTAGACCTAGAATTAATTAACTTGATGGTCTCAAAACCCATCAACCTGCAAATGACACATAGCTGAGCTAAATATTTTCTTGTTTGTGCCACATCAGGAAAAGTGTATGG
This sequence comes from Vombatus ursinus, assembly GCF_900497805.2. Taxonomy (NCBI): domain Eukaryota; kingdom Metazoa; phylum Chordata; class Mammalia; order Diprotodontia; family Vombatidae; genus Vombatus; species Vombatus ursinus. Next base: position 14,085,783 of record NW_020954687.1, read on the forward strand.
GCTGTGATATCTGTCCCATAATACAGGGATACAATCAAACTGGCCTATACATGGGTGAGAAATGCTATATACTTGGTCTTGGGCCTGTAAATTCTCTGTCATGATTAATGACTCCATTTCTTTTTACTTAACCAAAAAACCAAAGTATTATTAGTATACATCATAAACAGTTCTTAAAATGCACAGACATTAAAAGAGACAAAGACAAATATATTCAATCAGGTTAATGGAGTTTCAGGGACAAGACAATAATTTACTGTTCAATAAGAGTTTATGTTATTGTACAATATGATTTGCAAAAAAATAAGTAAATAAGTAGACATTCTCCCTATTGTTTTGAGATATCTAAAATTGAATTTGATAGGTAAATTTAAGAATTGTGTATTTTAAGAGAAAATGACTTAGAAATCTCATGGAACATATAATTGCTTTCTGTACAGTTTTAGGGTTAGCATATAAGCTATACCAACCATAGAATTTCAGCACACATTTTTCTCCCTGAGATATAGAATTCTGTAAGCTCTGAAAAAAGCAAACTAGGTCTTAAAGGCAGGAAATGGGAAGTATATTAAAGCAGTAAATCCAGGTATAGCACATGCTTTCTAAGGCCATTGACCTATAGCTTATAGACCTTAACATGTCAATATGTCTTAAACTATTTGTTTTATACTACTACTAATGGAAAAGTCAGAGTTTAAAATTTGGTTGGCTTTGTTTACTTTAAGTAAATTACATAACAAGGGATTTAGCCAGAATTTCTATAATTTGTCTTCAAAATTTACATTATATAAATGCTCTAGCGAAAAGTACAGATGGAATTTTACTTCTTCTTGTTTAGTCATGTGCAACTCTTTGTGACTCCATTTGGGGGTTTTCTTGGCAAAGATGTTGTGGTTTCTTGGCAAAGATGGAATGGTTTGCCATTTCCTTCTCTGCCTTATTTTACAGATGAGGAAACTGAGGTAAACGAGGTTAACACAGGGTCACACAGCTAGTATGTGTCTGAGGCTAGATTTGAATTCAGAAAGATGAGTCTTCCTGACTGCAGATCCAGCACTCTATCCACTAAGCCACCTAGCTGCCCTGAATTTTACTAGAAAGCCCAATTCTGTTTGCCTATGAACAAAATTTTGTTTTAGATTATTTTCAATTAAAATTTATTTTCTTTTCCTTCTACTCTTGCTCCATTACAATAAAAAATAAAACTCTTAAAACAAATATGTATAAGCCAAACAATACAAATTCTTGCACTAACTATAACCAAAATTTGAATCCATTACCCTCTCTGTCGGGAGATGGGTGATATCCTTTATTACCAATCCTCTGAAATCATAGTTTGTCATCGTATTGTTCAGCATCCTTAGGTCTTTCAAAGTTGTTTATCTTTACAATGTTGTTATTTTATAAATTTTCTTCTACTACTTCTACTCAATTCACTCTGCATCTGTTCATGTAAGTCTTCTCAGGCTACTCTGAAACTCTGTCTTTCACCATTTCTTAGAGCACAATAGTAATCCTTATATTCATATACCACAAGTTGTTTAACCGTTCCCCAAGTTATAGATGCTATCTTAGTTTCTAATTATTTGCCACTATAAAGGGAGCTTCTATAAACATTTTGCACATGTGAGTTCATTTTTCCTTTCTTTGATTTCTTTGGGGAATATGTAGTCCTAGGAGTAGCATCATTTGATCAAAAGGTATGGAAAATTTAATGTGTATAATTTTAGAATTTAGAAGGTAGATCCAAGTTAAAGGCATTGCAGAATCTCAGAGTTAGAGTCCAGGTAATTCAACCTGAACCCTAACAACAACACTTTATATGTCAAATTAAAATGCTCACCTACCCAGTCTTTGGTTGAACACTTCTAGGAAGGTGGAAACTTCTACATCCTAAAGTAGGAGGTATATGTTCCACTTTAGAATAGCTCTAAGTGTTAGGAAGTTTTTCTTTACACTAATATTCATATTCATACTCAAAAAGTTGCTCCTAATTCAGCTCTGTAGAGTCAAGCAGAACAAATTAAATCCATCTTTAAGATATCCCTTAAAGTACTTGAAGACAACTATCACACCACATCAATACAATCCAATTCAATTTGATAAGCATTCATTAAGCATGTATATGGAAAGGGATCTGTGCTGGGAAATGGGAATACAAAGAAATAAATGGAGTCCCTACCCTCTGAGAACTTAAATTCTACAGATATAATACAAGATATTGTACTATCTGTCTAGCCAGTCTGCTCCAAGCTCTGGCCCCAGAAATATCAGCTTCAACTCTGAGGGCTTATACGTCCCTAACAAGAGCAACCACCCATCTGCCTCCCAAATACATTCACTTATGTATAGGTTTTCACCAATTTAGATAACAGATTCTACAGTTCCCTTATAAGTACTAAAAGTAAAAAAGAAATCATATTCTGTATTTGACAGTGTATCCTATTTGTTTTGTTTTAGACTAAACATCTGTACCAATTTATATGACCTGATTTCAACAACGTGTATCATACTGGTCATCTTTTTTTTAATGTTCTATATGCTGAACCTAATTAGATAAAACTTAGGATCATAAGATTATAAATTTGGAAAAATCTAGTCCAATCTCTCAGTTTTTACAGATGAGAAAAGAGAGAGCCAGAGTTTAGGACTTGCCAAAATCTGTATGATCTGATTATAACTTTTTGGAGCTAGAGTTTTTACTTAGATCCTCTGATTTTACATGTATAGTTTTGTCTTCTGGGCTATACTACAAAACAATTTATTGGGATGAATGTGAATTCCCAAATGAAGGTTGTTGTGTTTTTGTTGTATTTTTTTTTGTCATCTGCTACAGATGAACCTGGGAAGGAATACAAAATAAATTCAATTAGCATGTGTGTGTGTGTGTAAGTGTGTGTGTGTATGTGTGTGTGTGTGTGTGTGTTGTCAATTATTTGCCTCTGTTAGTACTATGAAAATTTGGAAATTAGAAAGAAAATATTTAAAATCCCTTACAAATCATAGAATACCTAAGGGACCTAAGAAGTTATCTATTGTAACCATTAGCAAAAGAATGAATCCTATCTACAACGCCCCTGACATGATCATCCAACTTCCAGTCAATCAATCAACTAGTAACTAGCATTTAATAAGTACCTACTATGTAACAGCTACTGTGCTAAATGATAGGGATACATGCAGGTGATTAAATTTAAGATTGGCCAAATTGTCATGAATTTCATAGGTGCTACAAAGAAGAGAGTGCTAGCCTTGTAATCAAGAGAGGTTTGAGTTCAAATCCCACCTTGTAATAGGAATGTAATATCCACCTCAAAATATTGTCATTAAAACCAAATGGGATTCTATATCTAAATGATCTTTGCAAACCTCATAGCAATGTACATATGCATATTTGTGTTGTTTTGGTTATTTTTATTATATTTATTTCAATTCTAATGACTTCATAATTTTTCCTTCTTGGGATAAGCCAAACAGATCTAATCAAAAAGACCTTTCAAATACTTGAAAGCAGCTATCACATTTCTATAAAGCCTTCTCTCATCCATGATAAGTGTTCTTATATCTTACAACCAAGATGTATATAACATGGTTTTGATTTTCCTAACCATCCTAGTCAGCCTATATGACCTACATGTCAATATCCCTCCCAAAATGTTCTGACCAGCAGACACAGATGACCCTGACAATACATAGGGATTAACAGTTTCTCTGATGTGGAAACTTTGCATTTCTATTAATTCAGCCTACTTTGTATGCTTATTATAACTTATCAATACTTCCTTGTTCTCAGTACATATGTGGTTGCAGGGTATGTAATCTGTACATAACTTGGCACAGTGTTATAGACTGACAATAAATTGAAGTAAGAAAAAAAAATCGAGCAAAATCTTCAGCTGCAGAACTTCTATATGGATCCAAATTGACCCTAATAGAAAGAAAGGCAAAAAAAAAAAGTCATTGAATTTTACCACCTCCTTATAATAACAACATAGGACATCTCCATGAGGGAACTACATAACAGAATATGTCAAAATTAACACAAAGTGACATGAAATGATTGCCAACAATTAAGACTCTGACATGACTACTAATGGTGTCAGAATTACCTGTGATAAAGCCCTATTCTTCTTGTTAGGATGAAAAAAGAATCATATATGTATGTGTGTATACATATATGTATATACATATATAAATATACAATATGTATTTGTGTGTATATATACATTTATACACATATATTACTGAGCTAAGGTTCAATAACTGTAGGCAAATATGGTATTACAGTTGTCTGAGGAGCAAACATCAAGTAAGACAACATAGAATTAACTTAAAAACAGGGACTAAAAGAAATAAACTTGGGTTCATTTTTTTTTTCTAATTAGTGCTATTTATGATACCAAGAAATGAATGAACCTTGCTCTGATAGGATTTAAAGACTAGTAACATTTTTGCCAAAAATGATAACATATTATGAAACTTACAATGAAAATAAGTGAATCAAGAGATTTATAAAATGTAGTTCTGAGGATGGGGAGATTACTTCTAGCTACATGCAACAACAACAACAAAGAAAGGTTTATTTCATAACAGGACCTCAGAGACTATCTACTCCAACTCTTCTGTGATGAAGAATCCCACATATCACATGGGAATCCCAATAAGTGGTCATCCAATATGGTTTGACAATCATCTCCTTCGTGGTCTGATGGAATTGGATTTTGAATGATGGGTAGGGAATGATAGGTAGAAATACCAAAGAAAAGCATTCCCAGAGGAGGGAAGAATTTGAGTTATCAGTTGAAAGGTCAAAACACTTAGATAGGGTTGAGGAAGAGCAAAGAGATCAATTTGACTTTGTATTAGGGCAAATGAATGGAGAATACTGAGAGGAAACCCCATCCTAGAAAAACAAATAAACAAACAAAAAACCTTGGAAGAGTTTTCTGGTGATACCTTTGAACCAGATAAGGAATTTGGACTTTATTCAGCAAGTAACAGAGCCATTAAAGATTTTTTTAGCAGAGCAATAATAAGAAATAGACAATCTATTTAAACAAGAATGTGCTATGAAAGAAGTCTTTAAGAGATACAGCCACATAATGTTAACTACTGCTTTCCTCTGTAGCATAGACCTAGCTAATATTTTCATTAAGTTATCCATTCATCAGGATGGCACATGATTTTATTCTGTGGAGGTGACAAAATTAAAGAAGAGGCTTTATCTCTTTCTGATAGGGTTTTGGCTTCATGTAGATTTTCTCCAGCTGAAGATTTTGCTTAAATTTTTTTCTTCCTCCAATTTATTTTCAACCCATAATACTGTATTAAGTGTTTGCAATTATTTACAAATTTAGATACTATATTTCTGTTATGTTATTCAGATAATCTTCTGCATTGTATAAACAACTGTGAATAGAAGATTTGTATTAATTTTCCAATGACACAATTATTGTTAGTGTTGGTTTAGTCATTTTCAATGAAGTCCAACTCTTCATTTTTGGGGGCTTTTCTTGGCAAAGCTGGAGTGTTTTGCCATTTCCTTCTCCAGCTAATTTTACAGATCAGGAAACTGAGGCAAACAGAGTTAAGTGACTTGCTCAGGGTCACACAGATAGTAAGTATCTGAGGCCAGATTTAAACCCAGGTCCTCCTGACTCGGACCAGGTACTCTACACACTGCACCACTTAGCTGCCCACAATTATCTTTAGCTGCTGAATTTTTTTCAGGAACTTTAATTATGTCACAGTGTGATTTACTGGAGATTGTGTTGGAACTACAGATGACAGGTTCAAATATCTTTTCTGACATTACCTATGTGACACTATGCAAATTATTTAATTTCTCTGAGCCTATGTAACTTGCCAAAATTCACCTACTAAGTTTTATTGGTAGTGGAATTTCTCCCATTGTCAAAAATAATAGATCCTTGATAAATAAAATTTACTTATTTTGCCCTTGTCATCACTTACTTGGACTATAGCAAAAAACTTCTGGTCTCCCTACTTCAATTCTTGCCCCATTCCAATCCCTGCTCCACTCAGCTGATAAGATAAATTTTTAAAAGCAAGAATCTATTTCATTACTCCCTCCACCAAACATTGCTGAAATCCAGTGGCTCCCTGTTACCTCCATCATCAAATGGAAAATCCACTGTCTTGATATTTCAACATCTTCATAGGCTGTCCCCTTTCTATCTTGCTAAGTATGTCATAGACAGGACTCTGATGTAGGTTTAGCAATATGAAGAAATTTCTTTCTCCAAGACTCTTTGATTTTGTAATTCTCTTCAAGAAAATTAATTACATGATCAAGGAAATGAATTATAGTAAAATATCTTATGCAGTGTACTCTAGTGAATAGTATACTGGGAAATGACTTGGATTCTAGTTAGTCAATTTATTCTGAGCAGCTTCTGTATGTATAACATAGTACTAAGTGTGGTAAGGTACAAAATCATGCTTCGGGCACTGTGCTAGGTGCTAGGGCTAGTGAACAAAGTGCCTCACTTCAAATAAAAATGAAATAATCTAATCTCTACAAGTTTACTGCCTAAATAGGGTAGATAACACAGACATGTGTAGGTGTGTGTGTATGTGTATATATACACATACACACACACAAAACATATATGTGTGTATATGTTTTATACACACATATATAAAATATATCTGCTTTGTGTATACATTTATTATATATGTATGTATTCATGTGTATACATATACACAAAGCAGATACAAGTTTATACACACACATATATATTAAATAAATACACACACAGAGCATGGATTTTTTTTAAGGGGGAGTTACTAGCAGCTAGGATCATCAGTAAATACTAGTATAAACTAAGGCGTGATATGGGTCTTGAAAGAAGTAAATTAGCTAGGGCATGATCTTTGCTCTTAAAAATCTTGTAACCTCATTGGAGAGTACACATTCATATGCCTAAGTCAGAGATTTTGTAAGTTCAAATATAATCACTTAACTTCTCTGTAAATCAAGTTGTCTATCCTGCAAACAGTGAAGGAAGAAATGGACACTCTTTCCAACTTTATCAGCTTGATTTGCGAGTAAACATGACAATGTGAGGAAAGCATATTCAGCTCTTTGCAAAGATGGCAATGAATCAGATGGGGCTGGTGTTATTACAGTCATTTAAGCCTCAAATCAAATGTCTATTATCTATTCTAGAGTGTACTTGTTACCATTCCCCACAAATTAGCATCAGTGGAGTACTTTTCTCTAGAGCGGTACAGCAAATTAACAGCTACCCCTCTGTATTTCTATACCATTCCTTCGCCAATTGATTCCTGCTTCCAATCCTTTCAACTTTCATTAGAGTTCAGAAGTAAGGACATGATTTCCATGGTAACTGCAAAATATACTTCAATAGATAAGAAAATTATATTCACCACATTCATTATTTTTTTTTTCAAAGAATCCTAACAGGTTACACAAGTATAATTTTATCTTACAGAAGTCGTATTACTTCTTCTGAACTAGGCTGTATTGGCCTTGGAACTGTAACATTTTATCCTCAATTAATTCTCATTTCTCCTCATTTCAGATTTAGTGTACTAGTTCTCTAATGTTTTCTACTTTCCGTAAGGTGCTTCTCTAGGCTGGAATGTATGTTTGAGAATTGTCAAAGACATAGTGGCCATTTTGACATCTTACACAGTCTGAAGAGGACCAGAAATACAGTGAATATTTGCCCTTCCCTGACATTACAGTAGTCCATGGCAGCAGAAGGTGACAATGCACTAAAGCAACTCACTGATCTTGGGGGAAAAAATAGTGGGGGGGGGAGGGGGTCACTAAACAGCAAAAAGTGAACATGTCTATATTTGCTTCATGCCACCAAGTGTCAAGCCATTGTCCCTGTGATTTCTCATTACAAAAAAAAAAAATTCTATACATGATATGGCTACATACCAAGAGAATATAATTTGGTCCTTTTTTATAAAGAGCAAATTGGTGGTGTGAGAGATGATCTCTCAGAAGTGAAGCCTTCTCAAAGGGTTAATAGTTCTTGTTAATAGTTCTCACAAAGGGCAGCAATTAGGAGATCACTGGTCATTTGGAGAGAGATAAGGTCAGAAGCCAGATAGTAAGAAGAGTAGGAGGAGAGAAACTGGAGGCACCTGTTGGAGATGGCCTTCTCAAGGAATTTAATTGTATTGTTGAAACACACTCCCTTCTGACCTTGTCAAAAACCCCCACTCAGACCCTGTTTTTAAGCACGTAGCAGAAAGAATAGAATACCCTACCCCCAACCTAAACTGCAAGACTTTCTGCCTTTTCTTGTCTCCGGGCAAACTTGTGTAACTCTGTTACTGGGGAAGATTTCCGTAAATAGATTGTGCCCCCTGAATAGATTGTGCCCCCTGAAGCCCAGCCAATGGGATAAGGAGAAGGGGGTTAAGGCATTAGGGTATAAATATCCTTGCTTTATGTACGTACTAGTCCTCCCTGGACAGTGCCGTTAGGGTGACCAGGGGTGGTACCCTTTCTCATGAGAAAGCAATAAACTCCTTTCTGCTTTCAAGGTACTTAAGTCTTTGTTTTGAATTTGAGTAGTGGTCTCTGTCCCACACAGTGGCATCTTTCCTAACAATGTTATCAAACTTATCTAGAAAAGAATGAAAAGGCAGAAATGAGTTTTGTGTGTATACATACATAGATATAAATAAATAATAGTCTCAAAATGGAACTGCTCCATATTACCAATTAATGTTGTCAACCTCCATCTGATGGGGAGCTTGGGTGCTTGTGCTTGTACTTGGACCCCAATTTCTCCCTAGCCTCAGAAACACTGTCTGTGACAACCACTCCCCAGCCCAAGGACACTGTGCCTAGCAGTTATTCATGTGTGGGCTCCAGCACGACCCTTATCTCTCTCCCTAGCGCAGCTACACAAAGCTGGGTGAGAGACTGCTGGGCTGCTCAGGCCACAGCCCTGAGATCATGTCTCTGGAAGCCTCCCAATTTCTTAGTAAGTTGCTGTCTTGTGAGAAAGCTTTCCCTTGTTGCAGAGCATTCTCTCATCAAGACAGAGGGAGAGGGGTGCCTTGCCCATCCCAAGGAGTTTTATCTTTGGCCAGCCCAAGGACTCTTCCTCCTGCCAGACTTCAAAGATCCATACCTCTGTTATCTCCCTCCCTGTCTGATATACTCCCTGTACGGTATACTCCCTGTACTTTCTCATCCATAGCTCCCAAAGATACCTGGAACTTTGGATTACCTCATCAGTGTTCCTGGCATTCCTTTCCCATGCCCTTTTCCATATAAACCCTAGCTCTATCCTCAGTCTCTCGCAGGTTCCTTAAGAATCCTTGCCCGCTGAAAAGCATAACAATAAATCTTTGCCACTTTGACTTAAAGAATGCTTGAGTCTGCAAATTCATTCCAGACGACCCCATCCTGTACTCCCGTCTTTGAGGGGTCTCAACCTCTCAGACCGCAGCACATCCAGACAATCCAGACAACAAATTTATTTTTTTTTCCTTATTGGGTAGGCAATTTAATGTAATACAAACTATCATTAAATCCATCTATTTGGGACCTCAAAATAACTGGAATTTTTTGAGGGGACTATAATTTTAGAAGATAGAATCACAACACAAGAAATCAAGTATGTATCTTGAATTACATAGACAATTTATATGTAATGTCCTCAGGAAACAAAACTTATTTAGTACTCTCCAAAAGAAATTGGTATTAATAGCATTGAAATTTATGTAGCAACCCCTATTCTTCCACTCCACCAGCTTGTCTTCTGGGTAGTATTAATCAGTTTTTTAGGTGGAATATCAGCAATTCTGCATCATGAACTTTGATCCCATTCCTTACCTGTTATTGCCACATGTACTTAAATCCCATCCCCCCTCCATTGCTAATCTTATTTCCTTAAAATGTAACCAAGGGGGAGGAGCTGAGACACAATAACCTATTACTTTTAAGATATGGATTGTCTTTCTCATGAAAGATGATTTTTAAAAGTTGCTCCCAGTTAGAATCCCCAGAGCTTGTCTCTGTGACCAGTCCATCAAATAGCATCTTCCTTGATGTTGTTGTTGTTGTTTTTTTTTAAATAAACTCCTTTTCATTTTCTCAACTTGAGTTTTACCTCTTTTATCAGAGATTTGAGCATATAATTTTCCTTTTAACAATGTTGAGAAGCCTAGCCCAGAGACTTGTGAGGATGAACCTGTTTGCTCTCCCACTCCACAAGCCAGCCCTCAGGCATTGCCTGATCAAAGGCTAAAGTAAAGCCCCCTACACCCTAACAGTTAGTCACAAAGAGACAAAGAAGTTAATTTCCCGAAACTCAGGAAAGATAAGGAGATAAGTCAGGAATCTAAAACTGATTCTTTCTCATCTGCACACAAAGAAACCCAACAGAACACTTGCAAAAACAACAGTTTGCTAAGTCTGGTCCTTATCTGACAGGAGTTATGCTAAAGGATTTGTAAAATATGTGTATTTATGTATGTGTATGTGTATGTGTGTATGTGTGCATGTGTGTGTGTGTGTGTGTGTGTGTGTGTGTGTGTGTGTGATATAAAATTTAAGTAGCTCTTTCTTGTCTTATCCACCTAAGTCTTCTCGGGGTTACAACTGAAAAGCCTTGGGGTAAGGTGAGACTCATTCTTTATCCAACCCTCCTAAAGTATCTGGGTGGGGTTAGGTTGAGAAAACAAAGGAAATTGATTTGGTTCATTGAGTGATTTTAAATAAAAAGAAAGAAAAGTTATGGGAAATTGGGGATGGATGCCACTAGAATTTTTTCTATATAATTTGTCCTAAAAGTAAATCATAATGTGATCTCATTTATAGTGGGACAGTTCCATTAAGATACTTGTGGTCAACAGAACTTGATGCAAAATATGTTTGCTATTTAGTATTAAGACAATATGCTGGAAGAGGCATGGATCAGGAAGAACTGAGTTAAAATCTGGTCTCAGAAATTCATTAGATCTGTGACCTTATGGAAGTTACTTCATCTTGGTTTAGTTCTGTTTCCTTACCTGTGAGGTGATAATAATAATAGCATCCATCTCCCAGAGTTGTTGTGAGGATGACATGATTGTAAAATGCTTTTCACACTGCCTAGTACATAGTAAGGACTATATAAATTTTAATAAACATAAGTACTAGATATTGGTCCTGAATGCAATCGGTATAGAATGTCAAAAGTGATCAAATTAATGATTTTCTATGTAAGATAATTTGAAAATGCATTTGACTGAATTGATGTCACCTGATTGGTAATAGGTTTTGTTTCAGGTTTCAAATACATGATATCATGTATGTTATTATCATGTATCTCAAATTTTTTATGTTGTAAAATTGGGGAAACCATTGTAATTAAATACTGTTAGAAAAGTAACTCCTTTTAATCTGAATGCTATTAGACAATGAATTATACAGTTAAAAGAATGTAGTAAACATGTTTGAAAACTGGTAAATATTTAATGGAGTATATTTGCTTTAAAATGGATAATAATAAAAACTTAATGTTGGGAGAAAAGGAGCACAGAGTCTTTAAGTTATGCTTATCAAGGAGGTTCTAATTGGGCAGCTAGCTGGTGCAGTGGATGGATCACTGGGCCCGGAGTCAGAGAGATCCATTTTGGTGATTTCAAATCTGGCCTCAGACATATACTAGTTGTGTAAGTCACTTAACCTTGTTTACTTCATCTGTAAAATGAGCTGGAGAAGGAAATGAAAACCACTCCGATATCTCTGGACATGACTGAAAAATGACTGAATAACAACAATTCTACTTGGACAAGATCAAAAGATCCTATCAGCTTTGCTGACCACATGTGGGGAAATTCTCAGCTACAGACAGTTCTTGCTTTACATTATACAAATTCATCTCCCCAGTGAGCAGGTGGCAGAACTTCATGCTGGCAGCTCTGGATAGGTCTGCCAGCATTGTGTAGCAATAGCAGCAGTGCTGCTACATCCCCATACCAGGGGTCCACCCCTCCAGGTACTGGAGGCACACTGGCTGCCAGAATGGAAGAGGGGGGCTGTCTACTGAACAGTCCACTTATGTTAAGTGATAACTGGCTGAGATTACTTGGCTATCACTTATGCAAATTGTGAAATTGTATCTGATAATGAGTCATATGTATTGAAGTTATATCTTTGAACCAACTCAATAACAATGGATTTTAAATTCAAATATCATATTTTGCCTTAGGGGTTAATGAGCAATACTAATACCTGTTAATCCTGAGATTTACGGTAGCTAACAACTTTCTGGGAGTGTTGAGCCAACTATCATATGTTCACTGTATGTGTGAAACTCCAGAATGTGATTATTCTTAATCTGTAAGTGAAAGATTAATGAAATGTCCTCATATTTGCTCATTGTTAACTGTTAGGGAAATATGAGAAAATATCCTAGCCCTAAGTAGTGAAATTTTGTCATTTGAAGTAAAATCTCTTGGAACTGTAATTTGATATTGATCTGGATTTTGATTTCAGGAATGATTGTCAGGATTGTTATTAAGCCAATAGTCCATCATTCAAAGGGAATGCCATGTGCTGCCAAAGGGAGTGTGGTCTAGCAACTGGCGGATGTCTGTCTCTAGAAAAGTTGAAGGGAAGAATTTACATAGGTAAAGGTAAGATCCTTTTGACTTAGGTTTCCCATTGTGTTATTTTCTTTCTGAACAGGAAATTTTCCCACCTGGTTAATTCTAAGCCTGGCTTTTTTCAGTAATGTGGAAGTTTGCTGTGTGATTTTCCAACTATGACTCTTGCCTGAAATTAAATAAAACTAAGAGAGCTTTTCTCCTGTTTTATCTTGTGTCAAATCAATCTGTGCCCTTGAAGGAACAGTTTTGATACTGTCATAACCATGTCCATCTTTATTTCCTTTCATAGCAAATTTCTATCATCAAGGTAGGTGAAAAGTAGAAGTTTGTCCTCACAATACTAAATCTATTAATTGATAGATTAACACTTAAACGTCTGAATTTCTATAATAGGATGCAAGTATGAAAGATCTTACTACTGTTAATCAGTATTTGTAATCATACCATATCATCCATTACTAGGTAAATGAGTTCTTAGGCTTGCCATCATCTCCTTGCTCATATGTATACAGATATATACATATGTATATACATGCCCATATGTATACATGTACATATATAATACACACATGCATATATGTGTAGAAGATGGATCCTTAAAGTATCTCATTCCTTCAGGATGATATGAGGATTATATATATATACATATAAGCTCCAAAAGGGGGGATAAGACGGAGATGTAAAAGGTGGTGGCTGTTGTTGTTGTTAAGAATTTAATGGAGTTGTAAATTTTCAGAAAGCAATAAGATTAGACTGTTAGAAATCTAAGAATTAGGCTATCTATCTGTCTAAATTAGATTAATGTTTTTACCTGTAAAATTGCATTAATAATTGTAAAGAATTTTTAATTACTGTCTTTTTTTTTCATTTTGAAATCACTGTCTGATGTTTTAAGAGACAGAAGAGCCCATTTTACATGTCAGACCATCATGAATTTTTTTTTTTAAATTCTGCCTTCAGCCTGTGGATGACATTGTCCATATCAGATACAGACGTTGAGAAAGATAGAAAAAGCAAGTTGTATGAAGAAACTGAAATTTTCTGACATTTTAGGTGAATTATGGGTTCCTAATTTGTTGTTCTTATAGCTCTGTTGTTAATAGGGTTAAAGCCATATGGTTTGAGTTAGTTCTCCCCACATGAACTAATTAGTGGAAAACCAAATCTCATTAGATTTTGTCAAAATTTACTGAGTTATACAAAGCCTTGGCATTAGCAGGACTTAGCAGAATTATCTAGGAATCTTTGCAAGAGACTTTAGAACCCAAGAAGCAGATCTGCTAGCAGAGACCCCTGAAGAGTTGCCCTGAGGACAATGCCTTTTCTAGAATGTCCAAGGGAAAATGTTTCCAGGGTCATCTGGGACTCAAGATGAAATATGCTGATTAAGTGAATATTGGGAGTGGGTTACCAGATCACGAGGAGACTTGAGGTTATTATGATTGTATTACATTGACCTTTTGTGTCATGGTATTTATGTTTACTGACTTTTGTCAGTGACATTGGTGATATGTAAATCTTTCCCCTCAAACATAATGAGCCCTCTAAGTGTTTTGATCTGTAACCTGACTTAGTTTACCTATAGAGTCTATTTAACGGGATTTATCTTTTTAAGAGATGTATGAGATTGTGAGTCTCTTTATCTAAGTTTGTTCAACTTTTATGACATTCTAAGAAACACAGGATTATGATTTTGTAATGCTCATAGCCAATGGAGTTCATGGAGAGGCCCTTCATGTTGTCTCTATTTTTTTATTTATTCTTTTTATTTTTATTTATTTATCTATTTTCGTCCAGTCTAACTCCTAGTGGAAGGAAATTGTGATAACAAGGGGGCGGGGGGTGTGTGAAAATGGGGTGCTCTGCCATTTAAACACACACAGAATGACTATATTTAACTGACAAAATATATGGTCTGCAGACATTTGGGGTGCAGAACTTTTCATTGGCTAAGGTATATAGGTCTAATTGTGGTGTTATACCATGTGAATGGTGTAGCACCATAAGAAGGTAATTACTCAAACTTAAGTGGTTACCCCCATTGTTTCTGGTCTGGCTTGTCTTCTGGGTAGTGTTAATCAGTCTCTTAGGTGAGATATCAGCAATTCTGCTTCATAAACTTTAATCTCGCCCCAACCTGCTAGTTATTACATAGTCACATGTGCTTAAATCCTACCCCCTTACCTCTGATCTTATTTCCATATGATGCAGCAATGGGTGAGGAGCCGCACAACAGTGGCCCATCTTCTTTTCAGACTTGTACCTATCAGGATTCTCTTTAAAAGTAGCCCCAGTTCAAATCCCTAGGACTGGTCCCTGCTGACTAGTCCATCAACACATGTCAGCCCTAATGTTTTTTAATAAACTCCTTTTGGTTTTACTCATTTTGAGTTTTGCCTCTTTTATCAGGGCAAAAGGCCTGAGCATAGAATGTTCCCTTTAACAATAGTAATGTTTATATAGCACTGTGTGAAGGTGGAGTCACAACATAAGAAAGTAAGTTTATGTCTGGGGTTGCATAAAACCACTTGTATGACATACCCTCGGGAAACAAAATGTATTTAGTACTCTCCAAAGGGAATTGATATTCACAGTAATGAGTATATAGCATTGTAAGAACTCTATTTTTAAAAAGTAAGTTATCATTTCTATATAATATTTACTAAAGCATTAAAATGCACTGATAAAGTTTAGAAACATTCTTAGTAAGAATGTTTACAACAAAAATTTTGCAGATTAGAAGGAAGTTCAGGGTGTAATTATTTTTGCAGCTAACAATGTGATCATTTGAGTTTTTCAGTCTATACCATTATTTCTACCATGAAAAACTTATTCCTTCTAAGGCCATGCCCTGATTTATTAAGTAAATATTTTGTGACTCTCCTGCCTAATCTAAGGAACACTTGCATATATAAATTCATGCATTCATATCAACTGCAGTTCAAAGTATCACTGAATATATAAGCACTTTAAGAACCTACTATGTTATAAGGTTTTGTGCTAGGTGTAGGGATTACAAAGACAAATATCAAACAACCTTACCTTTAATGAATATAATTATATTCTATCTGGGGAGACAACAAGTATGCAGATATATACAAAATACATACAAAGCAGATTCAATGTAAAAGAACATGTAAAAGAAAACAGAAGAAGAAACTGGGGCTCAGAAAATTTAAGCAAATTAACTAAGGTTAACTAATTAGTTCATAGTAGAGTCACATGAAAACTATAGCCCCTAGTCCTATAACAATAACTCCATGATTACATTTCCACAGAACTGGCTATGATTCTAACAACTTTAATAGCCTTACCAGAAGCAAGGAAATAGGTGAAGTTGTATTCAATGCTCTGTGACTCCATTTGGGGGTTTTCTTGGCAAAGATACTGGAGAAGCTTGCCATTTCCTTCTCTAACTCATTTGACAGATGAGGAAACTGAGGCAAACAGGGTTAAGTGACTTGCTGAAGGTCATACAGATAGTAAGTGTTTGAAGCCAGATTTGAACTCAAGAAGATTAAGTCTCCAGGTCCCACTGCACCACCTAGCTAGCTCCAGGTGAAGTAAGCTACCTGGATTAAAGTCATAATATTGTACCCCTAGAGAAGATTGAAGATCTTCCACTGTACTAGATTTCAAAGTCTAGGGCTCTACCTATTTCAGGCCAAATTTAACTTAGTAATATCCCACCTCATGTGACCAAATAACTACTGGACACTACCTCAGTGGAAAGAATATCCCTTTAGATAATATGGAAGGTTTTTGCCAAGAATCTAAGGCAATTCTGATAACTCCATTCAGTCTTAAATTACCAACCATCACATTAAGCAGCTCAAACATGTGTAAGGGACTATGATAGATTTTACCAGTCCTTTCAGGTCTAATAAGCCAGGATTTTTTATAATATATGCCTTCCCTAATTATATACACACACACATACATATATACAACTATAAATATACATGCACACATGTATATAAAAAAATCTGTTAAAAATAAATTATCCTGGGTATAGGTTGCTACCAACCTACCTTCTTTCTGGCAATTAGCTTTAGCCACTGACAAAGTGGTGGTAGCCCCTCCAGCATTTGACTGACCAATCATCAAACAATGATTTGCTTCCTATTGTACTCTAATACAGGAGTGGCGAACCTGTGGTCTCAAGGCCATATGTGGCCCCATCGGTCCTCAAGTGCAGCCCTTTGACTGAATCCAAACTTCACAGAACAAATCCCCTTAATAAAAGGGTTTGTTCTGTAAAACTTGGACTCAGTCAAAGGCACCCAAGGACCTAGAAAACCACATGTGGCCTCAAAGCCATAGTTCCCCATACCTGCTCTAGGCCCTGTGCTAGATCCTGGAGAGGCATAAACAAAAGTAAAATTGAATCTGATCTCAAGAGCTTACTGGCTAACTAGGGTAGATAACATGCATGTATGTGTACATACATACACACACACACATACTATGAGCCAGGCATTGTGCTAAGTGTAGGCCATACAAATTCACAGCCCTTGATAGGGAAACTAGGTAGGGTCGTCTGTTCACAGCAAGTACATCCCTTTGCCTCCCAATCCAGATCATCTGGACTGAGAGATGTGAGGCTAGATTAAATATCATTTGAGCCTCCTTCCAGTTCTTCAATTTTATGATTCTAGTATGATCTTGGAATACATTTACCATTCTACTTGGACGACATTTCTGTGCCTTCAAAATATGAATCACACACCTCTAAACCATCTCTTGCCCCAGCAGCTACAACCATAGAACTTCTTGTCTGGGACTCTCCTGCTTGTATACCTCACTCATTAATTTCAGGCATGCCATTAAAGAGAAATTATTTCTCTCTGTTTAAGTAGTCTGGGATCGTGGGACAGCAATAAATCACAGAGGCAGGACTGGAAGCCAGTACTGACAGTGTCAAAACAAAGTGAGGAATGAAAAAGAAAATGTCTAGGCATGGGAATAACCCTGAGATGGGAATATCTAGAAGCTGGAGGTGAAGACAACAAAGTTTCAGAAGGCAGGTGAACAAAAAATGACACACAGACTAGACATAAAAGTCAGTCATTTAGTTGACTAGCTTTTATTAAGCCCCCACTATGTGCCAGACTCTGTGCTAAGCTCTGAGAAAACAAAGGCAAAGAAAAGAGAAAGGAACAGTCCCTGATCTTAAGGAGTTCACAGCAGAATGTAGGGGACAACATGCAAACAACTATGTACAGACAAAATATGTGCAGGAGAAAAATTGAGGGTAATCTCAGAGAGAAATCATTAAAATTAAAGATGATTTGGAGAAGCTTTGTTGCAGAAGGTGGGACTTCAGATGAGACTAAACGGAAGCCAAGGAAGCTAGAAGGCAGAGATGAGGAGGGAGAGAGTTCCAGGTATGGGGGATGGGGAACAAGGGGTAGTGAAAACACAATGTCAGGAGATGGAATGTTGTATTCAAGTAATAACAAGGAAGCCAGTGACATTGGATCATAGAATTAAGTGTCTGGGGGCATATATGAATTTGGTTTCCTGAGTAGGGGTCCATTACTCTAGTCTCTGCTCCACCTAAGTACCTCTATAATTCTTTAAGAGAGAATAAGTAGATTAACCTGGCTGTCCCAGTGGCAAGGATTGGAGGGATAGCAAATTCAATATACTTGGTTCAATGTTCCATGAAACTTCTATTCTAGAGGGAAAAAAAAAGCAGAGGGGATATCTAATAGGCTCCTTTCTGATCCTGAGTTCTTAAGCTATAAAGTGGGAATAGTTTTAACTACAGTAACCAGTTCATGACTTTTGTTTGTTTTTGCTTTGTTTCATGTATATGCAAAGAGATGCATGTATTTATGTGAATAGTCACAGATAGGAAAAGCTCATTATAAGCTGGAAAGAGTCATATAAATGTGTGTTATTTATTTATTTTTTTTTCATTTTACAGTTGGGCAGAGGGGTCTAGGAAGTATTCATGGCTTGCTGACAATGCCTAATGCTTCTCATCAATCATGCTGAACAGCTGTCTCACTGCAATACTCATCTTCTCCTTGTCTCATTTTGAAATTTATATGGTCTTCCCTTCAGTTCAACCACATCATTTCCTCTCAGCCTCAATTGTGACTGTTTGACTACTTAACTTACTCACCTTTGTAATTCCTGGTCAAGCCAACTCACTCCAGTTCAAAGTCCTCATCACCCTCCAAGTGCACTTCTTCCTCCTATTTGCCAGCTGGCCTTTCTTGAAGTACTTTGGTGAGTGATCTTTGAGGATTTCCACCTGGTTTAACTTGGCTTACTCAATTTATTCCAGGCAAAGGGTGCAGCCCAGCACCCTCTATCCAAATAGATATGTTTCATACACTTCTTCCTTTTTCATCTTCCTTTCTAGTCCTGTTCATCCTTCATATTCAGGAGATTCTTTTACTAAAAACAACAAAAATTGAATTTCAGAATACAATTCATTCAAAAGCATAATTTCTTCATAAAAAGTTGTAAGACATTGCATATGTAACTCTTTCTACATTGGCAGCACAGTCAGAAGGCCTGGTGTTTACCATCTCACTCCTCTCCTGGAGTTCCTAGGAGTATCTAAGCCAGACTTGCACAACTTGGTGGTAGGTAGTGGCCAAAATTAAAATAGGCTAAACTTCTTCGGGCAGCAGATAGGTTAGACTAGAGACAGACTGCCAATCTAGCTAACCTGTGAATGTATCCCTTCCACTTCCAGAGGCTGCTGCCTCCCAGGTGTTGGGGGAGTAAGATGGTATATTTGTAATGATGCTTTTGAAGTAAATAGTTCTTCATAAAAGCTAATCATACTGTGAGTGACTAAATGGAACTGGAGTACAGAGGATCAACCCCTATCTACCACGGTTGGTTGCCAAGGGTCATGTGTCGAACAGGAAAGTGTGCCCTGGCAACCCTACATTTTTCGGAGCTGTCAGAAATCCTTGGTGCGCTACGGGCTGTATGTTGTGCAGGCCTCCTCTAAACAATCATTAAAAAGTGTCTTGACAGTGAATGGCTCTATCCTCCACTGATGGTGTTCTCTCCATGGTAGATAGGGGTTGATCCTCTGTACTGCAGTTCCATTTAGTCACTTACAGTATAATTAGCTTTTACGAAGAACTATTTACTTCAAAAGCATCATTACAAATATACCATCTTACTCCCCCAACACCTGGGAGGCAGCAGCCTCTGGAAGTGGAAGGGATACATTCACAGGTTAGCTAGGTTCCTATAGAGCCCAGTCTTAGTTCCAAATCCTTAACCTTCCTCAGGCTCAAGTCTTAGGCACCCAGGCTTCTCAAGCATTCCCTTCTGGGCCGGCTGGCTGTACTATCCCGACTGCAGTCCTGGCTCCAAGGTCATCATGATTTGAACTCCAAGGTTTCAAGGGGATTATTACTTCAGGCACTTGGAACTGAGAAGGGCAAACAATACAGAATAGAAACAAATGACCCCAGGCCTATTTCTCAAAGGCTGGTAAAAAGAAAAAGAGCAGAGGATGGAAGTCTACTCTCTCTCATGGGGATGAAGAGAGTGACAATCTCAGTCTCATCAGTTTTAAAGACACTGGCAGCATGCTAGGGGGTCCAAAGCTTCCAGATTAGGCAATTTGGACATGCTCCAAAGGTTTGTGGGGGAGCCTCCAGATTAGGCAAACTGGGCACATCTAAACAAGCCCAGGTTATATATAGATCAAGAAAATTTGGAGTTAAAACGATCGAAATTCAAATCTTGCCTCAGACATGTACTAGTAGTTCATTCCTGGATAAATTTTTTAACCTTTCTCAGTCTGAGTTTCCTCCTCTGTAAAATGGGGTGATAATAATAATATCTTCCTCTCAGGGTTGTTGTGAGGATCAAGTGAGGTAATACTGATAAAGTGTTTTGCTAATCTTAAAATGATATATAAACACCATCTATTGTAACATATGGCACTCAAGTATAGACAGTTTACTGTTCCATATGCTAATGAGTGTGAATGAAAAACTAATTAGAATAATGTTTCTCAATGAATGCAGTCAAATTATTAATCAAAACATGCAAATGTCTGAAAACAAATCACCAGTCTGTCACCTTAGAGGTTCCAATAGGTTTCTTTCTTATTCAATTTGATTTAGGGAGATACAAGGCATCCAAATGGTCATAATTCCCTCTCTGTCCAGCTTGAAGGCGTGTGTCTTCTGTGTGGTAGTACTCTAATAAGTCTCTGCAATCTCCATCAACCAATCAGCACTGCCCTTGAGCCAACACCAATGCAAGGTGTTGTGTATGTATGTACGTATATGTGTATGTGTATATATATGTATATATATGTGTATATATATGTGTATATATATGTATATATATGCAACTCTATCAAGAATTTTGAAGTAAATTGTCTTAAGCTAGGGTCTCAGGTATGTTTTTTTGTACTTTTAGCCATGGGTGTTCCTAATTTGTTTACCACGTATTTTAACTGTAATTTGCTTCAAAATTACTGATAGTGCTGTGTATGATATTTTTTAATTGGTTATCTGCCTTACTTACAAGTTCCATGTTTACAAGTTGTTAATCTTATATTTGACTAGCAAGGATTGGTTACTACAACATTGATAATGACCATCATTTTAATTAAAAATAATCTTATCGCTAACCTTGCGAAAATATATTGTTACTCTCTTAAAAGTGCACAGTTTATTTTAATCTTTATACTTTAATTTCCCAGAAAAAAAGCATATGTATAAGTGTGTATATATGTATATATACATACACACACTATATATATATATATATATATATATATATACACATACACTGCTCTGTCAGGAAATATTCTTAAGAATTTATGTGGAAAAAATGTAATGCATGTATTGGACACTCAAACAACAATTTATTAAAATAAGATATCTGAAAAACAAATGTCTTACCCAACAGACTGAAAGGGAAAGGCAACTAAAATTCCTAATCAGTAAAAGCAGCCTTGTGTATTCCTTAGGCAACAGAACTTTTCTTGACTCTTGAGAAACACTGGCCTGTGTCTCTGACCTTTCTAATTGGCATTAGAGAAATGCAGATTACATTTATTTTCTCATAAATTATGCTAACTGAAGAACATGGGCTTGAAGAATGAAGGTTAATTACATGAAACCAGTTAGAATCTTCCAGTTACTGGCAAAAATAAACACTTAAAAATGCAGTCGAAAGTTTAACAGTAATAGCTCTCTGCACAAAGACTATTCAATTGCTCTTTTTAAAATCCTTATAGTTCTTAAGGAGTTTATCTGAAAGTATGAAGAGTGAGTTGATTTGCCTGAAACATAAAAGAATTAAAAATATAGATTGGGATCTGAATTTTTTTAAATTAAAATTTAAGACAATATATTCTTAAGATAATAAATAGGAATGAACAATGTGGGGGGAATAGTAATTATCACAATCTGCTTTGGCATTTTCTTTAGATTGAGTTACTTTAAAAGTAGAAATAAGAGAAGTTATTTTTGTACAATCAGGTACAAATCAAGGTACAATCAGGTACAGGTATGTGCACCCAAATCACAGCATCAATGAACAAAAGCTCATTTTCCTCTTTTCTCAAATTCTGGGTCTCTGTCAGAGTTACATGAAGGGAAGAGTGACTTCATGAGCTCTTTGTGACTGAAACCTCAGGAGATCTTCCATTAGGCTATTAGTTCAGAAGCAAAAGGAAATGAGTTTAAACATGAGTCAAAAAATAATAGTAAAACTTGGAAATAATACCAGGTCAAGGACAGAAATTAGAATTGTACTAGAAAGAAAGAAGATTGATGTTGATCTGTCTCAAGTAATGAGGCCTTCTGACTTCTTATTAGAGCTCAGGTTTGGTGGTCAAAGAAGGAAAATCCAATCTTGCTTATCTCATTAAGAGATGAGTCTCTCTAAAAAAAAAAAACTTTGGAATTGATTGTGTGACTTGGGAGATGCTGTCAAAGGACCACCTAGCGTGGTGTACCCACATCAAAGAAGGCTCTACACTCTGTGGGGGAAGCAGAATTGAAGTAGCTCAAAATAAACATGAAATGCACCAATTTAGAGACATATCCACCCAAATTATTCCTATGGAATATTTATGCCCGGCCTGTGGTAGAGCATTCCAAGCTTATATTGGTCTGTTCAGCCACAGTCAGATACACCGTACCTTGATCCAACATAGTGTTGTCATTTTGGTGCTCTTTGAGAATGAAGGACAACCAACCAACCAACCAAGAGAAGAGAAACAAAGAAGATCCAAAAATTAAATTCTAGCTCACAGAAGATTAAGGATTGGATGAGAAAATGTAGTTATACTTGGCCTTGCCCTTGATGGGATATCATTCTTGGTTCTATTTTAGCAGTTATACTCTTAAATCAATTGTAGTTGTATTTAAGGTGTTTGTTTTCTATGTAAAGTGATATGTGTACTCAAATTGTTTCAGGGAACATGCACATGTGAATCCTTGACTATATCTCACTATTCTGTTTCTCAGAACATTTTTCAAGAATTAAGTTGTAACTATGATTTAAAATAATAATGAGGTTATCTAATATTAGTTTCATGTAAATGACTCAGATACTGTCTTTAATACATAGATGGTAACATTATTTTATTTCTAGGTGTTGTGGGGTATAAATGACCTAAGCCTCCTAAGCATATAGGATTCTTTTCAGATATGCTTTCCATAAATCTCCAATAAAGGACCTATTAATGCGCTGGAGGACTTTCTTCTACTCTTATCTTAGGAGTGCCAATAATTATAAAATACCCCAACACAAAACCTATATCCTATCTTTTTAATGTCAGTATTTTCCAATGAATTTCTGTGGTCATAAATAGTAGAATATCATGCTGTTCAAAGAATCAAATGACTGGTAGTGGAAGGACATATGTTTAGCATAATTAAGATATATCATATTACCAACACAGGTCTAAGTGTAAAATCCTGGATAAAAGACTTAAAGATAAGAATAATATTATGGTCCAATACTTATCTTTTTGCCCTGACGTGGGCTGTCTCCAAGACATGGAAACTCTCCTTACTCACCTCCACTTCCAGGAATCTGGTTCCCTTTCAGGTTCAGCTCAACTACCACCTTCCACAGAAAACTTTTTCTAATTTCCCCCACCCCCAGTTTCTAGTCCCCTTATCACTCAGAAAATTTACTTATAATAATTTTATGTATGTTTAATATATATGCATGCTGTTTCCCCCATTGGAATGTTAGTTTCTTGAGAGAAAAGGCTGTTTATTTCATTTCTGTTTAGCACAGTGCTTCAAATGAGTGCTTTACAGAGCACTCAAAATGTGTGCTGATTGACAGATTGACAATCTATTTGTACTGATAGTTAGAATATTTTGAGACTTTGGGCAAGACTCACAGTGAATTTGCATTTGGTGGAGTCTCTGTAGAGGATCTATGTGAGGAAGATCTCCATAAAGACATGAACAAGAATTGCACAGGCTAAGAAGACTTGAATGGACTATGTGCTGTTACACACAAAGTAGTACCCAAGAAGATGAGACCATGCATCCACAATGTATTGAAATTCCAATGTAGAATGTATGCTGTCTCTCATTCTTTTTTTTTCTTTTTTTTTAGGCAGTTAGGGTTAAGTGACTTGCCTAGGGTCACACAGCTAGTGTCAAGTGTTTGGTCTGAGGCCGAATTTGAACTCAGGTCCTCCTGACTTCAGAGCCGGTGCTCTATTCACTGCACCACCTAGCTGCCCCTCTCATTCCTTATACGCAACTGAGAAGCCTCTTTTTCTAATCTTGCTTGTACATAGTAATGCCTTTAATGCTACTTCTTATGTATAAGTCATGATTGAAAACATTATACTTCATGCCATTTTTTCTCTTGAAATTGTGGGGTTTCATAGTACAAGGAACAGTACCAGAAGAATGTTGGAGAAAAAGAGAGAGAGAGAAATTATAAATATAATCTATCTAGAGAGATATAGACATATATTCAAAAGAAAGAGATCTATCCATACACACGCATACATATGCTAAATATCTATGTAATGCAGCAAAAATAATACTTTGGGCCAAAATTTTGACACTGAATATCTATAATAAAAAATAAATTGAGGTTAACATTAATGAACTGAGTCAGTAATAAATATGTATATATATATATATATAGTATATGCATGCATGTATATACATGCATTATGTTTGCCTTTGAAAGTATGCAACAGGATTTTAAATGCCTTTAAATTAGAATTGAATATATTTACCTTAAAACAGGGACTGCTTCATTCATTCATTTATTCATTCATTTATTTTGCATCCCCAGCACCTTGTACAATACTTGATATCAAGTATATACCTATTTTTTTTTAATAATTATTGATTGCTTATCCCAATGGAATTCTTACCAGGTCCTATAAGGGTATAGATGGTTCAAGAATTATGACAGTTTATATTAATCATCTGTTGCCCTGCCAAGCTAAGATTAGAGAAGCTTATGCCTATAGGGCTAGTCACCAGGTGATGATTTCTTTTCAGCCACAGTAACCCTAGAAGACTGCCCACTTCATACAAAATTTATGATCTGCATAAATGGTGGGAGTGCCTACAACAAAGAAGCCACAAGTGTTCAAAATAATAATTCATAATTATAAACCACTTTTTCTTATAATGCCTTTCTGAAATGAGTAGCACAATTATTACTTTTCTTACTTTGCATGTTAAGAAATTGAGAATCAAAGAGGTTAGTTGACTTTCCAATAGTCATATATTAAGTGTTACAGACAGGATTCAAATCCAAGGCTCTGGACTTTGAGTCCAGTTGTCTTTCCCCGATATCAAAAGATTTTGAAGATGTATTGAAGCAAAGAGGGACAGTCATAGCAACAATCATCTGATGCTGAAAACTTTATTTTTTAAAATTTATTCTCTATAGACAGAGATCAAAATCTTTTTGTTGCTGTTGTTGTTGTTCTTAAAATGCTTGCTTTATTGGCATTCATTCATTTTAGAGGAATTGTCAAAGTTACTCCTCAATGTCAAATCAGAAAGAGATTTGTCTCCTAATTAAAATTTTAGGAAGTATTTTAGGTTTCCTAAAGTACTTTAGGAAATTTCCTAAGTATTTTAGGAAAATGTAAATGATAATAAGCATATTCATTTAATGATAATATAATTCATGTTCTTATATTTTTATAATAGGAAGATGATTTTATAGAAATTAAAGGACTTTGAAATAAAAATGCTTTTAATACTAATTTTTTAGACTGAAATAAAAGTATAATTTTATAACAAAAATGATAGTTTCAGAAAGAGTAAAATACATTTGTATACTTTTTATAGTTAGTATACTAATTGAGCTATCATGCCAATCAAAAATTTGTGTTTATGCAAAAGTCTATGGCTATAATTAAGGACTTGAATAGATGTTATCATTTGAACATATTTGAAGTGAATTTTGTGCTCATTTAAAAACATCAGATTGACAGATAGTTTTGTAGACTGAAATCCTATTTTTATACACTACAAAGTTAGTGGATAAATCACTAGTGCCACATTCCTAGTGCTATTCTGTCAAAATGAATCTTGGCATGAGGTTTACTGATAGGAAAGTCTGCTAAGTTCAACTGCTATATCCATTCATCCATTCCTTCTTTGCCAAAATTAATCATCAGTATGTGTGTAGGTATATGTGTGTGTTTATGTGTGTATGTTTGTATGTATATATATGTGTCTATATGTATATGTATGTGTGTGTGTGTATATATATATATTTATTTATTTATATATAATCCTTGTTCCAGAAGTAACTTTTCTGCCACTTTTAGCATATTTCCCTTAGTCAAGATTAATCTTAAACCAAACTGTGAATTAAATGAAAAAAAAAAAAAGGTTGTGTTTTTTGTTTGTTCCTGTTCCCCCTTTTATTCCCTCAACCCATTTCCCCTTGGAACACAATATTCTCATACTGTTTCCTCACCACTACCTTGCTTTCTCCCCCACTCTGATTTACTCAAGGCTTTTTTACTCTGATGTTAATTTCTAATAATGGCTTATTATACAAAGTTAATATAATAGCATCTTAATGCAAGCCTTTAGTACATTAACCTAAAAAATACGCCTTTAATTTGTTAGATTTCAAATAACATGGAAGATCACTAGATAAAACATTTGGAGCTTGGAAATCTTGGCATAATTCATATCACTAAACAACTACCAGTATACCACCTCTGCTGCCTTATTTTTTTAATTCATCATTTTTTGTTATATACTATTAACATAGTATAGAGTAGCGGGTAGAGTGCTGGGCCTGAAGTCAGAAAGATGCCTCTTCTTGAGTTCAAATCTGGCTTCAGATATTTAGTAACTGTGTGACCTTGGGCAAGTCACTTAACCCTTTTTGCCTCAGTTTCCTCATCTTGTCAAATGAGCTGGAGAAGGAAATGGTAACGCACTCCAGTATCTTTGCAAAGAAAACCCTAAATAGGATCACGAAGAGTCAAATATGGTTGAAAAACAACTGAACAACAACATTAATATGTATATTCTAAGAAAATACAAAGATGTATTATGTGTGTGAGCTCAAATTATGGAAATTAAAAATAGAAAGATAGCAATGGAAAGATGGATAGATAATAGATAGATAATTCATTGACAGATGATAGATATATTCATGTAACTTTCCAGGTTAAAAACCAAATGAGCTTTATTTGAGTGATGTTACATCTTCGTCCTGTTATTGTTTGTCCTTCAGTTTCAAAGAGGACCAGTGATCTCATGGTCAAGACATCTTGACTTGATCATGAATTGGATTTAAGTGAGGCAGAATTGCACAAAGTCATCAGCCACACTTTCTCTTCAAGAGTCATCAAAGTCCCCAGCAATAGCACTTCTAGGGCTATAGCCAAGAGAGACCATACAAATGGGAAAAGGACCCACATGCACAAAAATATTTATAACAGCTCTTTTTGTGGTGGCAAAGAATTGGAAATTGAGAGGATGCCCATCAATTGTGGAATGGCTGAACAAGTTGTGGTATATAAATGTAATGTAATACTATTGTGCTCTAAGAAATGATGAACAGGCTGACTTCAGAAAAACTGGAAAGACTTGTATGGTCTGATGCTAAGTGAAGTGAGCAGAACCAGGAGAACGTTGTACACAGTAACAGCGACGTTGTGGGATGACTAATATTGATAGACTTAACTCTTCTCAGCAATACAAGGATCTAAGACATCTCCAAAAGCCTCATGATGGAAAATGCTATCCACAAAAAAGAAAGAACTATGGAGTTTGAATGCATATAGAAGCATACTATTTGCTATTTTTTTTCTTCTGTTGTGTTTTGTTTCTTCTTTCTGGTGGTTCCTCCTATTGGTTCTAATTCTTACTTACAACATCACTAATGTGAAAATATGTATATGTATAGCCTATATCAGATTGCTCACCATCTTGGGGAGGGAGGTGGTTAGGCAGGGGGGGGGAAATTTAAAACTCAATTCAAAATAAATTAATTTTAAAAAAAGAGTCATCAAAGTCCATGGCAAGACAAAAATCAAGATGACTGGTAATGATTCAGGATGCAGTGAATGACCTTGGTGTTTTTGATGTCTGACCAAGCTCCAAGCACTCCATAGTGCCTGCTTCAGTCACCTTCATGGCTGTTGAAACAAATTGTTCCCATCTACCCATTCCACTAAGGGAAGTCTTCATATGCTTGGAGTAGACACTCCCCTAAATTACTGAAGGGTTTGAGGCCTGTTGGTTACCATTGACCTGGTTTAACCCATCTTCCTAGATAGTTTACCTGGGTGTGACTGCTCTGATTGTCACAGCTTTTTGGAACCATAGGTAAGAGTTGGGTGAATCAGATGAACACCAAAAGTGGATAAGCAGCTTTGAAAAGGGCTCAGCATGCCCTCACACCTGAGGGGCTAGTTCTCTTTGACATGTACTTTACTCAAAAGGGAATAATAATCTTTTATGCTGCATACCTGGAAAGGATAATCAAGCCTCTGCTGGAAGACTTTTAAAGAAAGTGAGTTCATGACCTCCTAAGACAACCTATTTTACTACTCGATTCCTCTAATTTTTAATAAACTTTTATAGCTATTAAGACAAATTTCAGTTCTTTATAAACCTCCACCCATTTCTCCTCGTTCTATCTTCTAGGGAGAAATAGGACAAACGGATTCCTTCTCCCCAACGATAGTCCTTCAAAAACTCCCTAATATCTCCCTCTCAAAGCATCTGGTATTTAACTACTTTATATTTGTTGGTATTTATTTTTTATAAATATATACATATTATTCCCCCCTTCTTTTGCAAGCTCCTTATGAGTAGGGACTATTTCATTCTTTAGAATAATATTGTTTGCCCCATCATAGTGCCTAGCACAATATGTATTTTACAAATACTTGTTCAGTACTTGGGTGATTCATTCAAGTACTGCACTTCAATCAGTTAACCTGTAAGCATTTAAGCGCCCACCTGTGCCAGAAACTATCCAAATTGCTGGGGATATAAAAAGAGGTAAAACATAGTCCCTGCCCATGGAAGTTAAAATCTAATGGGGAAAATAACATGCTAACAAATATATGTATAAAACAAGCTAGATTTAGGATAAATAGGGAATAATTAAAAAAGGCAAGGTATTTGAAGACTGCTATCATGTTCCACTTGAACTTTCTCTTTTCCAGGCTAAAGAGCTCTAGTACCTTCAATCAATCTTTGTGTTATGGACCTAAGGACCTTCATAATCTGGTGCCCTCCTATATACATTTTCCAGAGTTTGAATAGTCTTTCTTCTTAAAATGTGGCACTCAGATCTGCACACAATACACCAGATATAATGTGACCAGGGAAAAATACAGACATTCTATTAAGACCTATTCCAGGAAGCACTGACTTTAAACATGAGAGTCACATTACATTTTTTGGATTTTTTTTTTTTGTTGTTGTTGTGTTACATGATTGGCCTATGTCCAGTCATATATCAATTTGATGATATTGTTGTTTCTTCTCCTTAGTAATTCTTTGTTTGTAGAATCTTGCAATGTGTATGACCGTTACACACCTGCCCATTGCCTTTAGTTGACCCCCAGATTTAATTTCTCCAAGATTATAGTATTATAGTGGGTTAATTTTTTATGAATCATAACCATACAGTATCACCAGAAAAATGTTCTTCCAATACAGAGGGTAATGAAGTGTTCGTATATTCAACCACAATTACTCTGGACCCCATTACCTGAGGTCCAGGTATGTTATATTTCACTCCCCTCCCAGGATCTTTCAGTATCTGTAAAAGTATTTAGGGGTGCACAGTCTCTCTGACATTGGCTCTAGCCTCTTGATTGTGATCCCTCAATTTAAGAATTCCTCGCACACAAATACTATTTAACTATTTAATAGTCAAATTAGCTTTTAGAAAGGAATATTTACTTTGAAGGTATAGCAAGTACAAGTATACAACAATTCCCCAATGTGGTTATATCTTGACCTCCAGGGTCTGGAGACTGCACCTAAATCTAAAAAGGACAAATGAAACAGATCCAAACTCCAAATAGGATTTTATGGGACAACAGGGCTTAAAGATGAGGGGTGAGGTAGTCCTTCCCCACACCTGATTCAGTTCATGATGCCTGCACAATGGGTATTGTTGTCGTTTGTCCCTAGTTCTAGTTCTCAAAGAGGACCACAACATTAGGATGGTAATGTCATGACTTGCAAGTGAATTGGACTTAAGTGAGGGAAGGCTGTGCAAAGTTACCAGCCTCATTCTGTCCTCCAGAGCTGTCTGGGACCAGTGGCAAGATATAGATAAAGGAGACTGGAGATGGCCCTGCATGCAGTGGGAGACCTTGACCTTTTTAAGCTAAGATCTTTCCCAGATCTCAGTTTGTCTGAGGCCAAACCCAGTTAGTTATTAAGGCTGGGTAAATTTGAGGCAAATAGTGGCCTCTTTTACCTAGTCAAAAAAGTCAAATCAAATCAATCTGGAAGGGAAAGACCCTCAGGGTTTCTGGTCAAAACAGAAATAATTGCTATTTACATTCACTCTGAGCAATCAGAATCCAAACAATGACCTACTGAGGTTTGGGCTGGGACCTATTGTTGGCCAATCAATGAGAACCAGAGTGATCTGGGTTTAAAACATGGTCCATAAAAAGAAATCTACCCAAGACAGTTTGCTAGGTTTCAGAGATCAAAATTTATATCCCTTTGGGCAGAATACCTGCAGATAAGGGTATGATTCCCTATGTGGACAGGGAGAGGGGAGGGGAGGGAGGGAGGAAGGAAGGAAAAAAGGAAAGAAGGAAGGAAGAAGTGAAGGGAGGAAGAAGGGAAGGAAGAAAGAAAAGAAGGAGGGAAGCAAGGAAGGAAGGAAGGAAGGAGAGAAGCAAGGAAGGAAGGAAGGAAGGAAGGAGAGAAGCAAGGAAGGAAAGAAGGAAAGAAGGAAGGAAGGAAGGAAGGAAGGAAG